>NW_019384362.1:142709-215509 GCF_000671375.1 Centruroides sculpturatus | reverse complement strand
TGATAAAATTTTATATAAATTTAAAATATTAAGTCAATAGACTAACTTTTCATTAAAAAATACATATATTTACTTTATTCTTATATTCATTATACATAAATAAATAATGTATATTATATAAAACTTTTTACTTAATTTAAAAAATTTATTAGCTTTTTTTTTACTTAATTTATTTACTTCGTAACTTTTGTATATTGATTTCTATAAGACTCAACATCCAAATACTGTACTTGATGAACTTTGCACAATATAGAAAATATTTGAATTAATTTAATATATATTTATTTATTATATTTTAATATACTCTAATATACCCAAAGTCGTCGAGAGGGGGAAGAGTGGGGATTATTCCCTTGGTCCGGAGAAAACTTAAGGGCCCGTAGTTGCGTTCCTACACTATAATTTAGTGTTATTTTTACTAACATAAAAAAATCAAATACTGCTTTTTATTAATAAAGAAACCTTCAATGTATTTCATTTGTTCAAAAAAATTTTACAAAAGGGTTTTTATACTAAAAATTATTTATGCCCTTATGCTCTTAGTATAAAAATTTTATTCTAAGGGCATAAGGGCTTTCTCTAACCCCTGCCCCAAACAAGCCTTGAATATAAATACATTAAGTTCACTTATCATTAACATCCAAATACTTACGCTTAGTATAAAATATGCATTTCCTTCCATAAATTAATTTAATATTTTTTTATAAATAAATATATTATAATAATCGAAAAATAAAAAGATTAAAAGATATTTGGTATGTTAATCTAGATTCCTAACAGAAAGAATTTCTCATTTTTGAATATAAACATGAGGGAATTGGAAATTCATACTAAATTTGTAATTCATTAACCTCTTTTTTTTCTTTTTCTTCCATGAAAATTTATCTTTTTACATATACATATATATGTATATAAGTACATGTTATGTAAATTTTATTGAAAATTATTAAAATTGCTTTATTTAGAAACTTTTAAATGAAATCTGAGGACTTGAAAACAATAATAAAAATCATGAAATTAATGTATTTTGAGTAAATTTATCTTTATCATATTTATAATTTATTCAAATGTAACAGTGTTAAGAGGTATTTTGTGTAGAATCGATTGGAAGAATTTAACAATATTAATACATTAAAATCGATGTAAATTTATTTACATAATTGTTAATTTATACCATTGCTAATGGCAATTTTAGCATACATCTTCTAATATTTTGAATGAAAATTAAAAATATTTTAAATAAATTTTTAATGTTATTTTAAAAAATATTTTAAATTTAGAATAATTTCCTTAAACTTATTTAACTTATTTTTAAGTTAAGCATGTAAGTCTTACTTCTCAACCTATATACTTTTGATTAAGTATTTAACATGTAAAAGGGTTCGCGAGCTACCTGTTAAATTACCAATGTTTTAAATATGTATTTGCATGTAAACTGATTCGAAATTGATTTAAATAAGTTCTAATATATTTATTTATCTATCTGTTACACGATTTGATAGTTAGATGAATCTACAGTCTATAAAACACTGATAAACACATTGTTGGCAAGTTAATATTTTCTTCTAAATATCAGCACATACATTGTGAGAGACAGAGAAGTGTTAAAATATTTTAATAAACATGCAAGTGACATCTGCTAATGAAGTAATAAAAGATTTAAAAGAGGTGAGAGTAATAAAAGGAATTTGAAAAATTCCTTCCAAACAACTTTCAAATAAAGACGTAAAAATCTTTTCAAACGAATTAAAATACAAACTAAACGCATACTTAAAAATCAACCATGAAGAAAAGTTTATCATTCATCATCGCATGCCTGGTTAAGTTTTGTGTTAAAAGGGTGTGGATCGAACCAAGCGTGACCGGAATTACTATATGGCGCTATACAGCTATTGGACAAAACTAATAACATCATAAAGTAGTTTAACTATACCTTTTCTATTCTCCAAACTTTAATAAATATTTTTCTAAACAGAAAATACTACAATAAATCGATTTTATTAATAGAAGTTTATATTTTACTTCCAATTATTTAAGCTTTCTACCTTTTCTTATTAAGTAACTAATACTTGTGTAGATCTGTAGATTACGAAAAGTTAGGAACTTTATTACATGTCTTTCCATATAAAATAATTAAAATAAATTCAAGATTTTTATTTTCTAGAAATTTATAATTTACTTCAGATTAAAAATTATTTTATATTTTATTCCCAATTACACCGTAAAGGGGAATAAGTTTAAGTTCTCTCCCTTTTCATACTTGCAAATTACACTTTTCAGGTTCTGTGAAGTTTGATATTAATATTTTTATAAAATATATTTCTTCGTAATATATATATATATATATATATCGATTTTTTCTTTATAGAAGATTACATTTTACCCCCTTCCAATTACTTAAGTTACTCCCCCTTTTCACACTTAGAAAGTGGTGCCTGAAGGATGACATATCCAAGAGTACAGTACACAGATCCATTAGTGATATTTTTGGGTTGGTTCGCTTAAACTTGCCCGCATTGTTTGATGTTTCTTTTATTTTTCTTTTTTTTTTCTTTTTGTAGTTTAACACATTGCTTTTTCTTTCACCTGCGAAATATTTTCTTATTTCTTTCTTTTGAATATGCTAATTTTTTCATTTCCTAATACTTTTTCTTCGGCTTTTAACGTTTTACCTCATAGTAATCGATATGTCTACGATAATAAGTTAAGAAATTTAAATGCTAATCGTGAGTTTTGTATGTAAGTTAACGCTTTGTGCTGAGATCTGTGATATTTTGTGATATTTTATGCTAATTTATTGATATTTATATACGAAAGAAATAAAAATTCTATTCTAAAGTGATTTCTTTGGTGTTATTAAATATAAAATTACTATTTTCGTAATTTATTAATTGATTTAAATAAAAAAAACTTTTTGCAGAATTATATTTATAATTTGCTGAATATATATATCATGTAATAAGTTTATAACAACACAAATACACAGATATATGTTATATGCAAAGTGATTCAAAAGTCAGTTAACCATTGTAAAAACTAAATTTCAGTCCTACTCAAATAATTGTCAATGACTTTTATAACAATATTGTAAATTAAAACAATTTTAACAATATGTAAATTAACAATATTAAAAAAAATTAACAATATGTAAATTAATTGATTTAACAGATTGTCTATGTTATTCATACAGTAAACTGACTTGTGGACCATCTTATATATTTGTATGGAAAAAATAATAATCTTCAATTATACGTTTCTATAGTTACTAAAATATTTTTATAAATTAAAATAGTTAATTTTATAAGTAAAAAAAATCAATGACGTTGATATTAATTAAGAATTTAAGTATCATTATTTTAGATAAGCAAAAGTTATAATTCTTTTAAAATATATTTTTTACAAAGCCATGTTTTTTTCACATTCAAATATATTTTATAGCTGAACTGATAATAAAATATTCGTGCATACATTTTGATTTTAATACCTTTAAAGTACTGAAAATTGACAATACTCCAAAGATGATAAAATGCATGCAGGTAAAAGATAAAATAGCACCATTATGAAAAGAAGATAATATTTTAAAGGGGGAAAAATGTATAAAATGCAAATAAAAATCTCTTTACAAGTAAATATATATATTATTTTCAGTAACAAAAATAATTATAATTACGTCAGATATTGTAACTGAATTTAATTAGTTAAGTTCAGCTATAAACCTAACTTAATTATAATTATTTTATCAATTATTGTGGATAAATTTAATTAGTATTATTTTGTAAAATTTATCTTAAATTTTAACCGAATTCAAACATATTATAAGTAAATTTACAAAATATTCCTTAATTTTTCAATTAACTATGGAAAATTGAGTTTGACTTAAAGTTGATGAAATGAATGAAGATAAAAAATAAAAATAGCACATTATAATATTTTAAAGATAAAACATATAGAAAATGCAAATTAAACTACTTTTATAAATAAAAAATTATTATATTCGAGCACAAAAATAATTACAAACTCAGTCATATCGCGGTTGAACTTAATTAACATAGTTTTTATGAACAAATGAGGATGAATTTAATTATAATTATTTTTGATAGTTAAAATTTAAATTTAATTATTCTTCTAAGTTTAAATGCATTTTGAGGAAGCTTGGTTAAAATCGAAATATTCTTTAATTTAATTTTTAATTACTTAATTAATTATTTAAAATTGAAAATGCTCTAATGAAGATAAATGGATGCAGATAACAGATAAATCAAACGATGACAAAATTTTACAGAAAATTTTTTAATAAAAATTATTATTATATTCAGTCGTAAAAACTGATTTTAATTAAGTTCATTTATAAATGGTTGAACTTAATTATAATAATTTAAATAGGGACATATATAAAGAAGCTGATAGTTTAAGAGAATATGAGAATAGAAATTTTAACTGAATTAAATCGTATTATGAATGAGCTTAATTAAAATCAAAATATTCCTTAATTAATTCTACAGAAATTTATAATTAATTCATTCATTTTGATTAAACTTAATATTACAAGATTAGAATTATTTTAACTAAGTCACAAATGTTAATCCTATAAAATTATTTCAATTAATTCAATCATGAATGTGAATGAATTTAATTAAAAATAATTTTTACAAAATTTATAATAATAAAATGACTATAGTTAATTTTTATTAAATTAATTTTATTTTTAAACTAAATTCAGTTATAATGTAACCGAATTTACTTGCTCAGTACAGCAATGTTAAAGCAATAAGCCACGTTAACAAAGCAATAATGTGAAGCAATAAAGTTAAGAACATAATAAAAATTTTTAAAAGAAAATTACAAAATTTCCTATTAAATTTTTTTTTTAAATTTCGATAAGATTTCATCTCTGGAATTAATACAAACATTGACAATTTCATAATATACTAATCGATAATTGTAATTTAGCTTAAATTGTACGGTCGAAAAGTTTCAAACCAAATATCAATTTTAATAATAATTAAACTAGAGAAATTATCAGAGATAATTTTAATGGATATAGATGGATTGCAATAGTTGTATAAAAGGTAGGAAAGATGTTGAAGAGATGGCAGAGCACTTTTTTTCTTTTTTTTTTCTTTTTTTGTGTGTTGATTCGACCATGCAGAAACTAGATGGATATTGCTAGAGAACTAAACTCGTTCATATCAATATATATAGATAGTGGGGTTGTTTATACAGCAAATCGGATTTAGTTGAAATGTTTCTAGAAAAGAAATGCATCATCGAATCCGGATAAAAATCAACCATATATTTTAATATCGGGACGTAGAAAATGAAATTTTTTAACTTAAAAAAATACACTAAAATTGCCACTTTATTATTATAAAAAATAGTGCTCTAGTTAATTTGATAAATTTTTTTCCCTTCTTTTACTTTATCAATTCTAATTTATTATTGCTTTAGCTAAATTCTCCGAACAAAATTAGATAGTTAATTGACTGATTAAACCTTCAAAAAATATAGGAAAAAACTAATAAGATGAAAAAGTTGAATGGAAAAAAAATAAATGAATTTTCCCATATGTTGCAAGAAGATATTACCATATACAATTACTCTACTTTAAGTCCTCTTCGCCTTCCTTAAAGTAAAGAAAACTTAGCTTATGTATACAAAATGAGTTTCAAATAATTTGCCTAATTTTGAGCACTTATTAAAATTCTAGTAAAATGAGATAAAGTAGAATTTCTAAAATTGTAAATAAGTAAACAGTATTAGATAAGTTCTCACTTATTTAAATTAACAAAAGGTGTTAGAAAAATTTCCAAATGAAAATCATTTATTCCTAATGGTAAAGAGATAATACAGTTTCAGTCGAACGACTCTCAAAGCATTTTAATCAACTCATCAAAAGGTAATTAACCGTTCAATTAGCTTGAACTTTAAGAGCAAGTATTTAATATCTCAGGAAATGAAGATTCAAAACTATTTGAACAATTTACATAATTTTTTTTTCATCCTTTCTTTCTTAGTTTATATGAAAAATGACAATTATTCATTCAATACCTTATGGCATTTTCAGAGTTCGATAGAAAATTTATTTTCTAACATATATTTTAGTATATAATAATAATTTTTAAAAAGGAAAGGATTTGTTTTTCTTTATAGAAAACTTTTCTGATATATTAAATTTCTGTTTAAACTTATCTTAATCCGAAATTCTATAAACTGCCACCTGGAGAAATTATACTTCATCTTATAGCTTGAAATTAATCCATTGGGAGATGCTATTTTTATTACTATTAATGTCTTTAATAGACCATATATATTGCTGCAGAAGAATATAATACATTTAGATGTTATTTAACTAATTTGTACAAAAACTTCAATTAACTTTAAATTGTTCTTTTCTGTTTAATGATTATTTGATCATACACTTTTATAAAGAAACTTTGAAAAAGAGTTTTATCGGAAATTTTTGTTTTTCTAATTCTTTAAAAGGATTACAATTGCTTTTCTCCGTTTTAATTAATCGTCAAATGAGCAGAAAATTTCTACTTTGTGCTCAGTAATTGGAATGCATTTTAAATAAATACTATTAACTAAAGTGGTCTGTTCGAATTTAAAAAATAAGAAAAAAAATTGAAAATAGACTTTTAACCATAAAATTATTCATGTTCAATTTGGGACTATAAAATTCCGAATAAATAGCATTATTTTAAAATCATTTTCGTCTAAATTTTTATATAAATTCTTTAAATTACCTACATTTTAATTGGACCAATAAAATGTTATAAACTTACTTAATAAAAAAATTATTTGAAAATATTCCATAAATTAACATCTTCATGTACAGCTTCCCAACCTCTTACAATCGTGATGACATTACTTCAATAAAAAAAAATAAAAGATCGGGGTTCGTGATCTACCGCTTGAAAATATAAATATTAGAATGTATTTTTTGTTCGATTTTAAAGTTATATTTTCGACATTTTGACTAATTTTGATGAAGAAATCGAAAATATTAAAATTATTGAAGCGAAAAATTCAAAATAACACTCCATTTATAATGATGATGAAGAGTAATGATTTTATTTCTGAACTAAAAATAACACGCTAATCGATAACCTATATAAAAAATGCTATTTTTTTTCTTCATATTAAACTCAACATCAAAGGATGTGTCGTAGCACAATTCTAGTCTAATAAGAAAGATCTGTTATCGTGCTGTTTGCTGACTTAGCATGCAAATTCATGAAAAATAAAGCAGAGTTCCCATGGTGACTCTGCATCTTATTTATTCGTTTGATTTTCTCGTTAAAGAAAGAACAATCAATATAGTTATACAGTTAAAAAAAATAAGCTATGTTTAAGTTTTAATNTACAATCGTGATGACATTACTTCAATAAAAAAAAAATAAAAGATCGGGGTTCGTGATCTACCGCTTGAAAATATAAATATTAGAATGTATTTTTTGTTCGATTTTAAAGTTATATTTTCGACATTTTGACTAATTTTGATGAAGAAATCGAAAATATTAAAATTATTGAAGCGAAAAATTCAAAATAACACTCCATTTATAATGATGATGAAGAGTAATGATTTTATTTCTGAACTAAAAATAACACGCTAATCGATAACCTATATAAAAAATGCTATTTTTTTTCTTCATATTAAACTCAACATCAAAGGATGTGTCGTAGCACAATTCTAGTCTAATAAGAAAGATCTGTTATCGTGCTGTTTGCTGACTTAGCATGCAAATTCATGAAAAATAAAGCAGAGTTCCCATGGTGACTCTGCATCTTATTTATTCGTTTGATTTTCTCGTTAAAGAAAGAACAATCAATATAGTTATACAGTTAAAAAAAATAAAGATAAATATTTAAAAATATATATATAAAATAGTGATATATTAAATTCAAAAATTCTGCATAAAATAAAACAGGTAAACACAATAAATATAATAATATAAATAGTATATAACAATACAGTTAGGTTTAAATGATAAATATATAATCAAATAAGAATATTTCTCTTTAAAAATTTGTAAATATATATATATATATACATTATAAAATTTAAAAAGAATAAATAAAACGTAAAATTAATAAATCATGTGACACGTTTAATTATTAAATTAAGTTTAAATAGGAGTTAATATTAGAAGATAGAACATTTTGCTAATTATATTGAAATATGCATTAATTTGATTGCAGTTTGTGTTTATTAAAAATATTCTTTCATTGTTTAGTGGCGGCTATTGTAATTAATTATGTTCACTAATTAAATTTTGATATATAATATTGATCAAATGGAAACTAAATGTTGATAAACAACTAATCAAGTTGCTATAATAGAATCATGTGGAAATTAAATGCTAAGTGTGATCTAGTTGCTAAATCGATTAGTTACAAACTTCAGCATTGATAAAATCGATTAGGAACTTAGTGATGATATATGTACACGTAGCTGCTAAATTCTATAATCGATTAATATAAGATTATAGCTTACACTACAGCAAAACGAAGAGAAAAATTTCCAAGAAATATTTGTCTTAAAAAAATGAATAATTTAAGTTACATCTCTGGATATATTTTATTTTTTAAAAAGAAAATGTTTTGTGTATAGAGTAATAAGATACAAGTTTAATATGCGTAAGAAAAATACAGGTTTAAAATTTAAAAAATTCCACAAAGTTGTAGAGGAGAGAGATGAGAAGTGAAGAGAAAGGATGTGGGTTGTATAGAATAGGAAAAGATTTTTATTAATTTATCGAAGTTATGAATAATAGATTCAATCAAATGGACAAAGAATGACGATTGAAAATAAATTTAATGTTTATTTACTAAATGGAAATGTTTTTGATAGAAATCCTTTTTAGTAATGTTTTGGTGTCATTGTATACGCTATGGGATTAACGTAGTAAGTATTAGTAGATGATATAGAAAGGAAAAGAAAATATTTTCACTATATTCAAAGGTTTATTTTTATAGAGATGAGATGGTTAAGCTAATACGTTTATATCAGAGAAATTCAACAATGAAGAACAAATCAACGTCACAATAGACGGATCGATAATAGAAAAGTAGACGCCATCCGATATTAAACACCGATATATGTACAGTTTACGACATCATCATTCAGTAATATTACCGCTAAAGCGATCACATAAAATCATACCAGAAGACAAAATGACTTGTTGTTTGCTTGGCTCAATGCTTATGAAATAAATGACCGAAAAGAATGAACTGCTTAAGCATTTTCCCCCTTTCTTATGGTGAAGATGTTAACATAAATCACTCGTACGGGCTTTATAAAGAACATGAGTTACAGGTTTGAAAATGATATAAAAAATTATGTTACAGAATGATGAAGTTTAGTAAAGAATGTAAGATATTAAATTTTAAGATTTATAAGTGAAGCCGAAAAGTAAAATTTTACTAATTAAAACTTGAAATTTATTCATTAATAAATCTATCAATGAATGTAATAAGAAACTCACATTCGTATGATGTAGTGTCTTATTTATTGTTAATAACAGTAAAAAAAGTTATTTATTTTTATACTGTCTCTTTATTTAAAGCTTTCAAGAATAATTTCCTGCGATATATAATCTCATATCAGCTTGATAAACATGAAAATCGGCATAATTCTCAATAGGATATCATGCTCCAATTCAAAATGAACAAACTAGATAACGACAAATACATAAAAATATTAAATTCACCACAATGAAACATACATAAAATAATTGGAAAATATTCAATTTAATTGTGTAAAAACTTTTTCGACTGTTTACAACAAAATCAATAAAGTTTGTACCCACGAGAAACCATTCATCAATATAAATCCAAGAAAAAAAAATATATGTTACAGACTGAAGTCTAAGTTAGGAATTTATTCAACTCGAACTATCAAGTTAAGGTTATAATTCAGTTAGAAATCGGAAAAACTTGTTATATTGAAGGATTTACAGAGTGAAATCTGTTCAGTCATGTCCATCCCCAAGAATTTCACTTTCTCTGAAGAAGAGGAGGAGGAGAAAGTAATCCACAAAAAAGTGCCTGGACAGTAACACAGGTAAAATACGAAGTGCCATAAAAACTGACCGAAACGTTAAGACTGCGACAGGATTCCTAGTAATGTTGTCATGGAAACAGGGGTTGATAAAATAAAAGAAACGAAGTGATGGGTGTGGCTAGATTAGTCAGCTGCTGGGTATCGGTTCGACTAAAGATCAATGTTATTGACTTGTTAAACCTACTAACGAATTAAATATTGCTAGATACAATTCAGAATAAAATATTTAAAATTACGTGCAATAAAAATACAAAAAGAGTAAAAGCATCCCTTTTGATCTTTACCGATCAAATGGGATACATAGTAGCGAGATGAACATTCAAAAACTAAGAAACGCATTCAAGATGAAACGGAATATAAATAAATAAACCAGAGTATAAATAACATAGACAAAACACGAAAATGAAGAGGAATCAAAATAAAATGATAAAATGTACTTATTTGGATTAGAACTATAGGATACTACATTCCTGTCTGAAGCCATAAGATATTGATATGTTCCTGTTTGGAGCCGTAAGAGATTGGTAGTTCCTGTTCGAAATTATAAGAGATTGGTAAAATCCTATTTAGAACTATAAAAGACTGATAGAAAAGAATATGTTTAACTCTCAATGGAGTCGATCAGCATGGATAAGGGATAAGTAACAATGCTCCGACTCATACTGCCATAAGTAATAAAGATGAAAATCGCGTTCGAACCTTGACTTCCCATAATAGCAAGTAAACACCTGAACATGTGGCAACAACTATATAAATAAGTCCTTAATATCGAGGATTATTAGGGTCACTGAATGGCCAAGATAGTTAATTCATCAGCCTACAACTTTGGGCGATCCGGAATCGAATTCAGGCGAGCAACTCCCCAGTAATTTTTTCATTTTATATAAGCAGGCCCCATCTCTTAAACGCGACCAAATTCTGAGCCTGGCGAGTAATGAGGGATAGGTATGATTTAAAAGGCCCTCTTAGTGCCCACAAAGTAAAGGGTTATAAAAAATGATTATTAGGATATTAAATAGTAACTTCAATTTAAAAATATTTAATTTCAGAAATTTTAATAAAACTAAAAAAATTCTTAAAATAGATTTAGCAGCCAAGAAAGATTTCTAAACTTCCCTAAAATGTTATCAGGAACTGGATGAAAATCCTAAATAGTCTAAAACGCAATCAGAACTTGAACGATAGCCTTGAATATCCTCAAAACATTCAAAACTTAAACAGAAACTGTAATTTTTAACATTTTTATCATTAATTAAAACACAGTATTAAAATATATTAAACTCTTGAGCTTATTCTCTCTCTCTCTCTTTTTTTTTATTTAAATGATCAAAAATAACGAGATAGGAAAAGAAAATGGCGACAATCTAAACTGACTTCAAAGACATTCATTCGTTTATTTTATCACAAGAAAATTTCATGTTTTAAAAGTAAGTGAAATGAATCGTAAATAATATTACCGAGTTCATTATCAATCGTTAAGTGGTATGAAGTTGGAAAATTCTAATTAAAGATGGTCAATTATATACTGAATGATATCCATCTATCAGAATTAATCTTTCTTTCTCCGTTTTAAATATTCCTATAAAAGTCATTAAAATAACCCATTAAAGTTAATTTCGATTAAATAAGAAGAATCTGAATGAATTCGCTGAGTGCATCCTTTGGGCGGAGCAATAATTATTATTTATGATAATCGAGAATATCACGTTTAAATTCTTATTATTATTTTTGAAAATTCCAATAAATTAAATTAATAAATTAAAATTAATGTTTTTATTTTAATATATTTAAGGAATATTTTTGTATTTTTTTAAATAGTAAATACTGTATTAAAAAAAAATAATAATAAACTATTCCTTCTCTTTATTATTTATTCGTTAAATATTTTAAATTTAACGAATAAATTTTTTAAATTTAATTATTCGAGTGACATTAATTAAGCTACTGAAAGATGTCAAAGAGAAAATTTTCTTAATATTTTGGTAGAAATTATATATTAATTTTAAAGTTTTAATAACTTTGTAAAACTTTTTTATTGAAGCATTTTATATAAATTTATCTTTCAAATTTTCTACTTTTTTTCATTTAAAATTAGAAATTACCATATAATTTATAAATAAATATTCTTTTATATTATTTCATTAATTTATATTATAATTAATTTATTACTTTATCGACTTTTTAGTTTTGCTTTCCACTTTATAAGTATTATTTTCACTAAAAAACTAAAGTACAGTATATTTGATAAAAATTTTATTACAAATTTTTAAAAAATTACAAACATTTGCTTAAAATTTCATTATTTAGTTATTTAATTTTCTTTAAATAATGTTCACAGAGCAAGAAACTACTATTGCCCTACCTCTTTACACTGGTAAAATTATATCAAATAATAATTATGAATTATTTAACATTAAAAAAACACTTACTTAAATAATTAATTTAATTTTAATTAAAACATTTTTTAAAAAACGTGCAAATTAATAAATTTATTTATATCGCTTCGTTACATCAAAGATAAATAGTAACAAAAACATGTACAAAAAATAAATAAAAAATATTTGTTATAAATTTTAAATGAAAAGAAATACATTAAAATCTACTTTACTTTTAAACATTTTTTTTTATATTTACAAGATTTATATTTTCAAATAAAAAAATACAAAGATATAAAAGAATTTTTATAACTAAAAATACTATATATATATATTTATGTATCTACTTTCATGTGATATTTCTAGTTCAAAGTTAGATAAATAAAATAAAATAAATATATATATATTATTGCTACTTTTACTACGGTTGACAACGTTTTATTTGTCGTTTGAATCTAAATTTGGAAAATATAATAGTACGGTAATATAATGGAAGAACAGGAAGATGGAGAAATTCTAAGAAATGCTAGAGAAAAACTAAGAAATTCCAAGAAAAATGTTACCAAAAAAAAAATTCTAAGAAAAATAAGTTCTAAGAAATGCTGAAAAACTAAAAAAATTCCAAGACAACGTTTTATTTGTCGTTTGAATCTAAATTTGGAAAATATAATAGTACGGTAATATAATGGAAGAACAGGAAGATGGAGAAATTCTAAGAAATGCTAGAGAAAAACTAAGAAATTCCAAGAAAAATGTTACCAAAAAAAAATTCTAAGAAAAATAAGTTCTAAGAAATGCTGAAAAACTAAAAAAATTCCAAGAAAATTAAGAAATTCCACGAAATTTCTTAATTTTCTAAAGAAATTTTAACAAAGAAATTCTAAATACTAAAAAGAAATTCTAAATAATTTAATGCAAGTGCTTTATTTTTCTTTTACTTCTAAGGATTTTATCATTCGAAATTACTAAAAGAAAATACGAATCGAACAGAATATTTTGAATTATAAAGGTAAATAAATAAAGAGTAACTGAATAGTAAAAGTATTAATGGATTTAAGTTTTGAATATTACAGTTTATAAGTGTGTGCTTTGATACTATAAACGTTACGCTTAAAACTTTGAATAAAACTTTGTATCTGTATATAAACAAAGATAATAAAGGAGAAGAAAATGGTTAAAGAATCTTCGTTCAAATGGCCTTTGGGTTTTATAAAACTTTAAATAAAGTTCTATATAAAGCATTCTCGTGTTTTTACATGAATAAAAAAATATATAAAATATAAAAAAATAAAGTTAAAATGTACAAAAATCGATTTTTTCCCTTTATATATTTAAAATAAATTTGAAACATTTACGATGATTATAACTTAAAATCAAAACTTTTGTATTTTTGTACGAAAAAAAAGTACATACATTTTTAAATATAAATTTTATTTTTTAAAAATAAATAATGTTTAAACAATTGATTTTAAATTGTAATTATCATAAATATTTTAAATTGTTTAAGTATCTTTTCTAAAAAATACAAAAAAAATTGGCTTAAAAAACAACAATTTATACAAAAAAAATAAATTTAAATTTTTGTAAACATATAAAAATTTAATAAACTAATTTAAATTTTGTAAATAAAAATAAAGGACTTTCAATTTTAAGTTATAATCATTATAAAAATTTCAAAAACTTCTGTATTTTTTAAAACTAAAAATACAAAAGTCTGTTGTGAAAGATTGTTTTTTAAGCTAAAATTTCTGTATTAATTAAAAAAAATAATTGAAAAATTTTTAATTTCTATGACAATTATAAACTTAAAAGATAAACTTTTGTATTTTTATAAAATATAAATTTTTAATTTATATATCTTTTGTAAGTTTTTAAATTAAGTCAAAAGTTTTGAATTTTTTATACAAAAAAAATGCATATTTAGTAACCAGTTTATAAATTGATTATTTAGCTTATTTAAATATTTAATTAATATTTTTCATCACTTATTAATTGACTTAATTCAGCTGAATTAATATATTAATAATATATTTTTTTTAATTATTAGCATTCGTTAAATTTTAATAAGTTACTTTAATTTATTTAATTTTTAAAGGTAAAGATTTTATGTTCCACGTATAAACAGATAAACAGTCAAATCAAAGAGTTACTCAGATACACGTAAATAGTTTTACTTTCAAAGGATGAATACAAATTTAATGGTAGTTAGATAAACAAATAACGTAACTTTTACTTCACATTATTGATTTATCTAGGAAGGCAAAAGGATAGAATTACAAATAGTTTTCCAACAAGTTTCGAAAACTATCCGTTCTACTAATTTAAGCTATTCTGTATATAAATGGAGCGTAAAGACCAGTAACGTTATCACAACTGTATTAACTTCCATGCGGGCTAACAGATGAACTAATTATCGACTTAAGAACAGATAAGATTCGATGAGGGAATGATAAACGTCATTCTATAAATAAAGTTTCAGTTAGCTTTGTTAAATGATGTGACTTATACGTGTTCCATCTTACTAAATGGAAACTTCGCAGAGTTAACCTAATATAGGGTGGCCCAAAAGTCAGTCAATCGTATCTTATTAAAGTTTAAGTTGTGGGTGTTCAATCTTACTAAACAGCAACATGGCAAAAAAAAGTACGAGCGAAAATTATTGTGACATCGGCACAATGCTGGGTTGCAACTTTTTATCATATTTTTAATTAATTTCATTTAAAATATATAATCTGCATCTCAAATTAGTAGTGACTTGCCCCCGTACTTTATACTTTTCCTGATTAAAACAGAGTCGTGCCGATCATGTATGTAACTCCGTTCTTAGGAAAACTTTTTAATTAAAATCATGTGATCATGTGTATAGTTAATCAAGACCTCCTATCCCCTAAACTTTCTATAGCTGGTCTCGACTTTTATCTATCTGTAACATTATTTTCAAGATTAAGAAAGGACAGACAGACAGATAGACGACAGTGGGAATTTATAGGTCTATAATTTTTTCAAACTGTAGCCCGATTACAGGTTAACTCAAAAGTCAGTTAATTACGTTTGTGTTTCAAGTTCGCTTGTGAATATGACTCATAAATTAAGTTTAGAACAGTGTGTTTGTATTTTATTTTTAAAAATTGGTGACAGCGCAAAAAACAAGTGATATTCAATTAAAATTATAGTTTAATATTTAAAAAAGACACTCCTAAAATATTTACAGTAGTTAACTGACTTTTGAACCATCCAGTGTAGTAAACCCATCATGTAGTAAACCCATTATATTTGCATACCTCTCAAAAAACAAAAAACACCCTCATTTGAATTCATGTCAATTTAGGTATTAATTATACTAATTTATACATAAACTTACAAATATATTCAAACAACGTATTAAAAATAAAATATTAATTAAAGAAAAACAAAAAACAAACAAGTATACAGTTAAAAATCCATAAATTTAGAAAGTCAACAATTATTTTCAAACTAAAGAAATTTATTCCTGTAATTAAAAACCACTTTAAAAGATTTTTTAAAACTATAACATAAACAGAGGAGAGTTACTATAATTACATGCAACGCTGTTCATATAGGGGTGTTGACACTTTTAAAAGTCAAGTAAATGTACGTACATAAAAATTTGTCGAGTAACTCCTGATGGCCTTTAGCCCTTTTATCTTTTGTCGGTGCATAGAAATAATTGTACAATTAATGAAATCTGTCATTAAGATAGAAGAGGATACCAATTTCAATTTCTATCAAAAGCAATTGTCAAAAGTACTCTTTGCTCATTATTTGTAATATAAATTTCAGTTCATTGACTGAAAAGTCACGTTACGTTTTTATCAAAGGATAAAATTTGTTTCTCTTTTGTTAATTTAAAACTATATAACTTAAACTGTCTTTAGATAATGAAGGTTCTTGCGATAATTGATAATATATAAGGATCCACAGCTATTTTATCACGTTCCCTTTTGATCAAGACAAATGCCACAAGGCAGAGGGTAAAGTACTGTACTGTACGTGGTATGTATGTTACTTTAAGATGATAGTAAACAAACTTAGAAATATTTTAATATTTAATATAAAAAATGGCATTTTTCAAAAATTGTTTACATTAAACATTAAGGAGCATAGTTTTGAAGTCTCGAAAGGGGAAAACATTTTATTACCCACCCCATTATTCATCCAAAGGTAATGGAAAGATTGCACAGCCGGTTTTTATTGTGCATTTGCCATCACTCGAACAAACTTCCTATCTTCATTCGAAGAGAACTTGATTTTAAAAAGTTTTGCTTATCGTTATCATTTTTAAAACACGCTATACATTAGCAGCTAGTGTGTGGACTTGAGACATCACCGAGTAAATTGTTAGAGGTCATTTTAAGAGCTTCCTCCGATGTAATTATCGAAACGATACAACATTATTTATGTACACATTGCATAAGGCTTCAATATTGACGAGCTCATTACAAGAGAAGTGCTTGGTAATATATTTTGAGAACATCCGCAGTAGATTTAATTTACTCGCCCGAGGACCGAATTTTGAAAAATCTCGTTCGAAATCAATTTCGAACGAGATTTTTCCAAATCGGTTTTTCTGCTTCGTAAAAAAAATAAAACTTTGTTGACAGAACATGGCNAGAGAAAAAGAGAGAGAGAGAGAGAGAGAGAGAAAGTCTGTTATAATACTTTAACATTTTTTTGGTACGTCCACCGAAACATCCGGAGATGTCAAAAAAACGACGACATTTATGTTGGCAAATGTCAGACATGGTTGGTTGACAAGTTTATGGCTTGTCACCCTCACCTCGTCCGTGACGTCATTTCCGACTGCTTTCAAGATGTGACTTCCTGACGAAAATAAAAATATATATATATAAATTTGATAATACTCGTTGCATTTGTGATTGAATAACATTGTTCAATTCGCAAACATAAAAATGTTCTATTTTTATATAAAAAGACTGTTTCCTAAAGTCTGGAAAAGTGTCAAAAAATATATAGATTTTCTTATATATACTTAAATATAAATTGTGATTCCATTAAATTCTCTGTATTTTTATAAAGTTAAAATGTTTAAGAGTGTGGAATTTTTATTTAAAAAAAATAATTAAATACGTATAAATTTAAAATTCGAAAAAAATTTTTTAGATAATATTTCAATGTACAGGGTGGCCCAAAAGTCAGTTCACGTAGAAAAAATATTAAATAGCAGTCTTTCTTTTTAAACCAATTGATACAATCGGCTACAAAATAAGACACTGTTTAGACATTACAATGGACAACTGACTTTTGGATCACCAAAATTTTACGATTTAGGCCTATATATTAAATATTTATTTCTACATCATTGCATTAATTTAATAAATAAAAAATCAAAATTTAAAAGTTTTTTTACTTAAGAAATTTCTTTTAATTTAATAAAATTCGAAAAAATATTTTGAAAATTTATTTATAAAAAATTCTTTTATTTTTTAAAAGTATAATTAAATTTTTTGTTAAGATAATAAATTAACAATTAATTTTATCGTAAATTGTATAAATCAATACATAAAATTGAAAAAAGTACTAAAGATAAAAATTAATTCAATTCTTATTAATTATCAAAGGAAAAATTAATTTAAAGATGAATATTTAAATTAAGATTAATATCCGAGTGCGAGAAATTTGAAATTTTAAATACTTTTTTATTTATTATTAATTTAAAGAAAACTCAAAAAATAGGATATAAATGCAATGATAAAAAAATATAAAGAAAACTTAAAATACATAACTGTATATACCTTATTATAATTATACGAAGATATGTATGTGTTTATAGTAAATAAATACATACAATACGAATTTAATTAAGTATAAAAATTATTTTTAATCAATTTCTATAACACAATATTAAAATTAATTGACGCTCTTTTAACAATCTTGTGTGCACGTCGCATAAATTTACATTGTTTTTCAATAAATAAACATCATATAAATAAATAATGTACAGTGTGTACGCTTCTAGAAAAAATAAAAATAAATAAAAGAATTTGATTCTTTTACAAATAAAATAAACATAAAAACAAATAAAATACAATAAATAAATAAATAAAAGTAATGCAGTCGATTACTCGTACTGCACTTATCAAATGGGTAATTCCCAAATGGATTAGAGAAACCATTCTCTATCTTCTTTTTCTTAATGTCCAACCGAACATTGGGTTAACAAAAGTTGCATATGACAATCTTGTCAACAACCGATAAGTTGTTTTACGTCAGACATTCTTCCAATAATGGTCTAACACCCAAGGGACTCTACTTATCAATACTTAGAACGAATCGAATAGACAAAAAATATGCATATTTTTGAAAAAAAAATTATGATAAAATGTAAATTACCAACGGTTTTTGTGTATAATTACAATTGTTACACTGCACGTCACAATAGGAGACAAAATTTTAGAAAATTTTTTGTAAATGGA
This sequence comes from Centruroides sculpturatus, assembly GCF_000671375.1. Classification (NCBI taxonomy): domain Eukaryota; kingdom Metazoa; phylum Arthropoda; class Arachnida; order Scorpiones; family Buthidae; genus Centruroides; species Centruroides sculpturatus. The sequence goes on along the minus strand of NW_019384362.1, from coordinate 196,613 downwards.
AGAATTTGGACGTGATACAGACTCGTTATATATTTTTCTTCGATTTATAAATCATATGTTAAAATTACTCTTAAAATCCTTATAAAATTAGCTTTAAATATTGTTATAACAACAACAGAATGACAATATACAGTATAATTGCGTTAATTCTAAAACATTAAATTCATAAACATTACTTTTGTCTAATGCTTATTGTGTTATATAAGCATTTTAATGATGCAAAGAAACCGTTTACAATTAACATTTTTAATTTATTAAATAATCTAAAAATTCTCAACTATACGATACAGAAATTATTATTTAAGGAATACAGAAAAAGAAACAAACAACATATAAATTATGAAAATTTCTATACGGTTAGAATGTTTAAAATTATTTAGAATAGCTTCAAACAATACAAAAAATTTGGGCTTCATATACTTCATACATTTATTAGCTTTTCTATCTTTCTTGGTTAAATAAATGTCTAAAATTCTAGAACTGTGTTATAATTTCCTTTCATAAGAACAGGAAAGTAAGATTAAATTTAAATTATTAAAAGCTTTTGTATAATTGAGATACTCGGAGAACAAAATACTAAGGGACAAAATAAAAATTTTAACATAAAAAAATAACAATAAAATTTAAATTCAATTAAAATTATGATTAATTTTATTTAAAATTTATTTTATATATTTATTAGTATATTTAAGCGTTAAGCTAATCTCATAAGCATACTGATATATTAAACTGTATTATATATTAGAAAACTATAAGAATTTACTCTGTATACACCATTTTGTTTCCCGAATAGCTAGATAAAAAATTATTACAGTTATGTAGTAATAAACAAAATTTTAAAAGTTTTATATATTAAAAAAAATAAGAATTTGGACTTGATATTCACTAGAATTTCTTAGATTAATTTCAATTCTTAGATATAAGAATTTATCCAAAATTATTCTTTATTATTGTACTATTATTAGTAAAGAATAAAAGATAATTCTTTAAATTATGTAAATTACCAAAGCGTTTTGTATAATTAGAATGCTTATAGCCATACGATACAACGGCACTAAAACTTCCAAAAGTTTTCAAAAAATCTTGATATATTCACAAGAATTTCTAACCTCAATATATATTTTTCTTGGAAATATAAATCAGAATCTGTATATATATATATATACTGATTTCTAAAACTATTCTTAAAGTAGTGTTATAATAACAATTGATGTCACTCTAGAAGGTTATGCTGTGAATACGTCATACGAATATTGATGATGGTTCCTAGATAACGTTACGTAATCATCCGAAACTGCTATTACCATAGTCAATCTTGTTACGACAAGTGACGTCAGACAACTAACATCGATCGGTCACGTAACGAAAGTAAACAGCATTGGATACGTGCCCTTCTTACCAAATAACAACTTGAATTGTGTGCAAACTCTAAAGGAAAACTTTGCCATGACGATGAATACAGATGGAACAGATTTTCAACCCGCTCTATTGTTACATAGGCGAATTGGAAATTTAATACATTATGTGTTGAGTTTGTATATGCGTCCAGATGGCTCGCATTTATATCATTCTTGTAATTTTTCATCAATTATATGTATTGATACAAATGGTAAGTAGTTCTAGGCACGTTGGTAGAAAGTTTGCTCAATGTACAAACGAACAGAGCCGATTTTTACCCCTCATACGAATTTAAAATAATTAACGTATTATTTCATGTAAAATGAATTAAAAACACTTTCTTAATACTTTTAAACATATCAAAATCGAATTTTTGAACAGGTAATCGCTATTAGAATTTTCCAACCAGTAGATCGCGATCTCCAGCGGAGTTTTCTTAAAATTACACGATTTTAAGCAAGTTAACCGGGCCATCTGCTAAGAAGCGTTGGAAACACAAGTTTATGTCTTTAATAATATTTTAAGCACTAATAAAAGCAGAAATATTTGCAAATATTTTTTTACTTTACACATTCAATACTTGAAACTACTGATTGCTAACTATTTTATCACCATTTTTTAATAAATTTTTCCATTATTCCTTAATGTAAAATACTTGCTACGTTGAATAAGAAAACATTTAATTAAAATTCGCATAAATTTTATAATTTAATGATACCTTTAGTATAGAAAGAGCGGTAATCTTTTAATCAATGATAAGAGCGGCCAGCTAACTTTTCTTTATTAAGATGTGGCTGGCATTTTAGACACTAAATTTCTTTCTTCTTCCCTAATTATGGCTTAATTTGCATATAGGAACCAAAAAGTTTTAGCATGGTACTTTTAAACAACGTAAACATTTCCGAAAAGTAATTTTCCAATGTACTATGTTGGAATAATCTGCTATTAATTCACAAACTTCCTATTCTTTTTATGTTTAAAACTCCTAAATAAAAATTATATAAGTGATGTGCCGTTATATAAATATGTTCTCGTTATTTCTGAAGGAAATGTTTATGATGTAAACGATTATTTTAATACATAAATGTACATTTTTGACATAATTTGATCCGATGTCGCTTGTAGTTTCCTAAAGATTTGCTGCAGGAAAAATAAATAAATAAATCAAAGAAAGTTATAAATGGAAACATTTAAATTAAGAGTGACAGACGTAAATGCATAATTTTAAGTCAGGAAATTTAAAAGAAAATTTTTTAAAGCGAAAATTAGTAATTCTATACGCGTGCGGGGATCTTATAATTTAAAATAAAAATAAAAATAAACTGATTTGATTTGATTTTGAGCATTTCCATTTTAACATAAATAGGAAAGTTGTCTTTAAGCTCGAACAATTCTCAAATTTGACTTGGTAAATATAAGCATTTAGTTAATACTTTTTAAAAGTAAACATATTTATTTTAAGTTTTGATATTTAGATATAAAACTAAAATTTCGAATATTTTCTCCTAAATTTTTATGGGTTTGAAGATGTATATTCAATTTAAAATAGGTATGTATGATTTGTACTATAAAAAATCAGTTTTTATACAAATTCTTTCGAGATAATTATATTGGTCGAGACGTTTTATAAAATAATCCAGATTTAAGTTTTTGTCTATCCAAATTTTAAGACTAAAATTTCGAATTTAGTTTGTTTTCATAAAAATCTGTAGATTTTAATGACTTATATACAATATAAAGATTTTTTTATATTATAAAAAAATACTGGTTTTAGGCAAAACAAACACTTAAAATATGGATTTTTGAAAAGTTCTTATATTTCCAAGCAAAAACCGTAACTTCAAACAAACTTTTTTCTTTAAATTTTTATAGATTTTTAATGATTTATACAGAATTTATATAGTTTTATAGTATCTTTGTACTATAAAAAATAATATTTTAAAACAAAATTTTTGTAGATAGACACAATTAATTGTATACATCGTGACTCTTATTTTTTTAAAATCTATATTTACTTAAGTTTTAGATTTTCAAACAAAGTTAAAATTTCAAAATATTTTTTCTTAATTTTTTAAATAAACGTTAGTGTTTTATACGAATTTGTACATATTTTCAAGAAAATAATCATTTTTAAAGGAAAATCTTTGCGGTTAATTGTATGAATTTTTAAAGTTTTGTCTTATATATTTTAGTTTCCTTAAACTTTAATAATATAACTAATTATAGTTTAAAAAAACCAGTTGGACTTTTAAAAAAATAATTTTTAAGTAAAATCTGTAGAGAAAGATATATATAATTGTATACATATAAGCTTACCTTTTCAAAAATTTAAATTTATCCTAAATTTTTATATTTGTAAACGACACTATATTTTCAAACANAAGACCGAAGATCTCTGCACTTTTTTTCTTAAATTTTATATATTTTAATACTTTCTACACAGTTTTATATATGTTTTTAGCATTAAAAAGAACGTTTCCAAGCAAAAACTTTGAAGATAGATATAGGTCGAGCCTTCTCTACGTTCAAGTTTTTCTTTCGATTTACCAAAAATAAAAAATCATAAAAAAAATTGTAAGTCGATTGTGTACAATATATTATAACAATGTGAATCCGATATAGTAATACAATTAAAAGAAATGCGGCTATCTGGAGCGAGATAAAAGGCGAATGTTTGCGTTTTTCTTGCTAACAAGATAGAAGTTTGCGAGTATTAGTCCTGGGTGTATCGTTTCCTGACATTACGAGGAATTGTATCTTCTCCTTAGATGAGATTTATTAGACAATTTACTCAATTTGTAGTATAAAGATCCTTTTACATTATCCTCTTGATGTTTAAACACTCGGATGTTAAAATGTTCGATTAAGTTTGATTTATGCGAAAAAAGTTAAATGCCTTTTATTTAGCCTTTTTTATATTCTTTCATAGCAATAATTTAAAGTTAAAATTGAGAAAAAGTACATAAAAATTTTAAAAAATGAATTTACTTCTTGTTTAGTTCCTATAGAGAAGGAAAGAGAGGAGACGGAGGAGGAGGAGGAGGAAGAAGATAAAAATTAGTTTCAGCTGTTAAGTCCGAACAAAAGCTATGAGAGAATAAAGATTTTTTTAAAAATTTAACTAAAGATGTTTTTAAAAAATATTAAAATTGTAAATCGAATTTTATAAAAAATAAAAAACTAAATTTTTAATGCAAAAATTGTAATGTAAAACTTATAAAATTTAAGAATTTAATAGAAATACGAATTAAATTATGTTTTTAAATAAGAAATTTCAATTAAATTACATTTGGAATTATTTTAGAATTTATTTAAATATATTAAAATCAATATTTTACAAAATAATTATCATTAAGCCATTCCTACAATTTATAATTAATAAACGAGTAATTAATGAAGATTTATGTTAGTCAATTTATTATATTTATTATTAAAATCTTAATTATTATTATTATAAGTTAAGAACTTTAAATAATAAAAAATTCAACTAGAAAAAAGATTTAAATATTTAAAGTAAATCATTTATCACAAAAAATTGTTTAAAACATGTTGATAACTGAAGGTAAAAAACAATAAAATGAATTTTCATATTTAAAAAAAATCAGACAAAAAATGTGTTTTTTGATTAAAAATTGACATTATATCTGTTCAAAAAGGCATGAAATAATTTTGGCTGTTTGTTCTGATATGCGGTCAAGCAAAACTGGTTTAGAATTGAGACACGTCTTGCAATATTGCTGCTCTTCTATGCATCATCTATCTCTTGTACTTGCTCCATTAAATGTATAAGTCATATCAAAGCACAATGAACCATATCTTCTAAAAATACTATTTCAACGACAGAATTTTGATTATTTCTTCGCATGAAAGGAATAAATTATTCATATAAAATATATTATCAACGATGTAAGTTATGTGCTACCGTGTATATATGTACCGGTACGTGTATATATATATATATAAAGTCAATCAAACTTTTATGAACATGAATCGTGTGTATTAGAATATATTAATAAACTGCTTAAATTATTTTAAAAAATTGTTTTTCTGTATATAAAAAACACATCTTTTAACCTTACATAGATTAATTTTCTAGAAAACTAAAACAATTTTCCACATAAACCACAATAGCAGTATTATTGAGCATTGCATCATTCTTTTATGTAAATTCTTACATTGATTTCACTCGCATCCCTTTTATATACAACTCCTGCACATATCTACACAAGATGTATGTTTTAAACACACGAAACATCACTTATAGTTCAATTTTATATCCGAATAATTGCAATTTCTAACATTATTATCCAGCAATGTATTCTTGTAGCATATAAATCTATGTTAATTTAACTTGCATCCCTTAGATCACATCAACATTAAAACATACATCTTACAAAGGTTTAAACTAGCTTTAAGCAAACGAAATTTATTTATACATCAATTCTGTGCCCGGATAATTGAGATTTTATGCATAAACTACAAAAGAAGCATCATTATTGAGCACTGCATCCTTGTTTCAAGTAAATTCTCTACATTGCATCCCTTCTTACATCAGCAAATCAACATTAAAATACATATATTACGTAACTTCAAACACACGAAACATCATTTCTACATCAATTTCCTAACCAGATAATTGCACACTCAAGCAATATGATAAATTATAATAAATAAACGCAAATATTAAGCGAAATAGATTTATATAATAACTGGAAACAAAATAAAATTGATTATTCTATTTATCAATAACGTTACCAAGGCAAATTAATTTGGGGAAAATTAGATAGATAGTGACATTCTAGCGTAGAAATTAATAGTTGTTTTATACGAAAAGACGATTATTTTAGTAAATAACAATAGGTTCGACGTCATGTAAAAGGATAAATTACTCTTAATAAAAGTCTTGAATGTAAAAAGAGGGACATATGTGATGATACAATGAAGAAAGGAACGTTCAATAACTTTAACACAGTTAAGAAAACAACAATAGAGAATGAATAATAACGTGAAGCATGATATAGAAAGTAAGTTAAGTAGTTAAAGAAAACAGAAATTAAAAAAGAAAACATCAATTTTATTCCTTTTCTAATCACGTGTATCCAACACAGCAAATTACCTAAGATATTGTTTAAAGAAGAAATATTTAATTCATATACAAGAAAATATACTCGAGTCATTTATATATATATATTTTTATATATTTTTTAATTAAATATTCAAGAAAATAAATCGAAAAAAAGCATTATTCATTTTCGTTACTGAACAGATAAATTCCTGTTTTTTTATTTTATTAATATTTTTAGTTTTAAAAAAAGTACATTCATTCTATGAAGAATTACGAATATTACATTAATGTTTTTTCTTATTTTTTATTTACATTTTAAATATTTTTGATATTTTTTAATATTTGATTAACTAAGTTTCCTTTCAAGTTAAATATACATATTTTCTGCATTTGTTTAATGAGTAATAAAAAAAAATTAATAAGAATTCTAAAATTTCTATGTACAGAGTTTTTTGAAAAAGTTTTGCTATTTTTTAAAAAATAATTTAATTTTTTTACTATTTTTAAAAATAAAGTTTTGTTTATTTTTTGCTTTTTTTAAAGGAAATTTTTTAAAATTAAATTTATTTACCTTTTTTGCTATTTTTAAAAATAAATTTAACTTTGTGCGATTTTTAGCCTTTTTTTACTTTTAAAAATCAATTTTTTTATTTTTAAATTTAATTTCTGTATTTTTAGAACAACAAAAACAACCGGTGAATAATTTTTATACATTTTTTTATTCCAGAAATAAATTTGAAAGAAAAGTCTCTAAAATATTATAAATGCAATTGCTATTTTAATACAAATATTTATATATTTTGCAATTTTATTTTATAAATAAATAAATTATATTATTTTCTTCAAACAATAAAAAAAAACCAAATAAAACAAATTTTCTATAATATCTTCACTATTATATTATAATAAATATTATTATATAAAAAAGCATTTTTATTACTTTCATGAAAACAGTAATATTGTAATTTTTTCTTGGATTTTTTTCAACATTTTCCACCAAAGTAATCATATTGCCATTATCTAGAAATCAATAAAGCAGCATCAATTTACGATATTCTTGATTTTTTTATATAATAGATTATCATATTTTACAATAAAATAATATCTAAACTCAAATTTATTACGACTTGCATCCATTGCAATATTCAGCTGCCATCAATTGATGCAATTACAAACGATGCAGGAGATGCAATTGTATCTTCCTACGTCTTGCCAATTGTCTTCTTCTGCAATTACTTAGCAATTTAATTTTCTGCCTCAAATACAATTACATTTCCTTCCGTGAAAAAAAGAAGAAAAATGCAACTGTATGCCAATTTTATCTCTTGTGTCAATTACAATACGTTAATTGCATCCACTAAGAAAGAAATTGCAATCGACATGTATGCAATAGAAGATGCATTTACAAAATAAAGCAATACTTCCCTCGATGGTAATCACCAACAACATATTAAAGCGATGATTTTAGTATCATAATCAATATTAAACAATGCAATAAAGCTATATTAAACCATATTCTCATCATAACAGTGAGAGTTATCACAATATGACTATAAAAAACACATCTTTTAACCTTACATAGATTAATTTNTTCTCTCTCAAAACTTCTAAACTTTGTAATGATGAAAATTTTATACTATTTACTGTGTTATTTTATAATTTGTAATTATACTTAATTATAAATACATTCTTAATGTTTTTACTTTTTAATAATCTTTCAAACTATATTTGATTGCAATTATGTAGAAATGTATCTTAAATTTAAAGTAATATGATATAAATAAATAATTTTATTGTTATCAATTTATCAAGAAAGAATGCTTGAAGTTTACAAAAATGATGAAAATTATAATAATTTAGTTGAGTAAAATTACAAACATTTTTATAGACGAAATAATTAAAATAAATTTTAATTTATTGCCATTAGAATTCCTGTAAATTATTTCTAACAGGTAATTGATTAACCTACAATAACCTTTAAGGAATTGCATTTCATGTTGACATATCTTCCCTGTCAAAACTGTCATCTTTTATACTATATCTTACATATCCTCATCAGCTAAATATTAACTTTTCTTAATTATTTAAATAAACAGTTATTATCCAAACAATATTCTTTGACTAATAATAAATTGCATTTTTACTTGAAGAGTAATAAAATGTCTTTTGATGCATAAGTATATAAATTGACATAAAACCTTCGTTATTAATGTTTCGTTTTATTGAATTAAATTAAACGTCAACAATGAAATTTTAACAGGAATTTTGCTTATTTTTCTTTATTATTTATTACTTTTAATTTATTTTATTGCCGCTTACGATCATATATTATATATATAATCATTATACTTTTCGCTTCACTACAAGGCAAGTATAGTGATTATAGTAAGGTTATAAATCACATTCTTCAGAAAAGTAACGTTTATATAAATGAATTTTCTTCTTACTTGGATCTGCATCAAAACATTCTTCTAACCTATAAATAATAATGATTAAATGTATCAATAATTCTGATTATTCATCACGTGGAGTATGAAGAATCATGCTTTTTGTGAAGCTTCTAAATTAAGGTTTTGATCTAATTATGAAGAATAATTAATTTAAAACTGTAAATAATTTTAAAATATATTTAAAATTTTAATTATCTCTTGAAATTTTTGGTGTTAAAAGCGCAATTTTACTCATTTTTTTTAATACTTTTTAAAGAGAATCTAGATTCTCTTCATCGATCTGACTCAGTTAAACTTGATTTTCTTAATTTCAGAAACTTGGGATTATTTGAAAAAATGTTTTCAAGATAAAATACTTGATGAAATCATCACGTTGTTTTCTGGAATGCCAAGAATGGTAATCAATGCAATAAGTAGAAATGGTTATGGATCGTACAAAGTCCTATCGATAGATATCTTGAAAATTTCAAGATTATACCTCACATTTCCTAGATATTAATCACATTACATGATTTTTCAAGAAAGTTACAATTAATCCTAAAATCTTCAGGATAACTACTATAGGAATATTTATATGTAAAACTATTTGAGATAGTTCAAATTATCCAAAAATTTTAAGATTATGTTCAATAATTTTTCTGTTATTTATAAAACAAATTTAAAGACACGAACGGGAGAAGAAGTAACAAAAATACTTTTTATTTTAAAAGAAATCACTAAAAAGTAATAATTTAATAAATAATTTTTCGATTATAAACTTGATCGGATTAGAATAAAGTCAAGAAAATTCAATCATCTAACTTAAATTCGGTACCAAAAATTTCCAAATAAAGTCAAGAATTAAGTCTTAATCACTACCTTAAGGTAGAAAATTCATTTTAATAAATTTTCAAAGGGCATTCTTTCTGCATACACTTGCCAGTGACGTACAGTACCATAGTATTTATAAACAAGATTTATTTTATATTTTAATCTATAGCCGCGGGTAATTCTTTAAGCAATGAAAGCTTTGTCTCGTACAATTTGATTTTAGAATTGTCAACAAATTATAGCTCGAAACATCGTGTCTTTCTGTAAAGCCTTTTAGCAATTATAAATCCAATTTTAGCAAATTATAAAAATTCTAAATCGTCTAATTTTAAATTTAATATTTTATTTTGATATGTAGATGCTAGTTTTTCCCCTTTATATACAGTTTTAAAATTATAAATCGTGTAGAAGAATATTAAATTAAATTTATGTTAATTCAATTACTTTCTATAAGAAGCTTTATTATTAATATTTTTTAAAAATATTATAAAATATTTTAATTATTTACAGGCTACCTAGATGAAAATTTATTAATATTTTAAATTCGTAAAAATTTATTTTAATGCTGTTTGCTTGCAACGAATTATTCAGATGCATTTATGAAGATTATGATATTAAAATTTTAATGTAATTTCTTTAATCTTATTTATAAATTCTTGTTGAATCCATTTTCTGATATTGGTTCTCCAGTAATGAATATTTTACATATTCATTTCTCTCTAGAAATTAATGTGAACCATATTTTATATATAAAGCATCATAATCACGTATAGTAGTAATGTTCACGTAAAAATAAAGGTATATCATAATGCACATACCATACAATTATATAGAGAATAAACATAAATTATAGCAGAAAACTCACAGGTTAGAGATCCGAACACACTTCTAGAGTTAAAAGAGTGGGTTTGGATCCCACTTAATTCACAAGCATTTCTATAGGAACAAGTACTGTGTGCATAATTGTCTTATGATACGAGGCATATAATCTAAGTGGCGTACGGGAAATTAAAGTAGTGAGAACCTACTTTACATATATACAAACGCACATAAATATGCTTTATCTTCATTTACAGGTAAGCAGGAAATAACTACAATATAAACCACATATTTACACTTTTAAAAAAACTTAGAAGAAAATCAGTACTTAGCCCAGAAGTAACATCTTTCTTCTATACTCACTTAAATTTTTAGTGTGGATTCGAATCTCATCTGGATGAAACGTATTTCTATAGGAGTTAGTTTTTTAATACTACATGTATAGATATCATACGCTCTGAGATTTTACTCTAAGTAACAAAGTAACACTTTATTTAAAGTATGCTTCATATTCGTGTCCAAAAATATTTACTTGTAAATGTGAAATTAGTGTCAGTCTTAATGTATAAACTATACGTTTACATAAGGAATAACAATAAAATGTTAGTTTCAGGATGGAAAATCCAAGCCCAGCTCTCAGAATTAGAGGCGTGGGTTCGGATCCCGTTTGGTCAAATATCATATCTAGAATTGGTTTCTCACGTTGTATATCTAAGTATCTTATTGTCTAAGGTTCATATCGTATGAATATTATCGTAAAGCGCTTACACAACTCGACAGATATATCTAAAAATAAATTAATTAATATTCTAATTAAATATAATCAATTTTATGTCATATAATACTTCAAGATCCAAGTAAATTCCTCCAATTGTGTTGTTAAGTAATGGTAAACATTCCCTTGATATCCTGATTTAATTTACATTGCTCTTGTTAGAGTATAAAATTCCAAAAGCATTTAACCATTTCTCTAAAGAATATTTCAAATATACTGTTTATCAAATTGTAAAATAAATGTAAAAATATGTGCTTTATGCATGATTACCCTCCACAGAAACAAATGGAGTTCCTATCAAATAAAAATCCTTTATCCTCAAGGTAAATTCAACAATTTTTTTTCATTCTCATATTCATGATTGAATAATTTCTAGTGTTGATTTGCTGACTACAATACTTTCAAGATACATTTTTCAAGAAAAATAAACAAGAAAAACTTCAAAACAACTGCCTGAATATTTTTCAAAGATAAAATTCTTGTAAACAGATTCCTGTTTGTAAAGTGATAATATTTTAAAATATGTAAGNTTCACTATAAAATATATATAAAATAATGTTAAATTTAAGCATTTGTAATGCAAAAACAAGCTGCTTTGTAGTAGAAAAATCCATTAAAAATCCCATCTTTTTGCTATTGTATAAATCTGAATATAAACTTTCTGTAATTTCTTTTCAGTTCTTCAGGAAAAATCTTATATTTTGAACTATAAAATAAAGATATTTAGAGTATAAAATGAAGCAAACTACATTAAAGTTAGTTAAATTTCTTCCATTGATCTTTATTGAACTAGAACTATTTGACCCATTTTACGTATCTAGATAACAAATCCTAAATTTTAGAGCCGTAGAGCAGTTACCAAACACCATAACCATTTTTAATGGTGGAAAACCTTTTTGGAATTCTCTCAGGAGGTTAGAAAATATAGGAAATTTCATAAAAATTGTAGTTTCCTAGAAACAATTTGAAAGTAGCTTAAAGTTTTCCTTCACCTACGAAAATTACTAAACTGAATCACATTATAATTAAAATTATAATTAAAATTACTTTTTTATGATTAACTTGTAATTAATTAATTAAATGAAAAAAAAACTACAATTATTCCAATTGTATCTTTTTTAAAATCATGTTTCCAGCAATTTTGTAAAAGAAAAATACGTTCAAAATTCAGTTTACGACTTAACACACTTCATGCAAAAGTTAGTTAACTAATTTTTGGGTCACCTCACGCTCTTTTTTTCTCTCTATGTGTGTGTATATATATATATATATAATTATAGAAGCATAAGGATTAGTTTGAATCGCGGACACAAAAGGGTACAAAATTTAGTATTTTACACGAAAAAGCAAGAGGAAAGGTATATAAATTAAAGTTTTTTTTAATAGCTGCTGCGAAATCTCTTATTTATTTTATTGCTTTTATTCATATATTTTTATGGCTTTCATAAAGAGGTGGAGCACATTTGTAAATGGTGCAAGCTTCATCTCATCTCTGTCAAGTCCTGCACATGCCTACGAAAAAACAGTTATTTCGTATTGGCATTTTATAATTAATGGTATTTTCTTTTGTCACATTCTTCGAAATTATTAGTTGCATACTAAACAAAACGCAAGACAACTAATCTTTACATTCCAAAAGGTTCTAAATAATTATCATTTTATTTATGAGCTTAATAGCATAGTGAACTGTTAGTATGCAAGATACAAGTTCATTATACACAGTTTACAGTATTTGTACTACTTTAAATGTTAATTTCTTCATTTTATTGTTTTGAATACAGATTCATTTCGTTACTTCGTTTTATCAAAAAATCTTATCTCTTCCGATAACATTAACTCCAATAGTTTAATTATCATTAACTTTACATTGTTACATTTAAATTTAATGAGACTAATTTTAATTCTAAGTAAAGTTAAATATGAAAATTTTGTAATTTTGACTAAATTACATTATATTATCTCATTTTTTTCGAATATTAATACAACAAAATTTTTATATAATTCATTTAAGTGAGTTTTTAAAGTTAAAAATTTTAAAATACTTCAGAATTTAACTAAAATACTTAAAAAATATATAAAATGGATTTATATTAATGCCCTAACTTATAAAAATTGAAAATTATTATTTCTTTTTCTAAGTTTTAGAAGAAAAAAACTTCAATTTTTATCATCAAACACTGACAAAACAAATCATATCTCTTGACTCCAACTCTCTTAGGAATCTATTATCGAAAATATATTAAACTTTTAATTATATACATTCTATTAATTAGTTCATTAAGTATGTAATTCTTTTAAAATTTCCCTATTTTTTATTATAAAAATTAATTTTTTCCTCTTCAGCGAATTCTGAAGAAAATAGACGAATTTCTTAATAATTAAGGATAAGTAACTAAAAGAGTGCAGTTTACTGTATATTTTCTGTAAAATATAATTTCATATATTAAGAAATAATTTCTTATTATTAAATTGTAAATTAAAATTCTATGTTTGATTTAAACCAAATCTATAGAAGAACAATTGTTTAGAAAATGAATATTGGACTATTGTCAATATTGATTTAATTTGTTCAATGTTTGAAATGCTTTAAAATCTTGAAGTAGTTTGGTTGATAATTCTTGATTAGTTTAAACAATAGTCAACATTTTTCAATTAAGTTTAGAGTAAACTCTTCTAACGATCAAAAGCTCTAACTCAATTAAACGAAAAGGCGAATTCAATTAATCATATCCAACTTTGAGCGTTTTGTATATCAAGTTATAAAATATCTAATTACTTAGCGAATATTTTCTATTATACTTCGGTAATTCATCTTACTATACAAAATATATGTCTACTCTTATTTAACGGTGTTGCAGAATGGTTCTTGAGGACTTATGGAATGAACTTTGTATGTCTTTCAATGTAGGTGGAACTGTAGCATCCATCCTGGTAAACACCATGTGGTCAATCTCCTATAGCTGCAATCATATCTAACTCTGTTCTGGTATAAACGAGAGGAGGGTTTCTCGTAAATTACATGCTTTTTCATGACTTCTGATGGAACAACAAATTATATCTGGTAGAAGCGATTAAATCACAGTGGTCATCACAAACAGTTTATCACTTCTAACCTCTTGCAAATTGATAATTTATACGTTGAAATTGTTTAAAAGTTTAAAAAAACCCTTTATTCTTAAATTTCACTATAAAATATATATAAAATAATGTTAAATTTAAGCATTTGTAATGCAAAAACAAGCTGCTTTGTAGTAGAAAAATCCATTAAAAATCCCATCTTTTTGCTATTGTATAAATCTGAATATAAACTTTCTGTAATTTCTTTTCAGTTCTTCAGGAAAAATCTTATATTTTGAACTATAAAATAAAGATATTTAGAGTATAAAATGAAGCAAACTACATTAAAGTTAGTTAAATTTCTTCCATTGATCTTTATTGAACTAGAACTATTTGACCCATTTTACGTATCTAGATAACAAATCCTAAATTTTAGAGCCGTAGAGCAGTTACCAAACACCATAACCATTTTTAATGGTGGAAAACCTTTTTGGAATTCTCCCAGGAGGTTAGAAAATATAGGAAATTTCATAAAAATTGTAGTTTCCTAGAAACAATTTGAAAGTAGCTTAAAGTTTTCCTTCACCTACGAAAATTACTAAACTGAATCACATGATTTCTCTCGCTCACTCTCTCTCTCTGCCACCTTCTACCTTTAGAAATTCATCCTTATAAAAAGAAAAAATATATATTTTTTTTCAACAAATTTTATTAAAATTGGTGAAGTAGACTTAAAGTTATTAAAAGAGAAAGTACGGAGAGATGAACACATAAATTTGGTGATGTTATAAGTCCGTTTTGATTAAAAAAAACTGTTTAGAAATAAAGAAGACGAAAGGGAGGGGAAAAAACAAATTTAATTTAACTATCGATAGCTTTTTTATTATATTTTTTAACCGTAATTTTATTCATTCTATGTGAGAAGTTAGATATATAACATCTAACCATTTACAGTCCACTTCCATTAATTACACTGTCACTCGAAGGGGGTATACTAATCGGTTGGATTTTCATATTCAGTAGGAATTTTTTCCTCTTAGTATCTGTTTTTTTAATAGTTGAAAGGTGGAACATTGCCGAATAATTTTGTTTTTTATTTTTTTCTTGACATGATTCGGTTTGCCAGAAAAATAAAAAATAAAGAAAAATAAAGAAGGGCGGAAAGTGGATTAGGTTTCAACTAACGATCTTTACGGTTCAGTCAGAAAATTATTTATATGGTAGGCTTTGTTCCTTTCTACTTCTGGATTTTTTCTCTTGACAATTTTAGTTATAGAATCAACGCCCTGTCTACGTTTGAAATTTATTCAGTCTGGTATTTTGCCAGATTTAGATCAACTTACCTTAAAAAATGTATACCTATTTAGTTTATAGATGAAAAGCGGGTAACTTCACAAGAAAAATACTCGTAAAAAATGTATAAATATATACAATAATTGAAAAATATTTGAAAGAATCGAGAATATTTTAACTTCTAAAAACATTCCTCTTCTTCACTTTAAATATTTTATGTGAAAAATGGAAGCAGAAAAACCAGAAGTAAAGTCATGCTTCTACTTAATTTTTTCAACTTCATCCACTTGTTTGTGTCTTTATATCATTTTAAATTAGTTATTAATATATTTATGAACCACTACAGTTCCACAGAAAATGAATATTTGTATATATATATATATATAAGAGTAATTCAATTGAATATGTCAATAAACATCACAATAATACACAAAGTCTTCATTACATCCTTTAATCAATCAAATGTGATTAAAAGATCCTCTGTGCAAACTATATAATTATGAGCAATTAAATCGCATCAAATTCAATATTTCTCAATATTTATAGCATCGAAATCAAAATTTATCATTCAAATTTAATTATATATTAGATTATAACACGTATCTATATATATATATATATAAAGCCTTCAATAAAATCACTTTCTAACCTTTAAAAATATTACGTATAATTCTCTAATTATTCAAATTATACAATATTTTAAATATCTTAAAAATAAATTTCATTAAGTTTACTCATTAAAATATAATTATATACAGAATTTTAAGTGGTAAATTACGAAAGGAGCAAGAAGAGCAAATGATGAGAATATGATATTAAGAAAATTTTTTAAAAAATAATAATAGTTTATAATAAATTATTAAACTTAAATTACTCAGAAATAATTTTTAAAATGCTACTATTTATAATCTAAGAATAGAAATTTATTTATTAAATAAAAGGAAATTAATTATTAAAGGTTATTCGTTAATAATATAAAATGTTCTCATTTTATTATCTATGTTTGTGAGAGTATTCGTTAATATTTTATTTGATTAATATTCATTATTAAAATAATTAATAAATTATTTCCCAGTATTAATATAATTTAATAAAGAATAATATTTATTTAATATTTTTAATAATAATCCTTTAAAAAATGCATCACAATCACCTCACATTTCCTAGATATTAATCACATTACATGATTTTTCAAGAAAGTTACAATTAATCCTAAAATCTTCAGGATAACTACTATAGGAANTAGGTAGAAAATTGTATAATTAAACTTTTATTAGTTAAATATTTAAAATTACATACATTAAACTGAATATATTTTATCATTTATTAATACTATATTACACTATTAATAGAATTCAAAAAAATATCACTTATTCATTTTTTACAGAATAATTCTTTAAAAATTAAGTTAAATGAAACAGATCAGTTACATGATATATACATTCTTTTATATATTCAGTTTAAAAAAGTTTAAATACTTTTTCTTATTTAATATTATAACATTTCAGTATTAAAATGACAAAAAAATAACAATATTTATTTATTTTTTACAGAAGAATGCTTTAAAAACCCTCCCATAATCACAAAGATGAACTGAATAGATTAAGAACACTGTTTACGAATTCTATGATTAAAATTTTATTCTTTTATATATTCAACACAATTTAATATATATTTTAAATATCTTTTATTATTTACTTCAACTAAAAAAACTGAACAATAATTTTTTTCCATCCTTTACCTGCTTCATTATCATATAAATTTTCTTTCTCTCTTTACTTTTTTAAAGAATGTAAATCTATTCTAAACTTCATTTACAGAATTTTAAGAATATAAATTCCATTTTTTTTAACCTTTTCTTTACGTAATTCGTTATCGTTTAAATTATAGTATATTATCTCTGGTTTAGTTTAGGGAGTAAGTTATATAAACATAAAGAAAGAAAGGGAGAAGAAAAAAAATGGTCGAATCCAATTCTCAGTTTGACATCAAACAATTCAATATTCTAACATCAGGGGATGCAGGAGATGGCATAAGGTTCTAGTAGAGCTAGAAAATCCCCCCTCTATTATCTTCCATGTCAAAGAACAAAGGAATAGAGATCGATACTTGGCCTCCTATCCGGGACACTAGACTGCAAGACACCAACGTCTGAAAGAGACGTTCTGACTTAAAAACTTTACATCCCCAGGCAGAAAATCCTTCCTTAATCAATGTTAAGCATTCTTCTACTTTATTTTACTCAACAGACTATATTTATATGGAATTTTCTTTCTTCCTTTTTTAATTTCTTGATCAGTTTTCTTTGTTTTTATCCAATCCAATAATTATATAATTTTTATCATTGCTTAAAGATAAAAATTGCGTGTAATATAAATAAAATATTACTGTATTAATTGAATTTTTTTTCCTGTTTGTGTGGTTTTCTTTTTAATATTCTGAAGAGTCATTTCTTTACTCGTTCAATAAGAGTTAACTAAATATATAAAGAAGAATAAATATTTAAAGTAAGTTTGTTAAAAGCTCTTTTATATTATTTAATAAAGACAAATGAAACAATTTTTAAATTTATTTATTGCTTAAAGGTAACACGTGAATTTTATAATTAAACATAACTATAACAAGATAGCCCAAAAGTCAGTTGGCCATTCTAAAGGGTAAATCGCTGTATGTTAAGTTTAATAGTTAATCATATATTTTTTTTTCGTGTATTTCCAATAATTTTATAATAAAAAAATGTTTTAAACTCAGTCTACAATTCATTCACAAATGTCTAGAACACAAAATACGATTAACCGAATTTTGATTCACCCTCTACATTCAATGGTAAAATATAAATATTATAACATATATATATTCTATACTATATATATACTAATACTATAAAGATTGATATATATATATCAATCTTTATAGTAAATTATTTATTGTTAATTCTCCTAAATGTATTATAGAAAAGGATATAAAATTTTAATGTAAAAAACCAAGTAACTTAGCAGTATTAAGCAACGTTTCCCAACGTGTAGATCGAGAACTCTTCTAGAATGACAAACTCTATTGACTATATCCAATAAACAGAAAGGTTGAAAAGATTTGCAGAAATAAACAATTCCTTACTTTTAAATGGCGAAAAATACTTTCAATTATGGAATTATATAAAAATTATTAAAATTAATATATTTCTATTTATTTATTTATGTTTTACTAACAAAGCTGAGTAGTTACATTTAATAACAAGATAGTTCAATTAAATTTAAGCGGAGAACCGAAACGATTTAGTAGTTAGCATAGTTGCATCTTCAAACAAGTTAATGGTTTCAGGCATAGAAGCATACAATATATATAGACCGATATATGAACACGTTATTCCTAATAGGATAATTCAGATAAGTCACGTAAATGAAGTGAACGTTTACGTGATTCTCATAAAGGTCACGTAATCGAAAGTGTTAAAGCTACTCTTTTTTCCATAAGCTGATATTCCTAGTAATTTCCTTATTAATTATTAACAAGAGGAAATAACAAGAGTTGATACTACAGAGGCATCAATATCATTACATCAGTTAGTAGTAGTGCTATTATAGCAATAAAAACTCATATCGAAATAAAATAAATTCTAGGAAGAGGAGGGACATTTTTTCACCTCTTCTGTTAATTCAAATCTAATACAATAAATTGACTTTTGAATTTTATTTTATCCCGTAGGAAATTAGTTATATTATAAATGATTATCTTTACAGCTAATTTAATTTTAAACTTTAACTTAATTCCAATGATTAAGAGATTAATGTTAATCAAGCGAAATGATTAGGAATTAAACAAAGATAGATTAGAAACGGATAAACAAACGAACGTATGTTTCATTCGAGGGAAAAATTCGTAAAAATTAGCAAAAATTCGTACTAATATATATATATATATTATAGTATGATGCATTACTAATTTTGTTGCTAATTCTTCTCTTAAATGAAACGTATGTCAGTTTGTTTATCCGCTTCTATAAAGCTACATATATATATATATACAGTATGTATATTAAAATTTAAAAAGGAAAAACATTTGTTATATTATTTTTTCTTATAATATTTTTTAAATATTTAAAATAATATAAAAATTTATTATACAATAGTTGAAAGTTATTAAATTTTGAAAAGATATCTAGTAATATTCTATATTCGGTGAATAAATAATAGTAAACCTGATTGAAATGGAAATAAAATTCGTATTTTTTTATATTTTTTCCTATAAAATTTTTATTGAATTTGACGTCGTTTTTTCTAATAGAAGAAAACATTCAAATGTCGATGTGACATCTGAAATTTATTTTCCTTTTTTTCAGACTGACACTGAGTTTTGTTGGTAAAACCTTAAGAGAATCATTATTTCCTTATTATATTTTGTATATTTGACAAGAAATTTATCCTTTAAAATAAGAATTTTTACTATAAAAAATGTTAAATTAATTGAAGACACGATATTTATCGTAAGAACACCTTTAACTCTTTATTATGTTACGATCTGTAAAATTACAACTTAATGATTACCCTATACAATAAAAATGAATGTATACAGTGAAAGATCATATTTTAGACACAAATTTATCATTTAAAATATGAATTTTTTATCAAAAGAATATATTAAATTAATTGAAGTCGTATTTATGTAAAGAGAACCATCTTCTTTTACATAATTACACTTAATTACAATACTACGACATAGAAATTATATTTTAGATACAAATTTATTATTTAAAATATTAAAATTATTAAAACAGCACGAAATTTATCTTTAACACTGCACGAATTGTAAAATTACATTTAATAATACCTTTAAACAATATTACAGAATACTTCCTTTAAAAAGTACAGGAAAACGTATTTTATATAATTAATTTATTTACATTGATATGTATTTTTTTATTTTTATTATTTTAAAATTTGTGCTTTAATTTTTATCTTTTTAAATGTAATTTTTAATTCTAAATAATGCGGGAATAATTGTTAATAGGTGGTAGAAATCCACTTTCTATTGACATTTCCAATCGATTATAAAATTTAAAAAAAAAAACTTTAAAAAATATGTTATCATAAAATATTTATCGTTTATAATATAAATTTTTATTTTTTAAAATGCCAAATTAATTTTACAAAATAAAATTCTTTAACTTTATTACGAAAAGAACAGCAAAATTACCCTTAATGATAACTTTCTCATATAAATATATATATATTTTATAGTAAAAGATCATATTTTAGATATATTCAATTGAAATTTTCTTTCTTTTTTACATTTATTATCCATTTATATATCACAAACGTAACATTTCTTTTCACGACATAACCTAGTCAAGATGAAATACATATGCGATAGACGTTCATACACTTTTCATATGTTACACTTCGATCAAAATTATTAGATAAAGTTCAAACTTTCGTAATATTACTTTTCTTCCAGTTCAAAATTGATGCCACATTTCATCCCCAAAAAAATAAAATAAAATAATAATAAAAAAAAGAAATCATTGTTACGTCATTCGTGCCAGTTAAATTTGAAATACATTTTCAGTTGGAGGGGGATAAAAATATATTTCATTTGTTGGTCTTATGTAGATAGCAAAATAAAATGAGAAAAAAAAAGAAATCAATATAGTGAGACAGAAAGAGAAAACATTCTATGCTTGCTTTATAGGAAATTGAAAAGGAACACCGTCCACTTTCGAAATTGAAAAATAAAGAAATCTAAGTAACCGTAATACTTTATAGTAAAAAGAGAAGGAATTTCGACGCTACAATGTTAATTTAATGAGAATTAAAGGAGATGAAGGAGAAAAATAATAATAAAAAATCAAAAAAATATTTATATAAAAAATTAAAATATGTATGTGATAATTTCTGTAACTTGAAGCAGCAATATTGATTTGAAAGAAGAATCTTCGCTACCATTAATATAACCATGCATAATTCAATAGATATTAAGTTGTCCTCTTTATTGATACCAAACTACTTAATTTTAACTGATTCATTAGTTTCGCTAGAATAATTTATTAGTTGATTTAACCTTAAATTTTTATGTTAATTTTTAAATCATTTTCTCTTTTATATAAATAATACCGTGTTTTTGTTACATACAGTTAAAGTTATATGCATTGATGACAAAATGCTGTTGTCTCTCTCTTTTAAGCTTGAAGAGCTACTCTTGTTTCAACTAAAAGAACAGTTCACTTCTTTTTTTCCCTTTTATGGTAGAGAAACTTCTCTTACTTTCATGATAAAGAACTGATTTTTTCTTATGTTCTTAAATTGCTCTTGCTTTTATGCTAAGAAATTTTTTTTCCACACTTACTAAACGTCCTTCGTTTAATTCTAAAGGAACCGTCCTGCTTTTAACTTGAAGAAACTACTGTTTCCCTTGTTTTGTCCCATAAGAATTGATTTCATTTTTGTGCCAAAGAACTGCTTTTTATTTTCTTTCTTGCTGAAAAATCTAATGTTTTTTTAGATGGAACTATGACGTCCCTATTATACTCTATGTAATAATATGAACTATCTAACAACTGTAATCGAAAGAATTTTACTTGTATTTCTGTCCTAAAGCAGTGACTTAAATATTCTTAATTTAGAGGTTGTACAAATTAATTTATATAATATTTAAGCGATGATTTGTGATAATATTTCTCAAGTAATTAAAAATTTCGAGTTCTTACGCTTTAAAAAATAATTTTAAGTTAAATTTAATAGTCTTAATAACAGTTTTACCATCTGTTAGTAATATTCTATATTCGGTGAATAAATAATAGTAAACCTGATTGAAATGGAAATAAAATTCGTATTTTTTTATATTTTTTCCTATAAAATTTTTATTGAATTTGACGTCGTTTTTTCTAATAGAAGAAAACATTCAAATGTCGATGTGACATCTGAAATTTATTTTCCTTTTTTTCAGACTGACACTGAGTTTTGTTGGTAAAACCTTAAGAGAATCATTATTTCCTTATTATATTTTGTATATTTGACAAGAAATTTATCCTTTAAAATAAGAATTTTTACTATAAAAAATGTTAAATTAATTGAAGACACGATATTTATCGTAAGAACACCTTTAACTCTTTATTATGTTACGATCTGTAAAATTACAACTTAATGATTACCCTATACAATAAAAATGAATGTATACAGTGAAAGATCATATTTTAGACACAAATTTATCATTTAAAATATGAATTTTTTATCAAAAGAATATATTAAATTAATTGAAGTCGTATTTATGTAAAGAGAACCATCTTCTTTTACATAATTACACTTAATTACAATACTACGACATAGAAATTATATTTTAGATACANATATTCTTAATTTAGAGGTTGTACAAATTAATTTATATAATATTTAAGCGATGATTTGTGATAATATTTCTCAAGTAATTAAAAATTTCGAGTTCTTACGCTTTAAAAAATAATTTTAAGTTAAATTTAATAGTCTTAATAACAGTTTTACCATCTGTTACCTAAAATTTCCTTCTAATTTTTAGCCTAAATTAAAGTCCAATACCATTAGAAATTATTTTATCTACCTTCAAACATTAACATCGGCTCAAATTAAAAGGCCCAACACTTTAAAAACCAATTTTTCCTACTTAGAGAACAGTAATTTACCATTATAAACCTAAACATTAAAAAATCATCTTCAAATTATTAAATCTCAACATTTTTCATACGACTTGACCAATAAAAATCTACATATAAATAATTATTATTATTAAAAAATCGGTTATATTAAGTTACTTAATACTTTTCACTTTAAGATAAGTTGTTTAAAATTCAAAGCACGAAGATTTTAGATAGTAAAAACCTCTAATATATTAAAATACAGGACCATTAGCAGAGTGAGAAGCTTAGCGTGAACATCATTGAAGAAGCATGCAAAAGAAAGTGGATATAATAAAAGTCGTTAGATGCACCATCTAACTTCTTCTGATTGCAAGAAGCCACCTTCTTGGAACCATTTGAAAGACTTGTAATCCTATCGAGACAATATATACTACTTTCTTGCCATTTAAATGTAAAGATTTTATTTTATTTTTATTTATTTTTTCCCTCTCTTCTTCCTCCTCTAAATCTGGGTTATACAAAAGAGAAAAAAAAGGAGAGAAAATATGTTATGATACAAACTACTCCTTCCTAGAACAATAAAGGATTAAAGCTATCGAAAAATCTATTTTATACAAAGTAAAAAGAAAGAGATTTCTACAAAGAAGAATGTTAAAACTTTTTAATGTGTGAGGAAATTACCATTTTAATGGAAAATTACAGTAAAATTTTATACTGCAAGTGTATCTCATCTTCTGTATCTTCTTAATTGCAATTGGGGATGTTGGAAAATATAGCTTTAGTTCTTTTTATTACATTTTAACCAACCAACTGTTAAAAATATATATATAAAATAATGTTAAATTTAAGCATTTGTAATGCAAAAACAAGCTGCTTTGTAGTAGAAAAATCCATTAAAAATCCCATCTTTTTGCTATTGTATAAATCTGAATATAAACTTTCTGTAATTTCTTTTCAGTTCTTCAGGAAAAATCTTATATTTTGAACTATAAAATAAAGATATTTAGAGTATAAAATGAAGCAAACTACATTAAAGTTAGTTAAATTTCTTCCATTGATCTTTATTGAACTAGAACTATTTGACCCATTTTACGTATCTAGATAACAAATCCTAAATTTTAGAGCCGTAGAGCAGTTACCAAACACCATAACCATTTTTAATGGTGGAAAACCTTTTTGGAATTCTCCCAGGAGGTTAGAAAATATAGGAAATTTCATAAAAATTGTAGTTTCCTAGAAACAATTTGAAAGTAGCTTAAAGTTTTCCTTCACCTACGAAAATTACTAAACTGAATCACATGATTTCTCTCGCTCACTTTCTCTCTCTGCCACCTTCTACCTTTAGAAATTCATCCTTATAAAAAGAAAAAATATATATTTTTTTTCAACAAATTTTATTAAAATTGGTGAAGTAGACTTAAAGTTATTAAAAGAGAAAGTACGGAGAGATGAACACATAAATTTGGTGATGTTATAAGTCCGTTTTGATTAAAAAAAACTGTTTAGAAATAAAGAAGACGAAAGGGAGGGGAAAAAACAAATTTAATTTAACTATCGATAGCTTTTTTATTATATTTTTTAACCGTAATTTTATTCATTCTATGTGAGAAGTTAGATATATAACATCTAACCATTTACAGTCCACTTCCATTAATTACACTGTCACTCGAAGGGGGTATACTAATCGGTTGGATTTTCATATTCAGTAGGAATTTTTTCCTCTTAGTATCTGTTTTTTTAATAGTTGAAAGGTGGAACATTGCCGAATAATTTTGTTTTTTATTTTTTTCTTGACATGATTCGGTTTGCCAGAAAAATAAAAAATAAAGAAAAATAAAGAAGGGCGGAAAGTGGATTAGGTTTCAACTAACGATCTTTACGGTTCAGTCAGAAAATTATTTATATGGTAGGCTTTGTTCCTTTCTACTTCTGGATTTTTTCTCTTGACAATTTTAGTTATAGAATCAACGCCCTGTCTACGTTTGAAATTTATTCAGTCTGGTATTTTGCCAGATTTAGATCAACTTACCTTAAAAAATGTATACCTATTTAGTTTATAGATGAAAAGCGGGTAACTTCACAAGAAAAATACTCGTAAAAAATGTATAAATATATACAATAATTGAAAAATATTTGAAAGAATCGAGAATATTTTAACTTCTAAAAACATTCCTCTTCTTCACTTTAAATATTTTATGTGAAAAATGGAAGCAGAAAAACCAGAAGTAAAGTCATGCTTCTACTTAATTTTTTCAACTTCATCCACTTGTTTGTGTCTTTATATCATTTTAAATTAGCTATTAATATATTTATGAACCACTACAGTTCCACAGAAAATGAATATTTGTATATATATATATATATAAGAGTAATTCAATTGAATATGTCAATAAACATCACAATAATACACAAAGTCTTCATTACATCCTTTAATCAATCNATAATATTTCTCAAGTAATTAAAAATTTCGAGTTCTTACGCTTTAAAAAATAATTTTAAGTTAAATTTAATAGTCTTAATAACAGTTTTACCATCTGTTACCTAAAATTTCCTTCTAATTTTTAGCCTAAATTAAAGTCCAATACCATTAGAAATTATTTTATCTACCTTCAAACATTAACATCGGCTCAAATTAAAAGGCCCAACACTTTAAAAACCAATTTTTCCTACTTAGAGAACAGTAATTTACCATTATAAACCTAAACATTAAAAAATCATCTTCAAATTATTAAATCTCAACATTTTTCATACGACTTGACCAATAAAAATCTACATATAAATAATTATTATTATTAAAAAATCGGTTATATTAAGTTACTTAATACTTTTCACTTTAAGATAAGTTGTTTAAAATTCAAAGCACGAAGATTTTAGATAGTAAAAACCTCTAATATATTAAAATACAGGACCATTAGCAGAGTGAGAAGCTTAGCGTGAACATCATTGAAGAAGCATGCAAAAGAAAGTGGATATAATAAAAGTCGTTAGATGCACCATCTAACTTCTTCTGATTGCAAGAAGCCACCTTCTTGGAACCATTTGAAAGACTTGTAATCCTATCGAGACAATATATACTACTTTCTTGCCATTTAAATGTAAAGATTTTATTTTATTTTTATTTATTTTTTCCCTCTCTTCTTCCTCCTCTAAATCTGGGTTATACAAAAGAGAAAAAAAAGGAGAGAAAATATGTTATGATACAAACTACTCCTTCCTAGAACAATAAAGGATTAAAGCTATCGAAAAATCTATTTTATACAAAGTAAAAAGAAAGAGATTTCTACAAAGAAGAATGTTAAAACTTTTTAATGTGTGAGGAAATTACCATTTTAATGGAAAATTACAGTAAAATTTTATACTGCAAGTGTATCTCATCTTCTGTATCTTCTTAATTGCAATTGGGGATGTTGGAAAATATAGCTTTAGTTCTTTTTATTACATTTTAACCAACCAACTGTTAAAAATATATATATAAAATAAATTGTTTTAATGTAATTATTCGATTAAAAATCTTATAATAATTTATCTTTTATTCATTAAAAAATAATTTAATACTACTACTATTATTATTATTATTATTATTATCAAAAAGATATATTTTATAATGATTTAAATTAGAAAAATTTAATTAAAAATATATCAATAAAATATTATTATTTTTAAATTGAAATCTTTATTAATAATCCTCGTTATAATGAACATGATCATCACATTCTTAAGTGTGTTCTCTATTCTAATTAACGATAAATTTATATTTTTAATTTCTTGTTATCACGTAAACGTATTTCATATTTTTTAAAATAAAAACTTCTTCAATTAATGTTAATAAAATATGGATTTTTTTTTATTATTTAAAAATTTGAAAACTTTTTTAAAATCTAAATTAATTTTACTAACTGATAATTCTAAATTAAAAACAGGAAAAATACATTAAAAATGATGAAGTGTAAAGTTTAGATGTAAATTATTTAGGAAAAATAAACAAATTATTTTTTTTATTAAATTAAGCATTATATAAGCGTAATACATTAATTAAATTTGTTTTAAAGTATACAAATAACTATAAAAATCATAACTCATGCATCACTACTTTGGTGTGTGCACTTAAAGGATGAAGAACGGAAATATTTTTAATATTTATTTATATTAAACTTATTCTTTTGAATTAAAGAAAATAATCGAACATTTTCGAATTACCATAAATATAATCATTAAGTCAATTGATGTAAAAGATAATAAAATAGCATCACTAATGCATTTCAATTTTGATGCGTGCATTTAGAGGATGAAGAACGAGGTTATTTTAAAACATTTATATAGTTAAATATTGATTAAATTCAAGAAGTATAAAAAATAATATTTATGAGTTTATCTAAGTGTGATTTATTAATTAATTTGGCTATAAAATATAGGAATAACTGTAAGAAATATCATTGATGAATGCATTTGGAGAGGAAGAACGTGATTATTTTTAAAACTTAACCACATAAATCTTATGTTTGATTTAAAAAAATTATTTTAAGACTTCATAAATTATAATTTTCACATTGGTATAAATACAAATTATTTTTAATTAATAATTAATAAAAATACAAAAGAATACATTAAAATGATCCGGTATAATGTATACATATAAATTAATTAGGAATAATAATAGATCTTTTTTATTAAATTAAAAACGCAAAAAATAATATTTAAAAGTGTAATTTATTAATTATATTTGTTATAATATATAAAAATAGCTACAAAAAACTGTAATTGATGCATGCATCTCCAATGTAATTTAGAGAAAGAAGAACGTAATTATTTTTAATATTTAAGTACATAAATCTTGTGTTTAAATTAAATAAATTCACTTTTAAGATTCGATAGATTATAATTTTCATTGATAAAGATGTGTAAATATCAGATAGTACAGGTTATCGCCGCTGTTAGCGTTGCTTGTAAGAGGAATCAAGTGGAGCGAATCTGATCAGATAATTAAATTTTACTTTCTCCATAAGTTAACATTGAAAGAATCATTTTCTCTTCGATAAGAATCAGCAAAATTTCCTAAACATTTCAATTGTTTAATTTGGTCAATTTTTTGCAACTTGCGTGCTTTTCAACAAATTTTTTTACATAAAAAACAATGGGTTTAATTCTTTTCCTGAAGTGCTCTTTCATTTTTGCATCTTTTTTTTCAAACTTTTCACGAAGAATTGTACAAAATATTGATTTAAAATATTATTTAAATTGATTTTTTTTCATTAGAATGATAAGTTAAAGATAATTAAGTTTCAATACGTTTTTTTGCATTTTAATATTCTATTAATAGTTTTTATGGTACGTTAAGGATGACTAAGTTCAATTCTGAGTTAATTTTTATAACCATATTACTAAAACACTATTGAAAAATTAAATTTTCTTTTTTATTTTTGGGGGGAAAAGAATTAAATAAAAAAGATTTAATATTTTAAATAAAAATTGACGTTTTTCCGTTAAAAAGTACAAGAAAAATTCTAAAAATGTCGTAATAAATAAGGCAGTTAAGCTTATAAACGTATGTCTTATAAATATATTAATATAAAATTTTCAAAATATTGAATTTTTTTAATTTTTAGAAACTTTCTGAATACCAAAAAAATGCATTTTTATGATAAATTATACAAAAAAACACGAAAAACATTGTAGAAAATTTTCTAAAATCTACATTAAAATACGACAGTTGAGCTATAACTATTTATAAATAAATTTATTATAAATATACTTTTAAAAATTCAATATTTTCATAATTTATACAGTTTTAGAATAAACAATAAATAAAAAAAGACTTTTTGTTAAAAAATAACACTAAATATTACATTTTTCTCTTCAAATATGGATTATAAAGTATAAAAATTTTCGTTATAAATATCATAGTTAACCATTAATTACTTATACGCATATATTATAAATATGCTAGTATAAAATTACAGAACTTTGAATTTTTTATTTTTATTAAAAATAAATAAATAAAAACAAATTTTTATTAAAAATTACAAAAAAATTCTCCAAAAACGGTTATATTCCATTAAAAATTAGAGGAGAAATACAAAAACTGTCATTAAAAATGTGACAAGTAAAGAATTGACTATTTATAAATTCATATATGATAAATATAATAAAATGTAACTACCAAGAAATTATTAATTTTTTAATTTCCAGGAAAAATTACTAAATTAAAACTTTTTAATTTAAAAAAATACACTAAAAAATAATTTTCTGTCTAAAAAAATGTATATATAAAATTGACATTAAAATCGTGACAGTTAAACAGTTTATTAACAAAGAAAATATTCAAAATTCAATTACTGTAGATAATTAATATAAAATCCAACTAATACATATTACACATGAGAATTAATAAAAACAAATTACAAGTTTTAAAAAAAATCGCCATATCAACAATACAATTAAAATTTTTAAACAGGAAAAAATTAAATTTTATTAATAAAAATTCTATTTAAAAAATTAAATAATCTTCAATACGTATTTTTTTTTTTCAGTATTACAAATTAGAGATTCAATTAAGCAATATTTTAAAAAGAAAACTTTAATATAAAGAAAGAAGAAGAGGAGGAGGAATTCATTCCGTAAATGAGATCAATACAAATTACATATACAGAATTTTTCCAACAGGATGATGATGAAAAAAGGATGAAAAAAAAAAATGAGGATAGAAAACTATTTCAATAGATGTAAGTGATTAAACGAATCATGCTTTAGATCAATTAGTTATTTTTGGATGTAACGATCAAGTAGGAGATGCACTAATTGCCTCTCATTAAATAACAACACAGGTGGTCACACAGTAAGTATAGGAGTGAATCGCATGTTATACTTTAAATACTTAAAAAAAATAAGAAAATAAAGAATTTAAAATATACATCTTTTGAATTACAAAATATACAATGCTCATTTAATGTTTTACAGATGAAAACTAAGCAATGGGCTGCCATTTAAACAGAGCGTTGTGAATGCTTCCAGCTGTTTCTATTCTTTGTTTGTACTAAGTTTGATATTAATACTAGCTTTTATGATAGAACTGTTAGTATGATCAATATAGTGTGTGTGTGTGTGTTTGTGTGTGCACTTCTGAAGCACTGATTATGGTTCCTATCTACGAGATTCAACAGAGCAAACATTTATTCGACTTTTTCTCTTAAGTCATTGTTTCTTTTCCTAAATTTTCTTTTAATTAATAATTATTGTCTCTGAGTCTGTCAGAGTCGGTGGAGAGAGAGGGTGAGTAGGGTGTGGGCGTCTCGTCTTCCTGCAAGAATAAGCAGCAAACCACTTATCTGATGGTATTCGACGACCAAGACGTAATCTATGCGCCTCTCGCTTACTAATAACATTTAATTTGGGCAAATTTTAAACAGCTAACATGCCTGTTTTTCATACTAAAACTATTGAAAGTATTTTGGAACCAGTTGCTCAGCAGGTTTCTCGTCTGGTGATCCTTCACGAAGAGGCTGAAGATGGAAATGCCATGCCAGATCTGTCTCGACCAGTTCTTGCAGTCAGTAAAGCAGTCACAAATCTCGTTAAGGTTGGAANAATATTTCTCATAAATATAAAAATATATATACAAAATTTAAAATTAGTTATTAAATTCATCACTTCAATTAAATTTTTGTATTTGATATTTGTCATGTTTAAAAAAATTTTTATATTAATTTATTTGGTTCTTTTGGTCGATCATAATAATGTTAAGTACAAAAATATATAATGAGTTTCTATTAAGAAAATTTTTCTATTTCAAAAGATTTTTGAGATATTCTTAATACCTGGACTGACAGACAAACGAAAGGACGAAGCAATATTTCTCTTTAACTTTAAAAGCATAAAAGAAAAATAAAGAAAATTTAAATTTATTTATTTACTGCTATTGATTCAGTTAAATTTCGAAGGCTATGAACATTTCCGTGAATTTATTTATGAAATAATAAGTAAATAAAGTATAATATGATCGAGTAACTGCTGCATTTAATTGAGAATTACATAAATAATGCGCTGAAAAGTTGGATCAATTATACGTGTTAGACAAGGGTGTAATTTTTGATAATATTTTATAAATTCTTATAAATAAATAAATTCCAATATAAATTGTTTAATTTAACGAAAATTAAGTAATTGTTCACAAATATTTGTTATAAATTTAATTTTTTAATATAATTTCTGTAAATTTGTGATTAATTTTCAATTATTAATTATAAAATATATGATTAGGTGAATTTATGATAAGTAAAAAAACATAAGTATGAAAAGAACTATAAGCATGACTTCGTCAATAGAAAAATAAATTAATAAATTACATCTTCAAGTTTTTAAAAATAAATTACCTCGTGTCATTTTTAAAAGATTTAGAATTTTTATGCATCACAAAACTTTAAAAAAATATATTCAGAAATGGACGATTCAGCCATTGTAAGCTTTCTATAAATCGTGTCAATATATCAAAAAGCGTAAGATTTTGCTTGATATCTTGATTTAAAAGACGTATTTTGATTATATTATAAAGTATATAATATAAGCTGTTTTATTATTTTTTAAAATAAAATTTCATAAAAAATCTTTTCAAAAATGTTTTCATAAGATTCCGAGCCAAGTTTATTGCTATCCTCTTCTATATCCTATTCTTTTAATCCTATAATGACCAAATTTGGTATAAAAGTAAATAATAAACTGATAAAACCATCCTAAAAAATTTTAAATTTTTAGCTGGAAAACATCTCGAGATATTCTTAATACATTTACTGACGGAGAAACGAAGGAATGAGGAGGTAATACTTTATTTTAAAAAAGAAGCTAATTTTATTATTCTTTTTTGATTAAGTTGAACAAATTTTATTGTACGAAAGTATTTTTTAAGAAGAAATTGTGTGAAGTAAGTAAAAATAATATAAAATTTAGTTAATTAGAAAGATGACTTTTATGTTCTTTCAGCTGAATAACATCTTGCTCTTCACTTTCTGAAAGATTCCAATATTATCCTTTAGCTTTAGAAAAGATAAGTAGTTATCAGAGGGATGATTTTTTTAGTGTTTCTCTTGTAAAAACACATTGCTTCACTCATCTATCTGACTACTTTTATGTTATTATAGAACGTCAAGTATCAGAATAAAGGTTGAGCTGATCTTGAAATATCTTCAAAATATAAAGAGAAAAAGGAATAAAAACTTTTAACTTTATTGACCATTTAATAAGGAAAAGTATTATTTGATACTTTTAAGAAGAGGGATATACAAAAAGATTGCTTTTGGATATAAATTATAGGTTGGCAATTTCAGTTTTTCTTCATAAAAATGGAATTTACTCGGTTGATGGTGTTGATGAAAACAAACAATTCATGACAATTTAATACAGTAAGAGGTTATAACATTATTTTTTTAAACTTTGCTTCTCTTTCTCTCGCTCTTTCTTTGCTTTTTTTTCTTTCTTTTTATACAAGTACCGATTTATTTTTCTTCTTGCAGTTGAAATTATTGAACGTTTCTATTTTAATACGTTTCAAAATATTCAAGTATTGTATGAAAAAATACAGCTTCAGCCTTGTATAGAAAAAATATTTGAAACCTTTTAATAATGCGAAATGATGATAAAATAAAATTAAATTCTCTATCTTTTAAAAAATACAAGATGATGATGATGATGGAATTACTGTAAAGATGTTTGTCTTCGAATTTTAAAACATGCAAACTGAACATGATGATAAAATTATTGCAAGGATATTTAGGATGATGGTGAACTTCTATTAGGATATATGTTTTATTATTAAGAGTGTCGGATGAGGTTGATTAAAAATAAGATGATGATGATGACGCTATTGTACAGTTTTAAGGCAAGAAATTCTAATTAATTTACCAAACCAAACGCATTATCATTTCCCGTATATAACTTCAAATAAATATTTTTTCAGTAATTAATATTATCTTCTAGGCGGATTGCTTCATTATAATTAATTTATTATTCTTCATCTTTATGACCTTTCCTGTTCGGTCATAATGTCTAAACAAGTAATTACATTTTCACGTCTTTCCTGTTTCTCTTAGCAAGCAAACAAACACTTCACTAAAGGTTAAAGTTGATATTATGAATAACTGGCTAATCATTCAGTTATGCATAATCATCTGTATCTAACTAGCTTTCTTGGCATGCTCAACTTAATTGCTGCATTAAAATCCGATAAACTGTTGCCAACTCAGTATTCCTATTGTCATCTAATTAACGTTTATTTTGAATTCTTATACAATTCTTTCAAGTGTATATACTTTCGTAAATTATTTGTTACATTTTTACTGTAGTTTAATTCACTTATTCTATGGTAAATATGCTATTATTAGTGTTGAACAGGATAAAATGCAATTTGGAGGTGTAGAATGAGGTGTTTGGATGGTAAAACATTTATTACTTTCACATTTACAGAGTTTAAGAACCTTTATTTTTATTTTTATACTGACATGATGATTTAATGAAGAAAAGCAAAGAAAAGTTAGTCATGTGATAAAGTTTGGTAATTCATTATCTTCTGCAAGCATTAAATTATTATACCTGTGTACATTATACTGTACTTCATTTATAATGTAATGTGTACTTCATTTATATATTATATATTAATAGTATAAATACGAGCAATTATTTATTATAACATGGTCACAATCATTGTTTTAATCATACTTTTTATTTACTTTAAAATATATACTCTGAGTAGTGGCTTACCCCCGTGCATCATACTTTTCCTGTTACAATAAAGTCGTGCCGGTCATCTCTCCTTTCAGGGGAAATTTTTGAATTAACATAACGTGACCATATTGTTACGTCTTTTAACTTTTCTTCTTTATTTGACTTTTTTAATCTAGTTTGTGTAGTTAATAGGAGCATCCTGCCCCTTAGTTTTTCATATCTGCTTTCAACTTTCATCTATCTAAACTCGTTCTCGAAATTAAGAAACAATCAGACAGCCGGACGGACGGCAGTGGGAAATTATAGGTCTACAATTTTTTCAAGTTGCAGCCAAATAACGATTTAAAAATGCCCTATCTATAAGATTGTAACGAGAGGCAAACAACCATTTCTTTACATTTACGATGAATAGGTGCATTAATTAAGAGACACAAAGAAAACATAATCAACAGCTGGGTAATGTAAATACATGTTTCCTTCTTTAGTTCCTCGCATCATCTTATCGACATGGAGCTAGAAAACTATTATATTCGTCTACACTATGTAAATGTCAATATAATAGTTCATCCTATTTACATAGTAACGATAGGTACTGTACAGTTGTAACGTGGAAATATTCTTACTTTATTTATTGACATTAATAGTATAGTTAAATAAGGTGTATTATTGGAGACAATCAAGCGAAAAAGCAGTATGCTCATCATCTATAATTCATAGAGTGAGGGTATTTACATAGTTTAAATGAATATAACAACCTAGTAATTTCGTAACTGTAGCATTGTAATGAGGAACAAAACTTTAGATTGACTTTATGGTTGAATAAGTGGCGTTAACGAAGAGAAATTCTGTTAAATATCTATTATAGACAGCTTTAGGCTATGGAGAATAGTATAGAAATTATTGAGCACTAATAGTAGAATATAAAATACAAATTAAAGCATAGTTACGTAACTCAAGCCAGTAAATATTAGTTATAATCAATGGCAAACTCCAAGGAATTAATGATATAAAATGAACAGACATTCACATAATCGATACGTAACAATAAAAAACATCAGCAAAGACATTTTTCTATAATATAAACAAATTAATTTAAATTTCATCCATTTTTTAAAAATTTTATAAAATAAATTTCCACGAAAATTTAATTTAATTTATATCGGTAATTGCATATCCACTTGTGTCGCAACCATAATAATGTTAATATGATGTAAACAGTCCTACATTGTATAATGGAACAAGTCTGCATTGATTCGAGTGCCTGTTCTAAGTGTGCAATAAATGGCCATGCAATCTAATCCAGTTGTTTGTTATAAATTGCTTGAGTCACATTCCGCATTTATCGTAAATTCATCCTCTAGTTATTATATCATACTTAAAGTTAGTAACTTCATTTACAAAACGAAATTTAACGTAACCAATTAAACAAATTACAAACGGTAATGATTTTTTTTCTTTTTACAAATATCTATGACAAATGCAACACGTGATTGTAACACGTGTTACGATTTTATTCACATGACAAGTTGTATGTTTTGGGGTTGACATGGCGTTACGCTTCACGCAAATGAATTCGTAACAGATCGACATCAGATGAAGTTTCGTGTAGTTCTAGATAAACAGTGTTTCTCCTGTTTAAATGTCATTATAAATCACTAAAAGCACATTGTTTATTCGCTAAATTTTACGTTAATTTTTACGAATGACTCAACAATTTAAATAACAATTTATTCTGTAAAATAAGCATAAAATTTTCAGATATAAGCGCCTGTATACATAAAAGATTCCGTTAACTAAAGACACTAGAAAATAGTGTTTATATATAAAAAATTCTCTTTAAAAAAAAAGGTGTTAGAAATCGTTAAAAAATGAATTTTATAATTTTTATGATAATTTATTACACTAAAAAATGCAATAAATTAAGCAAGAAATGAGGAAAAAAATTAAATTATTTACGAACTTTTTATCTTTCCATCAAGTCGAGTAGAAAAATTAAATAACTTTCCCCTCAACGTCAAACTTTGTTAGAAAAATGAATCGTGGAGAAATACAGCACCAAACTATCATCAAGATCTTAATATATGCGAACCTGTCTACATACTCAACTAAGCAACGAAGCTTCAAATTCTCGATGAGAAATCACTCCTGGCCAATATTTATCATGAGTTGTCTGTTACGTTGAAGTGGCAAATGATTTATGGTCAAAAGGCGCGCGTCATCTCCGAAAATCTCTTAAACAACGCAAAGAAAGTTAAATTGAAACTTAAAATATGACAAAAGTTGATATTAAAATCGTAATATATTTACAAACATTTATATAATAAATCAAGAGAAATCTCGTTAAATTCTAAGTAATTATATTCACTCGCTGGATACGGTGAACGGTAAAATATACATTTTTATAAGCATTTTAATGTCAAATTTTCAAATATTTTATCTGCATTTTAATAAAATAATATTTTAAATAAATCTATTTCGTATTTATTTCATTTAAGATGTATAAAAATTACTGTTTTATTAATAAAATTAGCTAAGAAGACAAAGTATCCTAAAAATTTCAAAGGAGTTTCGACTTCCTAACTAAATTTTAAGTAGTCTTGTAGATAAAATTTAAATATCTAATCAAATTTTTAAAAAGATTTTAATAAAATAAAGCAATTTACTTATTAAATTTCTGATTTAAGAGTTGTAAAAACTAATTTTTTTTTAATCAGTAAAATTACTAACTAAACAAAGTATCTAGAGAATTTCTAAAGATTTTAGAATTCTTAAATACTCTTGGGTATAAAATTTAAACATGTAAACAAATTTTATGAAAGATTTCTAATCAATTAAATCATAAATAAGGTCATAAATAATTACGAGATAAATTGTTTAATAGGATTTAACTTTATAGAATTTAATTGATTTTTTAAGTTGATTAGAAAAGTGTTAATCCTTATTTGTTAGGTTTTATCGGAAGCTTCGTTAACTGTTTGTTCATACCATCTTTGACAATCAATCACTCTTAAGCGTAAACGTTATTTCTAGCAACAGTTGTTCTTGTAAGATGCAGTGACATCCATCCCATTCACCAAATCCCCAATTTAAACTGTTTCTTATCTTCCACAATCCATCTGGTTACCAGAATGTTTCCTGTTTCTAGTAGACATCTAGACTTATTTTTTATTTTCTATTTGTTACTTTACTTTACGGAAAGCACAAAGTTAATCCTTTTTGTGGACACAGTCGACACAGCAAAGATTATTCTATCTTGTTACTGGTTCCAGTTCTTTTCTGGCGCTTTTTTTTATTATTATTATTTTAGTAAAGTCTATGAATGGGTTTTCGTTAAACTTGAAAATAGTGTTTATATATAAAAAATTCTCTTTAAAAAAAAAGGTGTTAGAAATCGTTAAAAAATGAATTTTATAATTTTTATGATAATTTATTACACTAAAAAATGCAATAAATTAAGCAAGAAATGAGGAAAAAAATTAAATTATTTACGAACTTTTTATCTTTCCATCAAGTCGAGTAGAAAAATTAAATAACTTTCCCCTCAACGTCAAACTTTGTTAGAAAAATGAATCGTGGAGAAATACAGCACCAAACTATCATCAAGATCTTAATATATGCGAACCTGTCTACATACTCAACTAAGCAACGAAGCTTCAAATTCTCGATGAGAAATCACTCCTGGCCAATATTTATCATGAGTTGTCTGTTACGTTGAAGTGGCAAATGATTTATGGTCAAAAGGCGCGCGTCATCTCCGAAAATCTCTTAAACAACGCAAAGAAAGTTAAATTGAAACTTAAAATATGACAAAAGTTGATATTAAAATCGTAATATATTTACAAACATTTATATAATAAATCAAGAGAAATCTCGTTAAATTCTAAGTAATTATATTCACTCGCTGGATACGGTGAACGGTAAAATATACATTTTTATAAGCATTTTAATGTCAAATTTTCAAATATTTTATCTGCATTTTAATAAAATAATATTTTAAATAAATCTATTTCGTATTTATTTCATTTAAGATGTATAAAAATTACTGTTTTATTAATAAAATTAGCTAAGAAGACAAAGTATCCTAAAAATTTCAAAGGAGTTTCGACTTCCTAACTAAATTTTAAGTAGTCTTGTAGATAAAATTTAAATATCTAATCAAATTTTTAAAAAGATTTTAATAAAATAAAGCAATTTACTTATTAAATTTCTGATTTAAGAGTTGTAAAAACTAATTTTTTTTTAATCAGTAAAATTACTAACTAAACAAAGTATCTAGAGAATTTCTAAAGATTTTAGAATTCTTAAATACTCTTGGGTATAAAATTTAAACATGTAAACAAATTTTATGAAAGATTTCTAATCAATTAAATCATAAATAAGGTCATAAATAATTACGAGATAAATTGTTTAATAGGATTTAACTTTATAGAATTTAATTGATTTTTTAAGTTGATTAGAAAAGTGTTAATCCTTATTTGTTAGGTTTTATCGGAAGCTTCGTTAACTGTTTGTTCATACCATCTTTGACAATCAATCACTCTTAAGCGTAAACGTTATTTCTAGCAACAGTTGTTCTTGTAAGATGCAGTGACATCCATCCCATTCACCAAATCCCCAATTTAAACTGTTTCTTATCTTCCACAATCCATCTGGTTACCAGAATGTTTCCTGTTTCTAGTAGACATCTAGACTTATTTTTTATTTTCTATTTGTTACTTTACTTTACGGAAAGCACAAAGTTAATCCTTTTTGTGGACACAGTCGACACAGCAAAGATTATTCTATCTTGTTACTGGTTCCAGTTCTTTTCTGGCGCTTTTTTTTATTATTATTATTTTAGTAAAGTCTATGAATGGGTTTTCGTTAAAATTCTATTATTATTATTTTTTTACATTATAACTAAATTTAAAAAGTTTTGTTTACTAAGCGTCAAGTATAGGATTTCTTGTAATACCACTGTAAACTATTGAAGCTCTAAGAAAGTACACTTTGCAACTCATTTAGAATCTTAAAATATAAAAACGTTTGCTTTTAAAATTGAAATTCTGTAAGAATTTTATTTAAAAATTAAGACAAAATATGAAATTTTATAGAATTTTTACACGATATTATTGTAGAAAATTCGTGTTTTCAAGAGTATCAAAATTTTTAAATGCTATCATTCTTATTTTTACTTTAAAAACCTGTAAAAAATTTTTATTTTTTAACATAATTAAATTAAAAGTGCTCTCCTGGAAATTTAACATTACGAGAAGCACTTTAAAACTTTCAATTCTAACTTTTTGAACTACTGGATCTATAAGAAAATGTGATTTTCAATTAATTTTGTACATCAGAATTAAAATCTTTGTTCATAAATAATAATTTTCTTCGAATATTAAGATTTCCAGTATTCTAGTAGTATACGAGATTACTAGTAACACCATTTTGAACCAGTGAATAGAATAAGCTGAATTGAATCTTTGAACCATTTTGAACCATTGAATTGAACGACTTAAATTGAATCTTTGAACCATTTTAAATCATTAAATTCAATGAGTTTCAAAGTGTTTTTTCGCAAGAAAGAACACTTTGCAACTCATTTGCAACTATAAAATATAAATTTTCTTTCCTTATAATTGAAATTTTATAAGAATTTTATTTAAAAATTAATAAAGAAAATCAAATTTTGTAGCATTTTTAAATTCTATCACTGCTCTCTCTTTGAAACTAATTGCAAGAAATTCGTGCTTTCAAAATTAAGATTTCTAGACTTCTCAATGTAACTAAATTAAAAGAAGTGCCCCTTCTAATAAGCTTCAGCTTAGAGAAGATTTCTGAACTTAAGTTTGATCTCAAG
Source organism: Centruroides sculpturatus (assembly GCF_000671375.1). Lineage (NCBI taxonomy): Eukaryota > Metazoa > Arthropoda > Arachnida > Scorpiones > Buthidae > Centruroides > Centruroides sculpturatus. The sequence goes on along the minus strand of NW_019384362.1, from coordinate 156,794 downwards.
TTTACTTGAAAACACTCTAAAGATTTCTAGTAACAATTTAAAACCATAGAATCTACAAGAAAGAACCTTTCAACTCAGTTAAAGTTATAAAATAAAAAATTGTTGTTATTAAAACAAGAATTTTATTAATTTTTATATTATAGCATCATCTGTGTATAAAAGGAATAATTAAAAATTTTATTCTTAAATAATTAAGAAATTTGATTTTAGATATTAAAAATCAAATTAATTAGTAAAAAATTATAACATAAAATATAATAATAATAACCCTTGTTAACAAGATTTGTCTATAGCTCTTAGAGGTCTATCAAAGAAGTAATTGCATGATAAATGAGATTATAATTAATAATTTATACATAAGACAAGAAATATACATAACATTAATTTCTAATTGTGTTATTTTGTATAATTTAAATTAACGCTTAAATAATTTATTAATTTTTACATTAATTTTTATTGAATTTTTTAACAATTTCTTAATTTTTAACTGAAATTTTAACATATTTATTTAATTTATATTTGATATAAATATTTAAAAAGTCGAACTGAATATAAAGTATACAAGAAAATTTTATAAAATACTATTTTTTATATTTATATTTATTTTTTTTTATACAATTACGAATGAAATTCTTCAATATTATTATAGTAAAAATATATATTTTATATTTACATGAAAATTTGTTTGTAGGGAGGAACAAAACTTGATTAAATAACCAATTTTGAATATTTCTAAATAAAATTTTAAAAATAAAAAACATATATACGGTATATTAAAAAATCTTAATTTTCTGACAGAAAATTAACAGGAAAAAAAACACAGAAAAAAGTTAATTTTTCTTTAATAAAAACACCTTTTTTTAAAGTTACAAATTAATACTTTTTCAAACTTATAAACATTATAAAAATTGGCAGAAAAAAAAAACATTTTTTTAAAAAAAAAGGTAAAATATCCACCAATTTGCTAGCAGTTATTAAATTAAATCGACTAATTTTTTCATACAAAACAAAAGTAAAAAGTAAAATTGAAATTGCCCATTTATTTGGTAATTTATTTGATGTTTCTGCAATAGATAAAGAAGGAAATATATCTGTTTAAATTGTTGGCATACAATACATGATTACCAAAGAAGAAGAGGAGGAAGATATTTTTTTTAATCAAGTAACAGGAATGTTTACAACTTATTTCATTTATCCATTATGGTTTACTTGGGTGTATATGTATATATGTATATATATAATGGTATCCATCAATAGTTGTCACTAGAAATTTAATGGATGTCATTGCAAAGTCATTTTTCTGAAGAGCAGTGTTTCTCTGTACGTCATCCTACACAATTGCTGAATGGTGGAATATCGAACCGTTTTACCTGGACGGTTACAATACTTTAATCTATCAACTATTGAGTACAATCTGGTTTGTAACTACACGAAAGCTGCCTGACAAATGATTGATAAATCACTTTCTTTTTCTCAATTTTTTTCCTTTCATTTTATTTTTCTGGAATTTTATCGATGAAGGAAGTAATTGGCTAGCTACTTAATTGCGATTAATTACAAATTTTCTCAGAGATGTGAGTCTTATCTAAACTTTTCCTTAGGCTATTAACTAGTTTTCTCTTATTGAAACTCTTTTTGTTTTGTTTTTTATTGCACTGTGATGAATTAATTTTGGTTTTAAAAAGGGAAAAAAGTTCATTTATATAAAGTAAACATTACTTGTATTAATTCAACTTTATCTATATTTAAAGTAGGTTTGAATTTGAGTTACTTGTGACTTGTACTTCTGAAAAAAGTGGTAGCTTTTTACACATTTTTAACTTGATTAGTTTGCCTATTTGCATGTTTTCTAGAAAATAAATAAAAAAGAAAGGTGTAATATTTAAAATAACTTGAACACATCCATAATAAACTGCATCTTTCTTTGTGTTATTCTCAGCATTCTTAGTTTTCTCAAAAGCTAAAACAGTTTAAGTAATGAAAGTCTGTACTTTTCTCGTCCGTCAGCCTGTCTGTCGCCTGTTTCTTGGAAATTACGAGCCAGAAAATTAAAATTTTCAGAAATTCGATAATACTCTCTTATAAATTATACTGTATTTCCATTTACGTAATTTAATGCATTCAAGCACATAACTCTTAAATTCACTTGGAAATCAAAATTAAGAATTGTAATTTTGTATTTACTTGCCTGTGTGGCTGTTCGTCAGAATCTAGCTTTTGTATCCATCATTTCTAGAAACTAAAAACTAATTAAGTGGCAAATAAATTTCACTTTTTATACAATAAAAAACAAACAAATGCAACCACACAACTCAAATTTTCCATATTTTATTTGTTTAAATAATTTTTATCNGTTATCAGAGGGATGATTTTTTTAGTGTTTCTCTTGTAAAAACACATTGCTTCACTCATCTATCTGACTACTTTTATGTTATTATAGAACGTCAAGTATCAGAATAAAGGTTGAGCTGATCTTGAAATATCTTCAAAATATAAAGAGAAAAAGGAATAAAAACTTTTAACTTTATTGACCATTTAATAAGGAAAAGTATTATTTGATACTTTTAAGAAGAGGGATATACAAAAAGATTGCTTTTGGATATAAATTATAGGTTGGCAATTTCAGTTTTTCTTCATAAAAATGGAATTTACTCGGTTGATGGTGTTGATGAAAACAAACAATTCATGACAATTTAATACAGTAAGAGGTTATAACATTATTTTTTTAAACTTTGCTTAAAAATTTAATTTATGAATAATTTATTATTTTACAAAAAGAATTTTTCTAGTAAACTTTTATATTACTTAAATAACTTTCATATAACACTACAAAACTTTACCTTTATCCAATTTAATACAAGAAATGCATTGACAGCAATTTTAATCACCCATTAAATGTCAAATATCAAATTTCATTTCCCATATTTTTGACAGAATTCTTTTGAAGAATTCAAATGAATTGTCATTAAGAATTATATCTTTAGTAAGTGTTGCTAACTTTAATTAAATCTTTACAGCTTTAAACTATCCCAACCCTAAGCAGTTTCCTTACAGTATTTACATATAAGGGGGTAGTGAAAGTCATTGACGAAAAGGACCGGAAAGAGTCAACCAAGAGGAAATGAAATCGAGACAGGTGTGACATACATACTCCTATATATAACACAACTCTGTATCCTAATTAGGAATTGTGTAGAGTATTAACTGGGTTTAAAGCGTCAAGATCATTCAACAACACTATCTTAAGAATCTGTGCAAAAGTAATTTTCTTTCGTCACACCTTTTTTTTACTTTCCTTCTTTATTTTACTTTGTAAATCTGTACGAAATTTCAAGGACTTGATGAAAATCACACAATTAAAAAAATAAATAAGACCGAAAAAAGTAAAGGTGCGGTATCCTAAATTATTCAAGGTAGATAGAGAAGAGGAGGAGGAGGAGGAGGAAGATGAAAGAAAGAAAAAATAAGGAAGATAGAAAGACGTCTCTGAAGGGAAATAATTTATAACTATAGAAAAATTTTCAACTGAATATTCTATTTACTGAATTATTTTTTCTAGCATCTTCTTTGATGATATGGCATATTTTTTTGGCAAGGAGAAGAATAATAAGAGAATATTTTGACATAGATTATTATCGAACCAAGCTACTATGTATCACATAAAAAATCAAGTATTCTAAATATATATATATATATATATGGCTGAATAAAAGCGGTCAATTTATACAGTTCTTTCCAAGAAAGATGTTATGAATTACTTATAAGCATTCAAGAGTTATTTCTATGGAAACGAACTTATTTTGACAGTTTGAGTGCAAGGATGCCTCTTCATTTGATGCATTTCTGAATGGAAATTTGTATATCGTGCACGTTAAAGATTTTTTTCTTTCACTCTTTTTTTGATTCTTTATTTATTTAAATTTAATTTAGATACTTCAGATTTACAATAACACATTCCAATAAACTTGAATGGATTTTTTTTGTGAAATTATTAACAAAAATTGTTTATTTTAACGAAATTGGTTAGAAATTTATCATTTTTTTATTTCTTAAATAATTTATATAAAAATATATACATATGTACATATAGTCGTTTAATTAAGTCTGATTAACTACAATTGTATGTTTATGTAAATATTCCATCTTCTACGTAAAAGCATATAAAGCTATTAGAATTTTAATTGCTTTAAACTGCTTGACTTATCAAAACAAACTTCAGTTTAAGTTTAGTTAATTAACAGAAATTAGCATTTCAACAGTAAAGGTGATAATTTTTCATAATTTACAAACTTTACGATCCTGTTACCTGTCGATCAAAAGACAAATGAAAGTGACTTCAACGAGCTGCTCGTTACTGTACCACTCGACCTGGGCGTTGCCCTAGTTCCTCCAGAATTACGCTTTGCAAAGTAACTCAAATGCTACAAACTTGATACAAATATATAAATTACGAAGCACATAACGTGTTAAATGATAATATTCATCGAAAATCTTTATTCCTTTATTGAATTTTCTTAAGATTCTTATGTTAAGGTTATTACGAAGACTTCAATTATCCGTATGAGTAAGTTGGTATGTGAGCTTCCATACAAGTTTTACACAAGACGAAAAGAAATTGAACTATTTATTCCACAAGATAACTTCCTCTGGGCTAGAACTAACCATGTCTATGATTGATTGCTCACTCCAGGACAAATAATCGTCCCCAAAGGCTGTATAAGGAATCGATGTACGTTATTCTTAAAGTCTTTATAGATACATTTTACAACATCCTCCCCATTTCTAAAAATTCTATAAATAAACTTAATGTAATAAATATCTTTTTTATATAAAAATATGATAATAAATTTTTAATTCTTTCAAAAAAAAAAATTTTGAAAATTGTTTTCCACGATTTACATTCTAATTTTAGTATTTTATCAGCGATGAAAATCTAAACACATCCACGTTGGCGAATAACGTTATAGATTACAACGTATATGAAGTTTTCAGATAATATTGTAACTAGCTGATTAAGTGTTGTAAATTTAGATAGTAATCGTTATTAACATTTAAAACTAATCATTAAGTCTAATTTAACAAATTGGTAAATATAATTATATAAACAAAGCAAAAATAACAGTTAGTCTCGTTCACGCTTTTCAATCTGTAGTTCGCGATTCCCGTTTGTATAATAACGCTCACTCCGAGGGGTTTCTTATTAAAAAAATGGTTAACAAACACCAATTAAACAATACAAGAACGTGTCTTGTTATTTAAAATGTCTGAAAATTTAAATTTTAATAAAATTATGAGGAATATTTTTCCGTTTTTTTTTTTTTAAATTAGGAGTATTAAGTGGTTACACTGTCCATTCTTATCCTCTAAGGATTACCTTTATTTGCCAATCAGCAGCTGTAATCCATTGACTCACCTGACACAATGACGAAATAAATAGACGTAAGCCTATTAGACAACAATTCGAATAAGGATAGCATTGTGAAGGAAAATCCTATTTGTCGACTTCTGTTTACTTTCAAAATACTTTATCCATTTATAGGAACGAAGTTTTAATCAATTAATGCCTATTTTCTTTAAAAAATGACGAAAAATGATTAACAAAATGTCAGGAATTTCTGTTTAAGTCTTAGTTAAACTTATTGAATGAATAAATTAGTTGGAAAGTGATAACAAAACTCTAATCGTTTTCTATAATTTATAGCTTAACTGGTAGTTAAATAATCACAAAATTAATAGTTAAAAAGCTATTAGAAAAGTAAAGAAGTTAATCAACAGTTTAAATTAATTTTCGAGGAATTTACAACAACATCCAATTAAAAATAAATTACAGAAAAAAAGCAGAAACATGCGAAATTATTTTTGTAAATAGTAAGGAATTTTGCCTATTATTTACAGGAGAAAAAAACAACAAAAACATTGACTTTCAGATGGCGAAATATTCAAAAAAACAAAACAAAATAAAATTTCTATAAATATAAATACACATTAATCAAATTCCGAAGTGTACATTTATAAGGAATTCAAAAAAAACAAAACATGAATATATATGAGTTATTAAATAAAGTAATTTATTAAATCAGAATGAAAGTGAACGAAAATAGGATTTGAATTTTGAAAAATAAAATGATGTTAAATTAGTTGCAGAGAGTACATCACTATCTAACAAAGAGATCCAAATTGAAAATAAAACACTCAATTTTTTTGTGATGCTGTTCGATGTATTACTGCATCAATCCCTCTTTTTTTTTAAACATTCGATATCAATCAGGACAGAAAGAAAAAGAAAAAAATAGCTAACACGACTTTTTGTTTGAACTTGTCACGCCGACTCGTATCATCCAAACTGGCGAAAGTAAGTCTAGTCTCTATTTCCGGAAGTTGTTATTTTTTATCCTCCACCCCCGGGGGAACTAAATGTTGAAACTTTCCTGCCAGACTATGACGAATGAGAGTTTAGGGAGTTTTGGACTGCTGACTTTTTTCAGTTTCATTTTCGTTCTCGCGACAGAAAGCATTCCTAACTGACATCCATTGGGCCAGTTCTTCCTTCTCGTAGCGGATAATTGCCGAAATTTAGCGATAGACAATCTACTGTAACTTGTATACGTCATCCATCATCAGTCTGAAAGAAAAAGAAACACCTTCTCTCCAACTGGCTTCATCTATATATATATATATAGAGAGAGAGAGAGAAAGAGTGAATTTTATATAAAAAAGAAAATCCTATAAAAATCGTGAAGAAAAATATTTCAAATATTTATAAAATTAATTTGTAAACATTTAAAAATATTTTAAATGCCATATTATTAAATATTTTAAACGCATTCCGAATAGGTAGTAGTAATTCGCATTAGCGATAGAGAAGTGTAGTGCTGCATGCATAACTTCTTTGCAAGGAAAGAAATAACGACTTCGATTACTTTCCACTAAACTCATTAATATTATAGTACGAAAAACGATAGGTTTAATATAGCAAAAGTGTATATATATATAGTACAGTAGTTTTTGTTTACGTAGAAGAATCAAAGTATCAGCTTTATCGCTTCCGGTAAGTTAAGAAACCTGTTAAATTCTTCGCTGACTTGGCATATACTATGTGTGAAAACTGTTAAAGGATAGTTAAACCTGTCAGTGATTTTTTCAACGGATGTTTATAACATTTTTAATACATAAATATATATATATATATACCAGATATTGGCTTGGCTGACGTGTTTATATATATTTTCACGAATTGCACAGTGAAATTTATAAATATATATGTATATAAATATATATATAAATATTCGTTTTAAAATACACTAAAATATATTATATATATAAAATATATTTTAATGTAGTGTATATATATATTAAGTTTATTAAATATAAAATTATTATATTAAGAAAAAAATTTCTTATCAGAAATCCATAAGATAAAATAGATCAAGGATGAGGGAGAGATTTAAGCAGAAGAATGGCTCAAGGAGGAAAAACAAGCAGCAGAGGAAGAGAATAATGCAAAAAATTTATAATAATTTTTGCAATAATTATTCATTTATTTATTATATTAAACAGAAATTATCATTTAATTTAATAAATTAGTGTTTATTTTTATACTTTACATAAAATAAAATAAACAATTTTTTAAATTTAACTTATATTTTGAAGATGCTATTTAATATTTATGACTCAATTTACTATGCACGTACATTGCAATTTTTTGTTGTTTGAATAGAAAAAAAACTATTTTTTATTATTTAATGCACTTTAATGTTTGATTAAATTTTTATAAATAAAAAAACCTACAAAATTAACCGTAATAAAAGTATTTATATTTTATTAAAATTTCAGGGATAAAGGTAAAAAATTTATTAGAAAAATCCGCGAAGAAATTAAACGTTTAATATTCCATCCCGAAGATAAATTACTGTATAAATTTTTGAGTAAAATTTTGCTTAAAATTGCGGAAATTCGTCCAAATACTTAAGACAATTTCAACGTTATAAACGGAAAAATATTGCTTTCGATTCATTAAATCAACATCTAAATATATTTAAAACATGTTCCAAAATGTATAAAAAATAAGCATTTAATATTTATCCACAAAGATAAATAACTGTATAAAATATTTGTAATAAACTTCTCTTATGATGGCAAAAAATCATCTAAATTACAAGGTTATAAACGAAAAAAACATTTGATTTAACGAACTGAAAGCGTATATTACATCTATAAAATATAGTAAAAATTATAAATTGAAACAAAAAAAATCTATAATAAACGAGTATTTGTTATTCCATCAAAAAGATAAATTACTGTATAAATTTTTGAATCAAATTCGGCTTCAATTTTGAAAACTCGTACAAAGAATTCAGTCAATTGCATCTTTATAAACGGGAAAATAACGCTTTTTAATTCGTTAAATTAATATCTAAATATAAGACAGAAAAAAAATGTATAATAAACGAGTATTTAATATTCCATTACGAAGACAAATTTTCTGCAATTTTGAATATTTTTACTTAAAACCATGAAAATTTAGCCAAAGAGTTAAATCAATTGCTGATAATAAACAAGAAAGAATATTTTTCTTACGTTAAATTAGTTAATAAATATACAAAATACGCTAGAAATTATATACTAAAGTATTTTTAAAAAATCTATTCAAAAAAGCGAGTACTTAATATCCCGTCGCCAATACAAATAACCGAATAAATTTTTGCTTAAAATCGTTAAAATTTAGCGAAAGATTTAAGTCAATTGCGGCATTATAAATGGGAAAATATCGCTTTCAGTTGGTTAAATTAGATGTTAAATTACATAAAATACACTAGAAATTATAAGAGAGAAAAAATCTATAAGAACGTGTACTTAATATTCTATCACAAATATAAATTACAACACACGATTTCCGATTAAAATCGTGAAAAATTGCAAGCGAGTTAAGTCGATTGCGGATTATAAACGAGAACGAACATTTTCGAATAGATTTAAATTAGTATCCAAATACAAAAATTAAAGTAAAAAAAAATAAAAAATTCGTAAAAAATAATCGGTAAGAAACGCGTACTTAAAGGTATATTGCTGTGGGTGGGGTTCATAAATCGGTTATAACTGAGCTACCGTTGCGTGGGACCTCATTTACTTTACACGAAATAAGAAAACTTACTACACTTACCTGAATATCCAAACAAGGATAAATTCTTCTTAATTAAAATCATAATATTCGCACAGATTTTTTAAAATATAAAATATCTATAATTCTAGCAAAAAATATATTTATATATCTAAAAACAATTTTTTTTCTATAATAAATATCCCACTTACCGTACACCTCCACGGTGGTTTCTTTGCGATATACTAATTGAGTCTCGCTCCGAGAGTGGGCGTTGCAATCGTAACTCCCATCATGCTCCACAGTGGGACATGATAAATATAGTTTCCATATACCTTCGGTCGGGTTTGGTTCTATAGCAACATTTGGTAATTTGGTAGCATTCTCTCCTTTGAAAGTCCACCACACGTCTACTTCGACATCCTCTTCGATATCTAACTGGCAAGTCAACGTCACTGGTGTACAGTTGGCCGCTACTGGCGGATTGGCGCTGTGTTCGGTAATGGTTATGCTTGCTGCAGAGAGAAGAGAGTGAGTCCTTTAGGAATTGTGTCCGAGGTTATCTCAATCGGTTTAGTAAAGGTCAGAGGTCAGGCTGGTCGAAAAATTATACATTCATATAACCAGCTAAATGTATAATTTTTTTAAATATATATTTATTTAAAATTTTTTTAAATGCGCGTTTTAATGGTTTGCGCCATTCAATACTTTCTACGTGGGGCAAAAGTGCATTTGCTGACCTTTGACACGAATAAATGTGTATAAAATTTAATATTTAATATTATAAAATATATATCTTAAAAATTACCGCTCGATATTTTCTTTAAAAAAAACTTCTTGTTAATTGTTGTGCTTAAGAAATGTATCTTTCATTTAAAAAATTCAATAAAAATCTAAGAAATATTTTATAAATTTATTCTTAATTATATTTTTAAAAAGAAATAAGTTAAGAAAATCAATATTTAAAGAGAATTCTAGTGCAAAATTGTACATAGAAAGTGAAAAAATAAAACGATTTAAACTGCATATCCTTTAGTTTCATTAAGAATAAAAATGCTTTAAATAATGTAATTTAAAAATAGCTTAATAAAAAGTTATACAATTTATTTATTTATTATTTTTTGCATAAATTTTTATAGAAAGAAGAAAAAATTAATTAAAATTCTTCTTCTAAATATTATAAAAGTGAATTTTCATTCCTTACTTTATAACAACAACAATAAAAAATATTTTGAGGCCGTGTGGGAAACATTAATAAATTTATTGATATAAAAGATTTAAATAAAGACATACAGTAAAAAATATTTTATTTTAAACTAAAAATTCTGCCAAATCTATATGTTCTATATATAAATAGGCTTATATAGGCTATATTTTTCAATTTCTGTAAAAGTTTGTATTTTAGTTAAAACTTTTGTAAAAAGAAAAGAAAAAAATACATATATATAAACAAAGAATTCCTCTGGTATATAATATTAAAATTAAAAACATTTAAGAAATAATTTAATATTTTATATAATAAAATTTTTAAAAAATTTTAAATATCTTACTCTTTACGCTAAGTTTCTAGAATTATAATTATTCTTTACATTAAATTATAAAATCATGCTTTATTCCTTATGCTAATTTCATAAAGTTATAAGCATTTTTTATCCTTTATTCTTCATATTAAAAACGATAAAATTATAATTATTCCTTTTGCTAAATTCTCAAAATTATACCCATTCTTTACACTAAATTAATAAAGTTTTATCAATTCTTTATGCTTAATTAATTAATTAATTGTGCTTAAAACGAAAGTTTTTTAATTTAAGTTTTTATTTTTATTTTTTAAGTGTTCACTTTCGATATGTTACATTCTTCAGAAGTTGATCGCCAGAGGGAGTACTGTAAAAGCACAGATTTTCTGCGTTGCAGTCAGCTGTAATCAATAGCTATCCCCCCTCTCCGCAAATCCTTTCTACTACCGTTTCTATAGCAACTCGTACCGAGACGGATTTTCTTAATCACGTGATAGAAATGAACGAATCCAAGGCATTAAAAAATGTGACATTTTTATTTCATTTTTCAAATTTACGCCACGTGTATTCCCTCCCCCCTAAAAGAAGGAAAATTTATATATAAATATATAAATTATTGAAAAAAATGTAAAATTTCTTTTCTAAATTCATATTTTTTCATTTCAATTTTACTTGAAATCCTTTATTATATCAATACTTTATCAAAAAAATAGACGTAAAGTTAGAAAGTGCCAAGTAAGTACATACGTGGATAGAGAGAAATATAAGCGTTGATATATATTTTTTTATTTGCCTGTACATTGAAATTACAAATTTTTCAATCACAGTTCCTTTTGTAGTGGTAGCAGAGTCACAATATAAGAATTTCCGTTATGCTAAAAGGGCGGAGCTCGGTTGCAGTAAACCTCAATTTTGTGACAAAATGATATTCCGGGAAATCGCATCTATTTTTTAGACACGATTCCGAAGGAAAATCAATTGGAAGCTTCACTCAAATAATAAAAAAAAAAATTAAAAAATATAAGAAAAATTTAATTTTTTCTTCCACTTTCTTTTTTAATTTCAAAGTTTCACTTTTTAAATAATTCAATGTTAACTTGTTTTCAATTATTATCACAAAGAATAATTTCTAAAGGAAGAGAACATAATATAAATGTCACTAACGGAGTCATTATTTTTCTTATATAAATTTTTTTTAAATTTATATATGAAAATATAATTTAATATTTTTACTTTTCAATCCATAACAATTAAATAATTAATTAATATCCATTTTGACATTGAAAATTTCATAATATTTTAACTACAACAGCTCTAGCTTACGTAAAAAGTTGTAGTTTTTTAGCCTTTTGAGAACTTCAAATTTTAATTTCAGTTCTTCTAAACTAATTTTTTATTTTTTAATTTATAAAAATAAAATAATAAGCTGGAGGGGTATGATTTTTATACAGATGCTTTCAAATTTGAATTGTTATGAAATTTTCAGTATCATAAAAAGTCTATTTATAATTATAAATGTGTAATAAAATATTTAATTTTTACGAATAATAAGTGAAAATTAAAAATTATATTTTATACGCGAATTATTTCATTTCTAAGAAAAACAACGACTAATTTATTGACAGTCTTCATGATAATGATAAATGTAAACAGATTAAACAAAAGTTGAATTGTTTAGAAAGGAAACTTTGACATATAAGATTCATACACATAATTGTATTTACTAACAAGACTAAAGTTTTAAGTGGCTTGATTTATCTTATTATATTAAGTAAATATGATTAAAATAGGAAATTGCTAATGCTATTTTTTTATTAATTTTTTTACATAAAATTTTATTTTTTTTAAAATCAAAATTAAACTCGAAATATTTCGACATAATAGTAAAGAAAAGTATTTCACATCTACTAGTATCTTCGTTGATCTCACTGATCCAAATATCTATAATATCGAGTGACAGATTGTAGACAGTTTAAACCCTTTAACAAAATGGCTAACTAGAATCAGTTGTATATAACTGTCAGTATATAGTATTTTATTTTGAATTTAATAAATTTAATATATATTATTTTTATTTGAATTTAAAAAATACAAAAAAATAATAATAATACAGTAATGTAGTTCTTTATGCTAATTATATTCAATACATTATAACTGATGAATCTTTGTGTATGAGAAAAAAGGATGTTTGAAGCAGTTCTTAGCCTTTAGAAGACTAATTACTTTCAATTTAAAATTCCTTTTTAACTAAATTCTTTAACAATGCAGGTTGATCTTTTATCTCTCTTTCTCTCTCGTCCAGTTTTTTTTTTCTCTATACATTTGTTTTCTTTCATTCAACAAGAGTTAAAAATTTAAACAGGTATGCAAAGTTCCCAACCAGTAAGCTAAAGTTTGTATAAAAGAACTAATTAATTTATAACGTTTTAGAAACAACTAGTACATTCTGTAAAGTTTACTTTCAACAAGCAAACTAAGATTTGAACTGCGTAAATTTCAAATCATTGATTCTCTCTCTATATATATATAAATTTTTGTATTCTTGGTATTTTTATATTAGAAAAATTTTGAAAAGGAAATTGAAAATGATTTCTTTTCAATCCTATCGTATTTCCATGTCAAGCTTAGTTAAGAAGTTTACTAGACTTGGTATAAATAAGTCTGTATTATTTTATGCTCCGTTGAATTTTAGTTTCGAAATGTTATTTTTCTTTACGAAATATTAGTAAAGGAACTTTGTTATTCTCTTTAAAAAAAAGGGAAAAAGGAAAGGAAGAAAAAACATTTGCATAAAATAAGTGTAAGTAGAAATATTATTAAAAGTTTTGAAATATCTTTGACATTTATCTCAGTCTAGTAATGTATTGAAGAAGCGAAGAAGCGGAAAATAAATTATCTTTATGTGATCACTATGTATCTTTCTACGTATAATTTTATAATAATTCACTCCATATTTTCAAATTTGTGCACTGGAGATAATAATTTCAAATCATTTCTACCTGGTTAATTAAAGTAGAAAACATGTCAGCCTACTGAAAATAATATTAATGCTAGAAATACTTTGATAATTTTAATAAGAATAGATGTTGAAAACTTCAAATTAACTCGAAAATATTCAATATCTATAAACAATATTTTATTTAAAAATTTAATATTAACTGTAAAAGATTATCCTAACAATAATTTTACATTTGAATAATAGGAAATGGATATTTTATATAAACAGAATTAAAAAATATATATAATTATTTTAAAATTGTGCAGAAAGTTATATTTTATCATAAATTTAAATATATATTTATTGTATTGTTTTAAAGAGATTTTAATGCTAAAATCTTAAAATACTTGCATTTAAGTCCTAGAAGTTAATTGTAATCAGAATAGAGTTTAATTTGTTTCTGTCTCTTTGTAAAGAGAAAGGGCCACTTATACAATATACAAGAGATCCTTCTCTCCACATAGTGTGGA
>NW_019384362.1:112600-138673 GCF_000671375.1 Centruroides sculpturatus | reverse complement strand
AAGCTTATAAATTTATAAAAATAAAAAAAAAAAAATTTCAATAAAAGTTTCCTTATGATAAAATATTTAGCATAAGAAAAGAAATATGATATATAAAAATCTACATACAAAGTATGATAATCTTTGTCATTGAAGAAGAGAAGAAGATTTACAGTAAATACATAAAATATGAAAAGTCATTTTAATATGTACACTGCATTAAAATAATATTAAATGTAAATAGTTTAAAATATGTTTCTTTCTTTAGGAATTTCTATCACTGACAAAAGCTATGTAGGATATTAATCATAAGCTTATCACCAGGCAGTTCAGTCCATTTTGAATGCTGAACTCGTAAGATTAGTGTGTAGTATTTTCACTGGGAATAATACTGGTTGCCTAGGTGATAACAATGAATGGAGACAACATTTTAACTTTAACTGCATATTAGTAAAAATCTGCAAAAGCAGATGCGAAAAAAAATATATATTGGCAAAGTTTGATTTAGCAGAGATGTTAACTGAATGTAAAGAAGATGGAGTAGAAATGTATGAAAAGATTACAGTATATAAAATCATGTTTTTAAAAAGTAATTATAGATAAAAGTTAGTTTCTTATGAATATTTAAACTAGGACAGAACTTTTAACTAAATATTAATAATAACTTTATTACGTGTTCTATAATTCATGTGATATATTATTCCAATCTCTGTTAAAGAACTACGTAAGTACAAAAAAATAAATATATAATAATAATGTACGTTTAAAACTGTATTTATTAAAATTACGGGACGTAAAGACTTCATTTTTATTTAAAAAATAACCGTTTATAATAAAAAAGTGCCCTCTAAATTGTTAAAAATAAAACTGAGTAACATGTTTTTAAATTTAATAAAATTAAGCAAAAATTATAATTAAATGTACTTACAAATAAGATAAAACGAGGAGATTTTATAACTTTTTTAAAACAAATTAAATATTAACAACATAAAAATAATTCGCCTTTAAAATACGAAAGATAAANAAATATTTAATTTTTACGAATAATAAATGAAAATTAAAAATTATATTTTATACACGAATTATTTCATTTCTAAGAAAAATAACGACTAATTTATTGACAGTCTTCATGATAATGATAAATGTAAACAGATTAAACAAAAGTTGAATTGTTTAGAAAGGAAACTTTGACATATAAGATTCATACACATAATTGTATTTACTAACAAGACTAAAGTTTTAAGTGGCTTGATTTATCTTATTATATTAAGTAAATATGATTAAAATAGGAAATTGCTAATGCTATTTTTTTATTAATTTTTTTACATAAAATTTTATTTTTTTTAAAATCAAAATTAAACTCGAAATATTTCGACATAATAGTAAAGAAAAGTATTTCACATCTACTAGTATCTTCGTTGATCTCACTGATCCAAATATCTATAATATCGAGTGACAGATTGTAGACAGTTTAAACCCTTTAACAAAATGGCTAACTAGAATCAGTTGTATATAACTGTCAGTATATAGTATTTTATTTTGAATTTAATAAATTTAATATATATTATTTTTATTTGAATTTAAAAAATACAAAAAAATAATAATAATACAGTAATGTAGTTCTTTATGCTAATTATATTCAATACATTATAACTGATGAATCTTTGTGTATGAGAAAAAAGGATGTTTGAAGCAGTTCTTAGCCTTTAGAAGACTAATTACTTTCAATTTAAAATTCCTTTTTAACTAAATTCTTTAACAATGCAGGTTGATCTTTTATCTCTCTTTCTCTCTCGTCCAGTTTTTTTTTTCTCTATACATTTGTTTTCTTTCATTCAACAAGAGTTAAAAATTTAAACAGGTATGCAAAGTTCCCAACCAGTAAGCTAAAGTTTGTATAAAAGAACTAATTAATTTATAACGTTTTAGAAACAACTAGTACATTCTGTAAAGTTTACTTTCAACAAGCAAACTAAGATTTGAACTGCGTAAATTTCAAATCATTGATTCTCTCTCTATATATATATAAATTTTTGTATTCTTGGTATTTTTATATTAGAAAAATTTTGAAAAGGAAATTGAAAATGATTTCTTTTCAATCCTATCGTATTTCCATGTCAAGCTTAGTTAAGAAGTTTACTAGACTTGGTATAAATAAGTCTGTATTATTTTATGCTCCGTTGAATTTTAGTTTCGAAATGTTATTTTTCTTTACGAAATATTAGTAAAGGAACTTTGTTATTCTCTTTAAAAAAAAAGGGAAAAAGGAAAGGAAGAAAAAACATTTGCATAAAATAAGTGTAAGTAGAAATATTATTAAAAGTTTTGAAATATCTTTGACATTTATCTCAGTCTAGTAATGTATTGAAGAAGCGAAGAAGCGGAAAATAAATTATCTTTATGTGATCACTATGTATCTTTCTACGTATAATTTTATAATAATTCACTCCATATTTTCAAATTTGTGCACTGGAGATAATAATTTCAAATCATTTCTACCTGGTTAATTAAAGTAGAAAACATGTCAGCCTACTGAAAATAATATTAATGCTAGAAATACTTTGATAATTTTAATAAGAATAGATGTTGAAAACTTCAAATTAACTCGAAAATATTCAATATCTATAAACAATATTTTATTTAAAAATTTTTCGATTTTTCTTAAAATTAAATACATAGAAAATATTGGAATTGCGTGATGAAACAAATTGTATTTATAGAAACAGATGGTTTATATTCTTTGGGAAATAAGTATTGTCGAGAAAATGGGCTATATGCATGATGCAGAATGAAAGAAGTGGAAAGGATATTTATCTCTTCGTGTTTGTATGATGAGAATGTCACGAAGTCAAAAATGAGAAAAGAGGACTTCTAAACTTACGTCATTTGCATGCCTAAGTTTGAGAATAGTTTTCAAATTGAACTTTTCCTAATAATGCAAAAGAACAAAATGAAGACTGATACGTGAAGGAAACCTTGATAAGAATTGATTGTCACAAGAAATTATTGGAAGATATCCCTCGGTGATTAGAACAGGTACTTTAAAAGAAAAAAGAAAAAAAAAAATACAGTAGCAAAATGGGATAAAGTGAAGTCTGCTGTAATATCTTAGTATAATAGATTTAAAATAAATCGATATAAACTTTAACCTATTTACTGTATAATTGCTCGGTAAATACAAGCAAATATAGATGCATTATTTTAAGTATACTTCACTAAATTCATGGATAAGTGCATTATTGTAAGCTTAAAATAAAGCTATATAAATTTTAATGCATTTACTGTATAACTGTTTGAATTAATATACAAAAATACAGTTACATCATTTCAAGTATGCTCTTCTAAACCCACGGATAAAGTGTTAATCGTAAAGTTATTATGTGCATTAAATCAATATAAAGTTTAATAAATTACTTATATTCTTGTATATTTTTTTGAAACAATTATAAAGTGTGTTTAACTATAGGCTATTCTCTAAATTATGCAATACTCATAAATAAAATGCATTATTATAGAGAGAGGTTAAAGTTTATATTGATTTATTTTAATTGCTTGAAAAAAATATACAAAGTATATGGTACATCATTTTAAGTACGTTCTTCTAAATTATGTAATATTCATGAACATTGATTTATTAGTCTACAATAATATAATTTATACTTTAATTTACTGTATAATTGCTCGAGTAAGTAGAGGAATATAGATGCATATTTAAAAAAACATACTTGAAATGACACTATATTTGTGAATAAAGTATATTATTCTAGAATTAAAATAACCTTAACACTACTTAATACTGTATAATAGCTTGAATAAATAGATATGAGGTACAGTACATTAATTTCAGTATGCATCCATAAACCATTGAATATTCATAAACTGTGTTTTTCTTTATAGAAATATTATAGATCACATACATTTTTAATAAATTATTTTTAAAATTGTTTTTTTAATTATTAACGAAGAACAAAATAGATTTTAAATTGTGTAATATTATATTATGAAATTTGAATTTTACGTACGATTTATAAAATTGTATTTTTCATTATTAAACACTCTATTTTGTGTATTATTTTTTTTATATTTTAAATCATATTTCTAAACAGAATCAATTTAGTAAACAATATGATTTTTTGAAAAATTCATTGTCATGATATAGATTCAATAAAAATTCTTATATATTTTTTAAAAGTTTAAAAGTTACAATATTGTTTAATTAATTTTAATGAAAATAACATTTGTAAATTGAATATAGGCCTATTTGTATTTTAAAGGAAAAATATCAAATAAATTGGACACATTTTAATGTTAATTTTAAAACCTCTTAAAATTCTTCCTTTATCCAGTATCTATTTTTTTAAAAAATAGGGTTTATACATTTTATATATATACAAATAGTCTATGTAATCATCAAGGAAATTCCTTTATTTTTCTTTCAAGTTTTTCTACTTTACATATTCCTAGAGACTTCCAATCTCTGATATTTTATAAATAGATATTGATGAGCAACATTCATGATGCAAGCATAAACAACTTGATAATATAATATTACTTTTAAATAAATATATGCAAACTTATTATTTGCATATATTAAATAAAATTTGATATCATGTAATAATTTAATTCCATATAATGGGATCAATCATTTATTGGTATAAACCAAACAAAGGGAAAAATTATCATAGACCTACATGTAAGTAATTTCAAAAAATTGTTAATATTCAAAATGATAGGTAAATTACAATGTATTTGGTTTAAATACATATTAAATTTACAAAAAAAAAAGAAAGTAAAAAGCACCATGAAAACATTCCCATCCAATGGTAAAACGAGGTAAAATGTATCATTGAAAGCATTCTATCCAAACAAATTCTATTTAAACTCTATAAAGTTGTATTTTGAAATAGTGTTGAAATTCCTGATTGGTTGGCTCTTATTGACGTCATGTAGTTCCCCTATGGAATGACTACCTGCTAAACTTTCTGATAACTTCCTACCTTAGGAGTTGTGAGAGAGGAGCAATAGTTTCCTCTTTCGATCGCCGACTCTAGTCTCCTAACTACAAGATATATTGAACCTGGAAGAAGTAATCGATGTCCTATTTTAAAAGACCTTCTCTCTCTCCCCTAAGCAATTGATAGCAATGGAAGATTTTCGAAGAAGTACAGAGTGACTGAGGATCGAAGGAATACACTTAGTTGCTAAGGTAAGGTTTGTATCGCCAGACTAAAAATATAATTCAAGATTAAAAATCTAAAAATTCATTGAATAAATATAAGTAAAAAATAATAATAAAAAAGATCCACAATAAAATTTCATAAAATCCATTAACTGAAATTATAAAATTATTACTTTAATTAACTACAACATTAAAGATAAATGCATAAACTTGAAACAAATCTCTAAAATATTGTTAAGTTTAAGGGGATTTAATGTTATCAAGTCTTACGGTACTTTTATTTAGTGAGTGGTCAGTACTTGGAGTTGAGAATTCATCAGTTTAGGTGTTGGACAAAGTCGAATTTCCGTCTCGTTTGACAAATGATCTTTTACGATCGATATGCATTCCACACGTTATTCGCACAATAGCTTAAAGAGGCAACAATGCGAAATTTATAGTGCAGCAGAACAAAACTCTGATATTAGATAATCAACTATATATACACACATACACACTCGTTAAATGGAACACCTTATAATAAATTAGATCGAAGATAATTAACTAATATAATAATTTCTCTACCGATAACGAAGAATAATTTTAATAATATTATTGAATTTTCATGTATTAATAACATTTGGAAAATCTCTACCCAATAGATTTCTATTTCGTTCTATCATTGATTGATTTACATACAAAATTCAATTCTTTAGTACAACGTTATACTAAAAATAATTTCTGCAGTTCAAAATAGTTGAAGGAGAACTAGAACAGACATTTGCATAACTTAGTGTTGACATAGTGCTTTGTGTTCATTGTCGAATTTAAACTTAGATATAGTCTTTCTAGAGATAACCCTATGGAACGAAGTAGTTGTTCGTCTTAAAAGTGTTTACTCTAACATTGTCGCAGACTAAAAGCTTTATGTTATATCGTTCCTAAACTTCAATATTATAATTGCTGCAGTACTTTCATGCAGATTAATGTATTTAATAATAAATAAATAATTTTCTCTCCAAATTCTGATTAATTACTAGAAACAGATATTAAATAAGAAGTAAAAATGCATAAATAAGCAAAATTTCTTAAACAAAAAGATGAGAAAAATATGTTTTTTTAGCAATTTTATAAAAATAGTTTTAAATTTTAACATGATTTAATTTTTATTTAAAAAAAAATACCAAATTTATGCGTAACAGACGAATTAAGTTAATAATAGCTGTATAATTAATTATGTAATACCTTATGTAAAATCTTTTCTATTAGTGCATTAATTTCAATAAAACATATTATCAAAAGTAATTATTCTTTCATTTAAAAAAAGGCTATTTTTCTAATCCAATTTATACAAAACACATTACTATATTAATGTATATAACTTGTAATTTCCCTAATTCTAATAGAGTACCGTTAATCTCAATAGAATGCTATTAATTTCAATCAAATGCCATTAATGTCAACAGAATAAATTATCAAAAACAATTAATTTATTGTAAAAATACCATTTTTCTAACACAATTTATTATTATTCTTATATATTTAAGTTGCAGTTACCTTAAAACAGGATTGGTAGATAATTATAAAGGGAAATCTGTAATACAAACGTATCTATAACTTTGAGTTAGTCTGCTTTGTCTCTAAAATTCCATTATGGTAGGATAGATTGTTACAATCTCTTTAACTAATTTAGTCAATTGCTATTTGCAAGGATCTACATTTAATGAGCTCTATGTTTCTAGATTTGATGAGCTTTTCATAACATTAATTAAGTACAGCATTGAAATCATTATAAGTTAAAGGACAGAAAATGTTTACATCAACTTTCTTTACTATTATCTTCTTTTTTCTCCTCTTTTTCTATGTAAAGATGAAGTTTAAAAGTATCAACTTAAATAAAATTCAGATAGGAAAGTTTTATAATTAAATTCCAGTGAAATTGCATTAATTCCGAGAATTTATAAAAATTTATTTCAACATTCCAAATTTCATATTTACGTAAATGGTATGAAAATTATAATAAATTATGCATTAAGGATTATTTATAAACAGTGTCTTATAATTATATAAATGCAATTTATACAGAAGAAGAATAATTAAAATTGCATTTTTGATTAAATTAAATTTAAACAATCTTTATCCTAATTAAATTAAAAATTATTTTTTATATGTAATTTTTAATAATAAATTTAAGAATACTTTTTACACATTAACCATTAAGAATGAGAGGTTATGTGTATTAAATTTTTGAAAATTTTATTTTAAAAATTTATAGAAAACTTTCTAAAATTTAAATAATATTCTTTCGAACTTTAAGAATTTCTATATATATTAAGAATGTCATTAAAATGTAAAACTTTGCATCGTTTAACCAAAGAGAGATTTTCGATACAGTTAAAATCCAGAAACATAGGAACAGTCCATTACATGAAATGGGACATTAAATAAATGGGACAGTCCTTGTTCTAAACAAGTCAAGCTACAAGAAAACACTTTTAATCTCATACACAAACTTCCTAAAAGTGAAAAATAAAATAACTTTAAGAACTTCGACTTCTATAGTTTTCTTCTACTTATATCCATTTCTTATTTTTTATTATTCAATAGACTATATACTAAATAAAATTCCTGTCATTTATTCCCAAACAAACTTTAGATATTAAGCCACAGCTCTTTTTTTTTCTTTTCTTAAATGATAATATCAGTTTAATGTCATCTTAACACGTTGTGAAAAATAATAATAATAATAAATGCCACGTGACTGCATCGTTATATAAAAAAACAAATTTATTTGATGCTAGAGAAAGTATACACGTATAAAATCAAATAAAAATTATTATTAGGCTATTATTCTACGTCTTAATTTTAATATTAATTAAATTATAATCTCCTGCGCCATTTTCTTTACGCAGAAATTTCGTTCCATTTCAGTTCGAATTCATTGGTGAATTTGAAAATGAAATTAACGGTCGAATAGTGTAAATTAACGACTAAAATATTATAAAAAAATCAAAAATAGTAGTCAGAATATTATAAATATCCAACTACAATGTCACTTTTTATAACTTATTTGTTAAACTAACAGGAACTACATCTGTCAAACTAATAGGAACTATGTCAAGCTCAACCCTACAAGAGCTGGGAATCTAGAAAATTGCTAATTACTGCTTAATATAAATTGCTTAATATGTATTACAGACAAATAATTTTCATATATCTTTAAAATAAATAAGATATGTTATGAAAAATAAGAAACCGAGATAAAAAAATGTCCTAAAGTAACGCAAACATACTTGAGCAAAGTTTTATAAGCGTATTGTAGAGGATAGCAAAGTAGTAAAATATTGCGATAGTGAAACAGTAAAAGCATTCGAAAAATATGATAGTTATAAAACAAGAATGGTAATGTATTACAGTAGGAAACTGCTTTCTGTATAATGCAGAATAAATTATTTGTTTTTATAGATTCATTAATAAAATTACTGATGATAAAATCCGGAAGAAAAATGGATCTAAGAGGAGACACGAATAACATGACTTTAAGGTAATATCAAGACAGAATAGATGTACGATTGATTTTGTTTTGCTTAGCAAAATTCGGGCTACAAAACATTTATATATTTTGGTCAAAAATCAAACATCTGGAAGCTTTCAACATATGACTTATGGAGCAGATATAAGGCGGAGCAGATAAAGTAGATGTGGTTTGTTTCGGAAAACTTCGTCGTCAGCCATGCCTATCATTCTTGGAGAAAATATTGAATGCTATGTTTCATGTCTATCATTTATCCCTCCTATGTGACTAGATTCTAAGAAAAAATAAAAACATTGAAGGAAACATTACAACAGTTTACTTCATTGGGTAATCAATCAAATGCAGACGCTAGCTTCAAAATTTAATTATAATCTTATTGATCAATACTAAAAAAACCTCTTATCTAATATAAATGCAATAATATTGAGATGTGGAATTCGCTTATGTCGATAAAAATATATCGAGAGAATGTATGAATGTTAAATTATGTGATGGAAATAGTATTTTACTTGTAATTCCTGGAGTAAATTTCAGTGCAAGAGCTACAAATAAAACAATTTTCCTACAAAAATAGGATCTAAAAATGCAAATTTTTACAATTTATTAAAAAGAAAATAAACTGAATTTTTTTTAAATATAGCTTCGCAACAAAATATGTAATATAAATTAAAAATTTAATACAAAAAAGCAGCTGTTTCTTCATTCTTTCACCATATCTTTTGTCAAAAGTGTAAATAACATTCAAGAAGATAGAAAAGCCAGGACCATTTATAATAAAATAAAATTGCCAAAGCCCAGTTTGACTTTGTGTAAGACTAGTGCAGTATTGTACATCTTTGCACAGTGATGTTTGCACTGTTTTTGAATCGATAGTTCTAGTAAAGTTCTTTGCTTCACCCATGTTTACACAGCCTGTTGGGAATTTTGTTGTCTCTGACTGAAATTGTTCCCTTGTGATGTTTTCTAGTATCAATTGTAGTTAGATGTCCAGGAGTGGACGTTTCTCTCTATTTGAGAGTGCTTGGAATTTCCTCCACTATCTGATCTGTCATTAGACAATTTGGGTGCTTGAATGGAAGAGAAGAACCCTTCCTTTGTTATTAAAGAAAGACGATTCTTTTAAAAATCTACTAAATGTTCGTAAATGAACAAAATTTCGTTTTAAGTGGCCTATAATCTCCCGTTCTGATAAGTTATTTTTGTTTTTTAGTACAAGAGAAATTCTAAGATCTAACTCTAAGACGTGGAACAAGAACAAGAAACTTAATTCATAAGCTTAATTTTGTAAATATTAAGCATACTTATTTCACAAAAAACTAATTATAATCTGATAATAGTTTTTTATGATAAAAATTTTAAAAATTTTTCGGTTAAATATTAAAAATTTGAATAATTTTGCATCTAGTTAATATATTCCATTGTCTTGAATACTGAATAAATAATGAAAATTTATTATTATGATTATTATACAATAATATAATATCAATAATATTTCAAATAAGTTATATCAGTTTCATTTTTTCACAATAAAGAATTGATAAGGTTTACGTCTTCATATATTGGATACATTTTCCTATAACCGATGCTACGTATATCTGTCGTTGTAAAGATAATTTTTATATTTAAATGAAAACAGATAATTTCACTATTTTTCTTAAAATGCATAAGTAAAATAAAACAGAAAGGACAAATCTATAATTCCGTTTTCCTTAAGTCTAAAAAGACGAATCAATAAAACAGAAAAGCAACGAATTACTAACAGACAAACAAACAAGAAAACAAGAAAAACGAACAAAAATAAAAATAAAAATAAACTAAATTACAAATTGAAATAAAAAATAAACTTTGTACAAATTAACTCGATATTTTCCTCAAAAATTCCCCAAGGAAAATTTTCTTACTTATCTTTAACTATTAAGAATTACTCTAGGGAAAACTCCCTAAATACAATACAACTTGAAGGATTAACAAGACATGATGAAAAAATAAAAGAATACAAATAAATGAATATTAAATAAATTTAAGTAAATAAACATATCTCTTCCCATTTTTCTTCTATATTTTTAGAATATTTCTTACGAACTATAAAGGAAAATCGTTTCTAGTTTTTCCTTGCATTTCTTCAAAGATTTTATTCAAAAATGTATAAAATTATTAAGTTTTTCTATGATTGATGAAAATATTAACACTTTTCCTATTAGAAAAATTTTATAATTTTCTGAATTTTATGAGGTGAAAATATTCATGCCAAAGATGGGAAATAATCATAAAATTTTCCCTTCTTTAGATTTACCCCTTTCCTTGCTTAATAGGGAACATTTTTTCTTTAATTCATCAAAGAAAAAATGTTCCCTATTAAGCAAGGAAAAATCTTTACTATAGAAAAAAAAATAATTATTTCCCTATATTTTGTAGGGAAATATTAAACTTTTTAAAGGAAAAGACAAAATAGTTTCCCCATAAATGAAGAGAAAACTTAATGATCTTTTCTCCACAAGGATTTTTCCATGTCTTATAAAGAAAATTTATCGTTTTCTTTCTACAACAGCAGTTTTCCAAACAGATGGAAAATTTTTTCCCTTATAATGCAGGGAAAATCCCTCCAATTTTCCCTATCCTATTAAAACGATAAACTCATATTTATAAGAAAAATAGATTAATTTTTTCATCTCAAAAAAATAAATCTTAATAAAAGAACTTGAAAAAAATAATAAATAAAATGAAATTGAAAGGATTTTTGAGTAAGTTTAGTGAAATTGTTTGTGAGAATTTCTCAATCTGTCTTTGTATATTTGATGAGAGTTTGCGTGTTTCGATAATCGTGTTAAGATATTTTCTTTTATTTTTTCATCATCTTTTTGTTTCGTGTTCGTTCGTTTATGATATGAAAGTCAGATTTATTCTATCGATATTATGATATTTTTATTCATTGAACTAACACCGAATTATTCCACTGACTTAAACAAATCTCTCATATTCATTCAAGGCATAATAAGTGAAAAAAAAGGAAAATAAAATTCAGCTTTCGTGAAAACTTAAAAAGATCAATATAAAGAATTTTGGTAAATTTATATTTAATCTTTATGAAAATATCAAGTGATACCTTTCAAAATATTGCATTTCGCTTTAGTAAAGAAGTAAATTAAAAGTTTAAATTATGGAAATTTATTTTATTATCTTTCAACTTATGAAAAAAATTTCTTCAAAAGTAATAATTTTTTCCTCCAATTTTGATATTAACTAAAAGCATTTTTTTCTCTTTTTCTTCCAAAATTTACTTCTTTCTTTTTAAACTACAGAAAATTTACTTCTTTTTTTATAAGTATTGTTGCATTTTTTAAAAATTTCTATGTAAATCAAGAGTAAATTTATATTTAATGTATACTTATTGAAATATTATTGAGATGATATTTAATATAATCAGGCAACCTTTATACCATAATGATTGGAATAAATAAATAGTCTAATTAATTAATTAAATTCTTTCATCCATAAAAAATAATAATAAAATAAAAGATTTGATTAAAAAGTTTCATAAAATTCAATCAAATTATATATTTTATCTTATTTTTTAATGAAGAATTTTCTGAATTTTATGAAATTTCTTAAAGTTTATTTAATCAAAACAGCGTTAATAGAAATAGGAAAATTTTTATAAATTTTTCTCTATCCCTTAGGGAAAAATCGTACAACGTTTTCAAGTTAATGAATTTTTTTAAAAGAAAAACTTCATATCAAGATTATGGAAATCATTATAAAATAGAAAATAAGCTAGGGAAGAAACTCGCCCTTCTGTACATTATCTATATTACATTTTCCCTATTCCTACTGTTTTTTCAGTTAATTAAACACAAAAAAATTTAATAACTAAAAATAGAAAAAATTTCCATGTATTACAAGGCATAGTATAATTTTCCTACCTCGTAGGAGAATTTTACGATTTTTAAATCCCATTAAGAAGAAACAAAAATTCCTCAATTGTTATATATTAAATTGAATATTAAAAATCTAAGTTATAACTACTAAATTATTATTATTTTATTAATCATTAACTTATCCATTGCTTTCATCTAATTAACCACATTTAAAAATATAATTTTTTTTCTTATAAATTTCTTAAGATTTTATTAAGATTATTATAAAAATGGAACAATTTAAAGCAAAAATACATAATAATATCCAACTAACCACAGTTTTACGTATTAAAACCAAAAGGCAGTCGCATTTAAACTATAAAAATTACAATTTCTTTATATGATTATGATTGCATGACTTAAAAATGACCTTATTCTCTGCACAGTTTTATTAGCCTTACTTAAATAATGGCATTTTATAACAGTTTAAAGAAAATAATAATTTACCAATGCCTGTAGAATCATAAAACAGATGCGTTAACGGTTATTACATATTACGACGCTATAAAGTATAACTCATAAATGGATTTATGTTAGCACGTCTTAAAAGCATTATAATAATCTACTGACTACTAAAATGTGTTTAATATAATAAATTTAGTTAAGAAAGAAAAATCAAGAAAGTAATTAATGATTTCAATTTTGATTATTAAAATGAATTTAAATAAAGAAACTAATAAAATGTTAACTTTTCCATGATAAATTTTTGTGTTTATCACATGCAATGTGCTTTTACATAATTTTTTTTTAGTTCTGAAATTCTAATATTTTACATGAAAACAGAAAGATATATATGAAAAAATTAGTGTTTTATGGGTATATATATATATATATATATATACTTAAGATATATCTCACTAAGGAAACTTTAATAAGATGTTTCAACATCGTTACATTCTTTACTGATACCTGTATGTAACTAAACTCTAAAACATTATAATTTCAAAATATTTTGCATGAAAATAATAATCTAGAAACTAGATCTTTGTAAGTCTATCTATAAGATATATCTTAATGAAGAAAAATTTTAGAAAAGAAACATAGATGCCTTACATATAAGAGAACTACAAAATGTTAAAATTCTAAAATAATCAAAATCTTTCATACCAAATTTCTGCATTATCGAATTCCAATTCACTTTATTCATAACTATTTTGTGTAATTTTCAAAATCTGATATTTTACATGAAACCAATTGCTTCTACTTCGAAGAGATTAAAGTTTTCAAGCTCTATATGAAAACATATATCTTATTAAGACCTTCCGAAAGATAGATTTTTCTTTTAAATCTGTCAATATAGGTCGATATAAAACTGTTGGCCATCTTAAATATAATTAAAAATATTCTAGCACTTATGTTTCAGTACATTTATTTCACAATATCTGTTGTAAAATTTTAAAAATTTAATAATTTGCAAGGAAACTAGCATCTTTACTCGAAGAGATTAAACTTTTCAAGTTAACTGGAGATCTTCAGGAAGACATATTGACAACAATGGACTATCTTTTCACTGTATTTGTAACAGACTGTAACATTTAATGATCTATCCTCAGTTGCATGTGTTATTTTTTGTTTCACTTACTTATTTATTCAAAGTAAAGATCGAAATTTAGATAAGCCTAGAAAATATTCACCGGTTGGACTTATTACCGGCGAAAAGCAACTTCCAATATAGTCAACTGACACTTTGAGATTAGAGAGAATGACGTAAGGGTATGAGGTAAGACGTCCGTCTTGTCAACTTGCACGGTCATGAAACACGGACACTGAGGAAAACAATCAATCGCCATGGTTCCGGTTTCCGGAGAGAAAATTCCATTATCCAACCTGTGATTTCATCAACAAGTCGGCTAAGGACATCAACATCCAAAGAGCATGCGCACTAACTGACCTCCGATGGCATGTATGAAATATCTATTTCTTTCTCCTTTATCGTTGGAGGGTGCTAAAAATTAATAACGAAGCAGCATACACGTCAAGAAAAATATTAAAATCCAGCAATCAATCATCGGGTTCAAATAATGGTAGTTTGGGGGTTGCGGTTTTGGTAATGATGTTTCTTAACGTACTCGATAATTAAGAAGGATAATTTTCGGGTTGATGTAGTCTTTAATAGCTTCGATATTGTGGAAAAGAGGTCGAAATACTGATTAATTACTTACTTGTGTAGTTCTCACTATTACTTTACCTCTATTTGAGTACTACTAATTCTCGCTTACTGTAATAGTTATTATTAGTCTTTGAATTATCTTTTATGTTTCGAAATTTATTACTAAAACAGATGGTTATGAAGTGATTCACAGCTTTTAAAAATCCAACTAATTTGTCATACATTCAATTTCCTTTCTATTCATCTGCTCTTCTGTTTTCTTTGCGTCAATCATTTATATTGTCCGTTCCATTACGTTCATTTACGTCAGTTTCTACGTATTTAACTTCAAATATGTCAATCATTTCGTATACTCTGCTTCGACTACTCTCTATCATCGAGCCATTTTGTTAGTATTACTTAAGTATTTTCATTTCATTGTATTTTCAAAAAAATTGTTACTTTCCTTTGCTTTTGATGTTGGTAAATATCAATAAAAATCCCAAAAATAAGGCTCTAAAGAGTGAAATTAGATGATTTTCCTCTCCAGTTGGAGCCATTTAAACACATCAGATAAGTAACTATTTCTGTTGTGATAGGTTTACAATAAGATAGTTCCATCCATTGGTACGTGACTCTTTGCAATAGACGTTTCGGTAACGATAAATAGAAAAATCTATTGAGTCTCCTAAACACAACTGAAACCTTTTCAATCGCTAGATAACTGCTCCTTCAGACACGATTTCGAAGGACGAAATGAGGTTAATGCAATGCCTTTGGGCTAAAAAATGATTTTTAGTTCAAATGGCTAATACACGATAGAATATTTTTTTAAAATTTAGTTTTTGTTTATGAAACATTCAATTGAAATTAATTACAGTATTTATTATTTCTGAATTGTTCTTTTAAAAATCTTTATGGTAATGACAAAGTGAAGAGGATGATTTTTAGTTTAGTTATCCTCTTTATTCTATAATTTATTTCGATTTGTTCTGAGTTATTTTTGCATCTTTGCTATCTCCCCTGTCTTTCTCATATATCTTATTGTTAATTGTCCTTTGGTCTGTCCTGTTTCTTGTCAGACTTTCTGTTTTGTATCTCGTGTCATCCACTCTGTGTTCTATCTCCATTATGACAAAATTTCTATTCTGTCTCCTTTATATAAATCTTTTGTTCTATCTCCTATAATGCTATCCTTTCTGTTCTGTTTTCCTTTATGATATCTTTTCAATATCATATTTGTCAATCACTATCTTCTGTGACCCATCTTTCAAATTTAAATCTTCTGTGTCAATTTTTCTTACCGTTTCACAGATATGTAGACATTTCTATCAATATTTCAATAATTTTTCTTACATATTTTTGAATTATATTATACAAAAAAAACGCACCATTTTTATTCGATAAACATTTTTCTTCTCTATTTCTATACCACTAAATCTATACGAATTATCAATTTTTAAAATAAACTTCTCCACGTTCAAACAGATCTAGATTCTATTTTTCGAAAATATTATATAATTTGGTATGTATTTATATATTTAGAAGATGTTATAAATCAAAAATATTTAAACAAATTCAAGAAGCAGTATGTGGCCAAGCAGGAAGAGACGAGTTTCTATTCTTCTGTTTTCCTTTTCTAATGTTAAAGTATTCATGAAGTCAGTATAGTGTTCGAACGTAAGGAATGTGTGCCGGACTGAAAGATAAAAAAATATACATTCCTGCTCCTTAGAATAGTAAGATGGAAGGAGGAAGAAGAAAAATGTGAATATTTTTTTTATTCTTTCTATGTCGATACTCAAATGAAGTCAGGTACCCAAACATCCTTTATGCAAGGATTTCGACTTAACTCTCGTTCATAGTTAAAAACTTTGGGGATTTAACTCTTGTTTTTAGGTTAAAAGGATTTTTATTCTAGTCTCTTTTTATTTTCTTTAAAGAAATAAAAAAATACTGTTTTATTCTTTCATAAAACCATCTCATCCTTTTTTTTACCAATATCTTTTTATGAAAATTCTTTGATAGGATAACTTAAAAAAATCGAGTATATAACTCTCAATTAATTTCTTTTATTAAAAATTCATTTTTTAAGTGTAAAATTTATATAAAACTCAATTCTGTTGTAATATTATCATCTACCATGTTAACTCGATCAAGATAACTGTAAAGATTTAAATATTCCTCCTCCCATTAATTTTGCTTTGCTACAAATTAGATAAATTAGTACACGAAATTAAATGATTTAATAATTATCTAGTAAATAAAAATAATTCTTCTTTACTTCTGAATATTATAATCTTGACATTAATAAATAAAACATAACAAGTAAACGAGAAGAGCATGTTGATGATGCACTTGCTTGTAAAGTATATGATAATTCACCGACTGGGATGACAGACGATCAAAACTAACAATGTCCCAAGTCTCTTAGTCTTTACTTTTGATGATCGAGTTGACATATAATCCTCTGAGAAAAAGAAAAGATCCTTCACTTCCTGGAATTTTCTCAAAAATAATCTTTAACATGACTAACCCTGTACACATCATCTTAAAATATGATTATTTTCAAAGGGGAAAAAAATTGTATTTTAATAATGCAGCAATCATTTCAAATTTGAACAATGTTCAAGAAAAATAATAATAAAAATAATAATACTTTTATTATTATTACTATTTTTAATTTAAAATAAAGTTTATTTTTTCTTCCTATTCTTAAATGATAAATGAGAATTGGATTGGCATTTATATGTCCGTTAAATTTATAATAAATACTATCAAAATTATAAAAAAATTATTTTCTTTATAAAATTCTTTTATATATTTTAAATTTTCCATATAATATTCTATTAATTTATAATCTAATATAAACCATTCATTGCTATTCTTAAATGATAGATGAGAAGTAGATTAAAAAACAATTTTCAACATAAATATTAATTAACTTTTAAATAAATACTATTAATAGCATTGAAAATAATATATATATAAAAACTTTTATAAAATAAGTAGTTAAATTTTCCATAAAATCTTTATTAATTTATAAATTAATATAAACAGTTCTTCCTCTTCTTGAATGATATATGAAGGAGAAATTGGCATTTGTTTATATTTTTGTTAATTAAATTTAAAATGAATAAATTATTATTGTATTAATTTGCTTTCTTTATAAATCTTTTTATTTAAAATTTTATATAATTTTTAATCTAAGATAACATTTTGTTCCTATTCATGAATGATAGATGATATGCAGATGAAATTTAGTTTTATATTTTTATTAATTACATTTAAAATAATTATTGTTAATACAATGGAAAATTTAACTATTTTCTTTATAAATTTCCCATAAAATTCTGTATAAACTTTTAAAAATAATTAATTTTCTGCAAGATAAACTATACTCTAATGAAACTTAAATAATGATAATATTTAATAATAATAAAATAGAAATATCTTTAAAGTTTTAAACCGATCTTTAAGCATTTTTTAAAAAATTAATAGTTTAAAANTGTATGTATGTATGTATGTATGTATGTATGTATGTATGTATGTATGTATGTATGTATGTATGTGTGTGTGTAAGATTTATTAAAATTCCAGTGAATACAGGACGGAGGATAAAAATATATAAAGATACAAGATATAGGATAAGGATACATATATTCTTATAGGATCAGAATTAAGTGTGTGTGTATGTGTATGTGTATGTACTGTACATATATATACACACACTTGATTCTGATCCTATTCCTAATATACTGTAAATAAATACTAGTTTTACTCTCCTGGCATACAAATCCTGTATTCTTACATTTAGGATACAAATATCCTGAAATCTTATCCTATATCCTATATCCTGTATCATTATATTTCAGGGTGTAAGTATATGTATCCTTATCCTATATCATGTATTTTTATATATTCTTATCCTTCCTGTATTCTTATATAATTTTATATATTATGATATATAATATATTATCTTATATCCTGTATCCTTAAATATCTGTTTTTAACCACATACATAGTATATATTTAAAACTTAGATGTAAGGATAGAAAAATTTACTTTCTGGTTGTTATAATATGGGATAAAGAACCAGAAATGGGATTTAAATGTTTATTATTATTAATTGCGAAAAGAAAACTACGATTTTATTCAAAAGTAATCTGCAATAAATTTCATAGCAAAATATCATATAAAAGAACAGAAAAGACGGGTTAAAATATATAAGATGATCTCGATAAGTCACAAATATATTACTCCAATCCTCTCAAAAGCCATAAAAATTGGGAAATCAAATAAACAAAACAGATTTTATAGCACTTTATCATATCACAAATTTTGAAGACCTTCTGTATCTGGGTTCGAGTTAGTTTGAAATTTAGGGTCCCTTTCAGAAAGCCTTAAAATATAAGAATAAGAATCAATTAAACGAATAAAGCATGATCACTTTACCTTATTTTCTATACAAAAGAGTAAATTTTGGGGGAAAATATCTGTCTAGGACCCAGATTAGTCACATACACATAAAGAAAACCGTAAAAAATATGAATATAAGCAGATTTATGTAGCTTTATTATCATTCTTTCTACACAAATTTCGGAGGGCCCGATTTTGAAGGTCCTTTCCATCTAATTCATAATTCAACCAACAAAGAAGTATAAAAATTCATAAGCATCGATTTCAGCTCTACTGAACTATTATATTTACTCAAAGAAATAAATTATTTAAACAAGTAATAGATAAGTTTCATACAAAAATAAACAAAGCTACCGAACCAACTTCATTTATTATCGATAGCCAAAAATAAAATTTAAAAAATAAATAAATAAAAATAAAATTAGTTAGAAATTTTATAAAACATTCAACAACTTACCACGTCATTCAACCATTTGATTGAACGTAAATTACCATTTTGCGTGCAATTTTATACCTTTATGTGCCCTTTTTTTTTTATTTAAGAGAATTGTATTTACATACCTTATCCAGTAGCTACGTAATATACATTCGATCAAAAATAAAAGTAAATAAATTCTTTAAAAAAATATCAAGAATAAATTTCTCTTAAATAAATATATTTTAAAAATTAAACTAAAAATTATAATTAATCATTAATTGTTAAGTAAAAATATACAAACAATCGTGATGCTAAGGACGAGAATGACATGAATAATGTACTATAAATTACTATAAAAAATGAAATTAATACATTTCTACAGGCGATATATTCGTTATTTTATTATTTTTTAATAATTTTATTCGATTATCATCATAGAAAAACATTTTAAAATTATTTTATCAATTGCTAAGTAGATATCAAAATGATGTGATAATGAGGATGAGGATGAAGAGACTTATCTGTTATAAACTGGATAAAAACTGGAAGTAATATATTTTGTGGCTGATATCTTTAATTTTTATAGTTTATTAAGTAATTCAATATAGTTATCACCATTTAAAATATATTTCTATAATCATTATTTAGTGCAAATGCAAAATATCTTGATGAAAATGCGGATAACGCACTTAATCTACTAAAAAATGTTTTTAAGTGAAATTAATATATTTATATGGCTGCTATATTCAATTTATATATTTTTAAAAATAATTTAATTAATTAATCATCATATAAAAATATATTTCAATTGATAATCATTGCTGAGTAAAGAGAAGCAGAGTTTGTTGGTGATGTAGATGAGAAAAACAAGTTTTATCCATTATGAATTAATATATTTCTATGGATAATATGTGATATTTTTCATTTTTAAGTAATTTAATTCAGTTATTATCATATAAAATCAATTTTTATATTTAATTATTAAATAAAAAGATATAAATTTTCATGAAGATAAGGATCTGATTAATAAGCTTTATCTTCTAGAAAAGTGAAAGTAATATATTTCTATAATGTTAAATTCAATTTTTATAAGCTTTTTAAAGTAATTTAATTCATTTATCATCACATAAAATATATTCTTATATGATGAAAACTATTAACTGATGAGTAGTGATGCAAACTTTCAGGATATTGAACGTTCGAATTTATCTAGTAGTAAAATGGAATTCATAGATATTCATGGACGATTTATTAAATTTTTATAATTAAAAACAAATTTAATTGAGTTATCATCATATATAAAAAAACAATTTTTATATATGTATCAATTTAACTTCATTACATTCTGATGATTGTCACAGATGCTACAGTTAATAGGTTATAGGTGACTAGAACAGATGACAATTGATAGATAACGTGACAATTTTAACTGACATAATTAATAGATAATAGATTATGACAAAATTACGATAATAATAGATAAATCGATGAATTATCGATTGATTTCTTGATGAATATTTCATTCATTTTTTAGCATTACTTTCCTATTCTTTCGTCTTGTAAGTGTTCGTTATTCGATTACTCTTTTATGTAATTAATGAAAGAACAATAAAGAAAATGCCCTCTAACATAAAACTAAAACTTCTTTATCTTATAAACTTTTACTTTTTTATAATTTTTTAAAGTTCTTCTCGAGATAAACTTTTAGAAGTTTACATATCTACATAAATCTAATGTTATAAATTTACTTAATTAATAAATAAAAGGATAAGATAAATGTGCAAACAATAAAAATCTTCTTTCTAAAGATAATTAATATTTGCTTAAGGATATTATTAATTATTTTTTATAAATAAAAGGTTAATGTTTAACTTTTTCTTTTTATGCAACCAGAATAAGTTGATATATAATAGATAACTCTCTGCTTTTCTAACATTTCCTCTTATTTTTCATCCAAGTTTTCTATTTATTTTAAATTTTTAATGTGATTTTTATATTTTGAAGTTGTTAAACTATCGCTTATTATCTTTTATTTTATAAAATTAACTCGTTAAATCGATGTTTTTAATTTAATTAATTTAATGTTGAGACCCAAATTTCATGAGGAAACTTTATGCAAAGCATATTTTCAAACGAAAATTGTGCAAAAATAAATTTTCCAACAAAAATTTCATACAAAAATATCCAGTAAAACCTGTGTAACATGGAATCGCAAGGTAGCAATTTTTCCGTTTTAAACAGGTTTTACGGTATTTTCATTCAAAGATTTCACTCAAAGACAATTTTTACGAAAAGTTTCATATTGAAAATGCTAATTTTTAAATTATTTTGAAAATTATTCCCCAATAATACACTTTTTTCATAAATATTTGCATAATTCACTATTTTTAATGAAATTTTATCATCATACACTTAATAATTTATCATCTATAAGTTAAATTTTATAAAATAATATAAATTTTTCTAACTAAACGAACTTGAATTCTGTTGACAATTACATTCTTCTAACAAAATTAGAGCAATTTTTTAAACATAATTACTTAAACAATTATTGCGTGATGTTAAGAGTAAATGATATGTTTTTAATCTGGCATAGAAACACCTTAGAAAATAAAGCTTGAGGATTGAAACAAGAAGCAATTCTCTAACAAAAGATGAAGATTTGTGGCCTCCCTTTTATCATGCAAACAGCCAGTTTAGTTTTTCTGCTTCAGTCGACAAGCTCTAATTACACACACTCCTTGCAAATTACTCGTGTGGCGTTTGTTTGCACACCTCAGAATAGCTTAGAGATCACAATAAAAAAAAAAAAGAAAATAAAGTAAAAACAGTTGGGAGGGAATTTGTAAATTATCCTAATTATCATTTTTATCATTATAATCAGTTTATCTTGATGAATATAATGAATAACTTCTGCTTATAACTGTTTTTTTCTTTTCCTTTCCTTTTTTAAAGAAATTTGAAACTACTCAACAATTGAGCCTTTAAATTTGCAAATAATTAAACAGATATTTCAATTTTCTAGATTTTCAAGTGTTTACAAACCTAAGTTGAATGTTGGAGTACTTTTAAATGAATAATAATAATCATTTTATTCTTCAATAAATTAACTTTTAAGCATTAAACTCAGCAAAAACAAGATAAAATATTTAGATTTAAATTTAAAATTATGAAATTTAAGCAAATTATAATAATAAATTAGTGGGAGAATTGTAAAACATTCTCCTTTCAAGCGTAAATTGGCTGCTTTAGCGTTAATAAGTGAAGAGTAATCAACATTTTCTTCTTTAATAAATTAACTTTTAGCATTAAAACTGTCCAAAAATTTTTAAAAATACAGTTATAACCTAAATAAAATTTAAAATATTATTAAATTTTCAATAATAAATGATGATAAATCCCGAAGAGGACGGTAAATCATCATTCTTTTAAGCTTCAGCTGGATACCCCTAGCATTTGTAAGTGAAGAATAGTCAACATCTTCGATAGATTAAGTTTATGCATTAAAATTATCATAAACATATAATATTTTAAGCAATAAATGATGACAAATTAGGAAGAAAATACACATTCGAACCTTATTTTATTTTTTCTTTCATCGAAGGGTTGCTAAGCACTAACCAAAACTGTGTAGTCTAGGCTAATCACAATTGATTTTCTCATAATAAGATTACTTTCATGGACAAACTAAACTAACAATTAACGCACGGCCAAATCAGGCAATTTCGTTTATCAACAATCAGCTTTTATAATCAACAATGCTCTAGTAAAAGAACAATTTTCATTTTTTTTTAAATTATTTTTTATTTGAAATATTTAAAGAAAATGATGTTAAAAATATTAATAAATTAACGAAGATTATTATTCAACAACTCATTACTCAATGGGATACGAACCCACGATCTTCATTAACAAAGAAGTGGGTTCGTATCTCTCTCGAGATACAAACATATTTAACTTATTTACCAACGAAAGGAAAAAAACAAATATGTTGTTAGCAAAATTAATAACCGAGTCCTTGGTGACTTAACAACGTATTTACTCAATGAAATAAAGCAAGAAAATATACATTTAACCTCGAGGGATCCGAACTCACTCCTGTGTTTAATCAGGGCGAAATTTGGATCAACATCACTACTCGATCTTCATTATTCGAAAGATAAGTAAGTTTGAATCCTTACCTTCAGGTTAAAATCCTATAGTTATCCTAGTCCTTAGTGGATTAACCTTATCAGAAAACAGACATTTGCCCTCGAGAGATTCGAACCCACATCTAGCATTAGTGAAAGACACAAATTCAGATTCAATATTAAGCACACAAATCTTAATTTTTAGATAGATAGATACGTAATTAAATGTGAAGGCACTCTTTCAATTAAAAAAACGAGGGTTCGGACCTCACACAGGCTCACAAATACCTATTAAAACAATCAGATATTAAATTAATACACCCAAAAAACATATAAATCTTTATCAAACAGAAATATAGACAAATTTATAAGCAAAAAATATATTTATGCTTCTAACACAATAAAGTGGTATAAATTAAGACACTTGGCGGGTTTTCTCATCTTTATTTAGTTGATACGTGTGAAAATTTTACACGTTTCGGGCTCTTAAGCCCCTCTTCAGCCAACTAAAACATTAAAAAAGGATATAACATATAAAAAATATAACATACTATGTTATATTTTTTATATGTATGTTATATCCTTTTTTAATGTTTTAGTTGGCTGAAGAGGGGCTTAAGAGCCCGAAACGTGTAAAATTTTCACACGTATCAACTAAATAAAGATGAGAAAACCCGCCAAGTGTCTTAATTTATACCACTTTATTGTGTTAGAAGCATAAACAAATTGTAAAGCACGGTTTCATATCATCAAAACAAAAAATATATATTTGACTTGAAGAGCGATCCGAACCCTTTCTAATGTTAATGAAACATAGGAATTCTGAATCTACATTGAACACTTGATTTTTCCATGGATAGACAGGCACTTAGATCTTAAACCATATCTTTAAATTAAATAAACAAAAACTTGAGTCTGGACATCAGACTGACATACAAACTCCCACTAGAATCATAAGCTACTAAGTTAATACATAAATAAACAGTTTTCTACATAATTTATTCTTTATCGTAGAGAAATCTAGACAAATTTGCATCACAAATAATAATTTTGTAAGGGAATCACATCAGTTTTCTCCTTATACCAAGTGCATAGAAACAAGAGCAGTGGTTGCAGTTGATAAGATTTAAAGAGAAATTGTTGATAATTTTTATGATTAACACAAAAATAACCAAATTTTGATTATATAAAACGATTTTTCTAAGTTACAATTATAAATCATCTAATATAAAACGGTATTCTAACGATCTTTTCTTCAACTTGGAGAAATGATCCCGTCAACGATGAGCAATGGCACACATTATAAAACTAACGAAACACATTATTTTTCTGAACATAATAAACATTTTCCACTCATTTTTTAAAAATTAAATATTAAGTTTAGTTTGATATTTACTTGAATAATTACTTTAATTGCTTCCTTTACAAATATACAAATCAATTTTAAAGATGGAAAAAAAATGGAAGCTGATAGGATGCTAGAGAGATGAGAGAGGGAGATGAAGAAGAAAACACAAAAATTAATGTAACAAATAACTTCGCAATCACTTTAATTTAGAAATTTTGTAGAAATAAGCTAAATATATATCATTTTAGCTAAAGCTTTATGTAATTTATCAGTCATAGTTATTGCTGCAATGCCTCTTTTAATTCCCTTCAGGCAATATTTTCATTATCTTAACCGTTATAGTAAGAGATATTTACCAACGTCAGACCAATCCTCGAGATACTTTACTGCTTAAAACTAGTTACTGTAATAGCAATTCGGTATTTCTTTAATTATCTAATCAAATATAATTAGAAAAGCAGTTTAAAATTTGTAAAAATTAAACAAGATAACCCATAAAATGACTAAACAGTTGCTCTTTTCGTATAATTTTATTCATTAAAATTAGCTTTAAATGTATTAAAATTAATATTTATGTATAACTCGGATGTTTATTTATTTATTATTTTAAACAATAAAAAGTTATAATTATTTTTAAATTAGAAAATAGTTTTACAATTTATAAACGTTCGTCCCATAAAACTCCACGAATTCCTCACTTCTTCTTCAATTTTATTCATTAAAACTAGCTTTAAAATACCGTAAAATTAATAATTTGATGAAAAATGACAAAAAAGTAAAATGTTATAATTATTCTTTTATTAAAAAACGGTTTAAAATTATAAAAACTAAATGCAATACCCATGAAACTGCCTTAAATAGTCACTTCATGTGCCTTTTTTATTCATTAAAATACGCTTGAAAATTTATTAATATTAATAATCTGAAGAAATAAATTGTCAATTTTTTAATATTTTAATTAATAAAAACCTTATAATTTTTTAAAGGTAAAAAATAGTTTAAAATATATAAAATTTCAACACGATATCCTCAAAAGCAGCCTTAAACAACCAGTTCTAGTATATTTTTTACTTATTAAAATCA
>NW_019384362.1:78843-112220 GCF_000671375.1 Centruroides sculpturatus | reverse complement strand
ATTAATTAATAATAATAATAATAATAATAATAATAATAATAAATTAATTTTTCTTAATTTAAATGCTAATTTTAATACTTAATTTTTGGAAATTTTTCTTATTTTCTGCAAATTAGAAATGTATTTTTGATTCAATATTCAATGTTCATAATCTTTCTTATATTTTTAATTTCGTCTGTTTGTTTGTCTGTTCGAAATTCTTTTTTTTTCGAAAGTGAGTTTGACTTTATCTACATTTCGTTGTCTACTTTTAAAGTTTCTTTGATACAAAATAAAATGATAAAATTCTGTTCAATTTTCTATTCAAATTTATCATTATTTTAGCTTCCTGTCCGTAAATTTTCTAAAAACTGAAATGTTTTTTAAAAATTTCAAAATGTTTACGGGCAGACATTTAGACAAACAAGTGAAATTTTTATTTTATTTTGTCTGAGAATAACTCTGTCTATCCAAGATTTTCCTTTGAAATTAAAAGAAAAAATTGTATTCGAATTTATCGTTTTTATCTATCTGTCTGTAAACATTTTCAAAAAGTGATAGATGTATAAAGCGTATAAAAAATTTCGACCCTGTTTTTTTCTTTTAGTGTTTGAGCATTTTACGGACAGACAACCAACAAACAGATAATTCATATAAAGCAAAGTTGAATACGATATTAATTCTTTATGAAAGACAAATAATCAAGTAAATGCATTTTAAAAAATTTGTTTGTTCATATGTCTGTCCGTAAATTTTCTAAAAATAAAAACATAAACAGTTGAAATATTAAATCCAATTTAATTATGTTTTCAAAATATTACGCATAGACAGGTAAAATTATGTTAAATCAGTTTCATAAAAAACCTACGGATAGACAAACAGAGCAACTAAGAGAAAATGAGTTTAAAATCGAACAATTGAGTGTCTATCCGTAAAAAATTTCAAAAATTAAGTGAGAAATAGTTAAAATTTTGTATCTTCCTGACCATCTGCCTGTATAATTATTTACTGCTAGTCTGTATGTCTGTACGACGTAAAATTTTCAAGAAATAAAGATAAATAGGCAACATTCTGTAGATTATTTCGAACAATCATCCACAAATTTAACGTATTTAAAATTTAAAACAAACCTTCCAGTAATTAATAAACAAATATTATTTTTTAATTACTTTTCCAATAAAAATATAACAATATTTTATAGCATCATCGAATAAATTGTACACAGATAGAAATTAATCAGAATAATGAACTTTAAAAGAATTAAAATATAATTTCTGCTTGGTATTATTGATTCTATAAATCAATTGGATAGCTGTTATCTCTCTATATATAATTGTTACTATAGAAGCAGAAGATGAGGAGAGAAAGAGAGTAACAAAGAGCAACAAATCGCATTAATTATTACTACAGTTTTAATTAATTAATGTAATTAAATTAAATATCATAAAGCTAAATTCGTAATAGATTATGTGTATATGTAAATTGTAATTTATCTTCGTAAATTGTAATCAATTTTATCTTCTTCGCAAGATAAAGAAGAAAGAGAGAAAGAGAGGGGAAAAACATATCTAGAAGCGAAGAGTAAATAAACGATAAATCTAAATCCAATATTGAAGAAACTAGTGAAAAATTTCATCAAAAAATCCCATTTTATCCTCCAAAAAACGTAATTTTTTAGGGGAAAAATATAAAATAAAATATCCCGATTATAAATATTCAAGAACTCTGGAAAAGGAAGGGAAAAATTGTTTATTTCAATCGAAAATCGATAAGAAGGGGGTGAAAATGAAAGAGAAGGGGGATGAATTCAAACCAAGTTGTCAATCTAGACACAGGATAATCCTCTTTTCTTATGTTGAAGGATACTCGGTGTAATTTAAAAATCCTGTCTCAACTATTTATCTTGAAATTCTAAACACAAAACATCTCATTTCCCTTTCTTACAACAAAAGAAACAGGTTAAAAAATTGCGTGGAAAGTAAAAAAAAAAAACAGAAAGAAATGGATGAAACTATTAGTTTAACTTATTTGATATCTTTAAACACAATTTTCTTATTCTCTAAAGAGACGGTAGAAACAATTTATCACTGATTAGTGTACACAGAAAGAGAAAAAAAAAATAAAGAAAAATAAAGAAAAAAATCTTCCTTACAAACTATATCCTTAGAATTCAGAAAAGTTAAGAATTCTGACGTAACGATCGAAGCAATCATTTTCTTAACATTACTATCTCAAAGCTAACGAGAATTGGGAATCAACCCTCCCAAGCTTTCACTTCTATAATTTACTTTTCTTTCACAATATGCACATCCAGAAAATTGACATCATCGCAGTTTGAAAGTAAAGTA
Source organism: Centruroides sculpturatus (assembly GCF_000671375.1). Lineage (NCBI taxonomy): Eukaryota > Metazoa > Arthropoda > Arachnida > Scorpiones > Buthidae > Centruroides > Centruroides sculpturatus. The sequence goes on along the minus strand of NW_019384362.1, from coordinate 109,893 downwards.
ATGTATATCCATAGTAATTCTAGCTTTTCCATTATTACTCGGCCTGTTTGATTATGGGATTCGAGTAGAAAGATCTTTCAAACTTTCCCTCTTGTGACTTTGTGTTTTCTCTTGGAGAAATCATTGATGTGATTGTTTTTTCATTCACATATTCATCCTCGAATGTTATCTTTTGCTATAACAAAGTACAGGATGGTTTATCCCCCCTCAATTTACAGGAACGATTGAAGTGAAACGGTTTAATGTTAATCGATCAAGAAGAACTCTCAGGATGATGGGGGAGAACAGAGAGAATTTTAGTTAGTTACTCACTCCAGTTTGTAATAAAACCAACCATTCTCTAGTTAGTTTCCTTCCGAATGATGTGTTTCGGATTTTTACTACTTGATCCGAAAACAAAGCAGTGCAGGATGTGCGTTTTTTCCTTGTTTTTTCCCTACCTTACTCCCCTCTACTGATTAGTAGTGCAGAACCTAGCGGTAAAGATACATTTACAGGGGCTAACGTTTAATGATGTGAAGAGTGGATTATGTGAAATGGGAGAGCGACTCTAATTTATTTCTCTCCATTAATCTAGATACTTTTTAAAATGCTTTTTAACTTAAATGTAGTTTGTTTAAATACATAAAAGTGATAAGTAAATTTAACCCAAAGTCAAATTTTAGATATAACGTATTGTAACGATTTTTTTTTTTACTTTAAATTTTTTTAGTCGATGCTGTTAATGGGTAATTTAAGAATTTATCTTTATAATTTATCTAAATAAAATCGAGGATTATGACAGCATATTTTTGCTGTAAGGTAAATTAAGTAAAATTATTGATTAATTAGCTCGTTTGTTACTTTTAAGTACGTAAAAAAATATCGATTGAACCTAAAACACTGATGCAAATTTGTTGAATATTAAAGAATCTTTAAGTAGANTTAATTCTTTATGAAAGACAAATAATCAAGTAAATGCATTTTAAAAATTTTGTTTGTTCATATGTCTGTCCGTAAATTTTCTAAAAATAAAAACATAAACAGTTGAAATATTAAATCCAATTTAATTATGTTTTCAAAATATTACGCATAGACAGGTAAAATTATGTTAAATCAGTTTCATAAAAAACCTACGGATAGACAAACAGAGCAACTAAGAGAAAATGAGTTTAAAATCGAACAATTGAGTGTCTATCCGTAAAAAATTTCAAAAATTAAGTGAGAAATAGTTAAAATTTTGTATCTTCCTGACCATCTGCCTGTATAATTATTTACTGCTAGTCTGTATGTCTGTACGACGTAAAATTTTCAAGAAATAAAGATAAATAGGCAACATTCTGTAGATTATTTCGAACAATCATCCACAAATTTAACGTATTTAAAATTTAAAACAAACCTTCCAGTAATTAATAAACAAATATTATTTTTTAATTACTTTTCCAATAAAAATATAACAATATTTTATAGCATCATCGAATAAATTGTACACAGATAGAAATTAATCAGAATAATGAACTTTAAAAGAATTAAAATATAATTTCTGCTTGGTATTATTGATTCTATAAATCAATTGGATAGCTGTTATCTCTCTATATATAATTGTTACTATAGAAGCAGAAGATGAGGAGAGAAAGAGAGTAACAAAGAGCAACAAATCGCATTAATTATTACTACAGTTTTAATTAATTAATGTAATTAAATTAAATATCATAAAGCTAAATTCGTAATAGATTATGTGTATATGTAAATTGTAATTTATCTTCGTAAATTGTAATCAATTTTATCTTCTTCGCAAGATAAAGAAGAAAGAGAGAAAGAGAGGGGAAAAACATATCTAGAAGCGAAGAGTAAATAAACGATAAATCTAAATCCAATATTGAAGAAACTAGTGAAAAATTTCATCAAAAAATCCCATTTTATCCTCCAAAAAACGTAATTTTTTAGGGGAAAAATATAAAATAAAATATCCCGATTATAAATATTCAAGAACTCTGGAAAAGGAAGGGAAAAATTGTTTATTTCAATCGAAAATCGATAAGAAGGGGGTGAAAATGAAAGAGAAGGGGGATGAATTCAAACCAAGTTGTCAATCTAGACACAGGATAATCCTCTTTTCTTATGTTGAAGGATACTCGGTGTAATTTAAAAATCCTGTCTCAACTATTTATCTTGAAATTCTAAACACAAAACATCTCATTTCCCTTTCTTACAACAAAAGAAACAGGTTAAAAAATTGCGTGGAAAGTAAAAAAAAAAACAGAAAGAAATGGATGAAACTATTAGTTTAACTTATTTGATATCTTTAAACACAATTTTCTTATTCTCTAAAGAGACGGTAGAAACAATTTATCACTGATTAGTGTACACAGAAAGAGAAAAAAAAAATAAAGAAAAATAAAGAAAAAAATCTTCCTTACAAACTATATCCTTAGAATTCAGAAAAGTTAAGAATTCTGACGTAACGATCGAAGCAATCATTTTCTTAACATTACTATCTCAAAGCTAACGAGAATTGGGAATCAACCCTCCCAAGCTTTCACTTCTATAATTTACTTTTCTTTCACAATATGCACATCCAGAAAATTGACATCATCGCAGTTTGAAAGTAAAGTAATGTATATCCATAGTAATTCTAGCTTTTCCATTATTACTCGGCCTGTTTGATTATGGGATTCGAGTAGAAAGATCTTTCAAACTTTCCCTCTTGTGACTTTGTGTTTTCTCTTGGAGAAATCATTGATGTGATTGTTTTTTCATTCACATATTCATCCTCGAATGTTATCTTTTGCTATAACAAAGTACAGGATGGTTTATCCCCCCTCAATTTACAGGAACGATTGAAGTGAAACGGTTTAATGTTAATCGATCAAGAAGAACTCTCAGGATGATGGGGGAGAACAGAGAGAATTTTAGTTAGTTACTCACTCCAGTTTGTAATAAAACCAACCATTCTCTAGTTAGTTTCCTTCCGAATGATGTGTTTCGGATTTTTACTACTTGATCCGAAAACAAAGCAGTGCAGGATGTGCGTTTTTTCCTTGTTTTTTCCCTACCTTACTCCCCTCTACTGATTAGTAGTGCAGAACCTAGCGGTAAAGATACATTTACAGGGGCTAACGTTTAATGATGTGAAGAGTGGATTATGTGAAATGGGAGAGCGACTCTAATTTATTTCTCTCCATTAATCTAGATACTTTTTAAAATGCTTTTTAACTTAAATGTAGTTTGTTTAAATACATAAAAGTGATAAGTAAATTTAACCCAAAGTCAAATTTTAGATATAACGTATTGTAACGATTTTTTTTTTTACTTTAAATTTTTTTAGTCGATGCTGTTAATGGGTAATTTAAGAATTTATCTTTATAATTTATCTAAATAAAATCGAGGATTATGACAGCATATTTTTGCTGTAAGGTAAATTAAGTAAAATTATTGATTAATTAGCTCGTTTGTTACTTTTAAGTACGTAAAAAAATATCGATTGAACCTAAAACACTGATGCAAATTTGTTGAATATTAAAGAATCTTTAAGTAGAATTTTAAGAAAAATGGCAAATTTATCTTAAAAATTAATAAAATTTTAAGATTTTATTAAAATTTATTTTAATTTTAAAATATTTCTTTATTTTAATCTAGCTTTCCCTACACAGCGAACATTTTCTGAACATTTTCCATATTAAAATAGCATTTCGCTATTTTATGTAATACAGTATACTTTTATATATAAGTAATAAATGTATACTTTTATGTAACATATACATAATTATGTCACTTAAATTATAATTATAACGTTACAAGTGAGGAGATACTACTTTGAAGTCATTCTAAAGCACTACAATTAATAAAATTTAAATAATATTTTAAAATAAAAATAAATGTGCAAATAATGTAAAGTGTGCTAAATAAAGTAAAAAATTGGAAACCATTACGTGGTACCTCCACAGAAACGTGTCAACGCAGTAAACAAAAACGTGAAGGCAAAATTACTTCAACGTCTGCATCACCTGTATCCAATTCAGTAGAGGTATCCACATACTTGGGATCTGTCGAAAACAACAGCGTGGAGAGTTATGAGAAACGTTTCATAAATGTATCTGTTTAAGACAAAATGCTCTCGAGAGCTCTCTCTCACTCTAAAGATTTTTAAAATTCGTAAAATTCGTCGAAGAATGTGAAAAATATGTTTCCATTTTAACAATTTATATGATTGACTATTGCATATTTTTCTCTTATTATATTATGTATGACAGATGCTCGTCAAAAGTTTCTTTCAAGTAGTATCTATACAGATCAATCCGTTTCATTTTAATGATAAATTATTGTAAATATTTTAAGTACTTCCTTATAAAATATATTAAAAACATAATATAATAATTAAAACTATATTATTTCCTTTAAAAAAATAAAACAAATTACATATACTGAACTACAATTACACATAAATAAGATGTTCTCACTTCGTCAAATTTGATTTTGTAAAATATATAAAACCATTATGAGACTCGAATATAAATCTATATAACTATTGATTAAAGAATTTAATTAAAAATCCTTGAAAGACATTTTTAATTATAAATAAACCTTAATTTTATCCCAAGTTAATGCATTTAAAAAGATAATTAAGATGCTCTCATTTCTTCATTTATTTTTATAAAAGATACATAATACTTTAAGCTATAAAAAAATTGTGTAGCTATTGATTATAGAATTTAATTACAATTCCTTCAGACAAATCCTTGATCATCTTCAATTAACATACTTGGAAGTCAATTAAGATCGTCCCATTCTGGGATCAAATTTATTTTTCTAAACTATGTATAATATTTATAAGGCTCGAATATAACTATTAATTATAAAAATTAATTAAAAATCCTTGAGACAAATCATTGAAAATAGATAAAGTTTTAATTTTATCTCTAGTTAATATGGTTAAAAAGTTAATTACAATGTTCCCACTTCTGGAATAAAATATATTTTTCTACGAGATGAAATTTATAGCTCTAATATGAATCTATAAAACTATTGATTACAGGAATTAATTACAAATCCTTGAACATCTTTAATTAATATACTCGGATGTTAATATGCTCACATTTCTGGAATCAAATTTACTCTCCTGCAATACATATGACATATATAAAGCTTCAAAATGAATCTTTATACTTAATAATTAAATAATTTAATTAAAAATCCTGAATAATCCAGAATTAAATAGAAATCAGTTCATTATCTTAAGCAATTTGTGACTTCGATAACTCATTTTCCTATATTTAAATATTGAAATTATTAAATGAAGCACATTTTCAACATCTGTTCTATTCAATAAACTGTTTTTTAATATAAAAACATCAAATTTTAATAAATAAAATTTACATTTCTACCGCTCTTGAAAATGCGTATTATATCAAGAAATTCAGTAGAACCTCCAATAAAAGTCAACTCTAAACAGCAGCCATTTTCTAGGAATTTTTTTTGAAATAAAAATGCATACAAAATAACCCCCAAACAACGGCCATTCTCTAAGATTCCCATCAGTGGCCGTTATTCCCACTGTCGGCAGTCTGCCTGTCTGTCCTTCCTGAATCCTGAATCTCAAGGACGGTGTTAAATAGGTGAAAATCGAGACCATATATGGAAACATTTGGGGAAGGAGATCTCGATTAACTAGATAAGAATTTCGAGTCTAGATTGTATATCACCTGATTTCAATTCAAACATTTTTCCCTGAATGGAGTTAGACAGATGACCGGGCACGACTCGATTGGTAAAGGAAAAAAATGATTTACAGGGGAAAGCCACTACTAATTTGAGATGGAAAGTATATACTTTAAATTAAATAAATTAAAAATTCAACCCGACATTGTGATCATGTCACTATAAATAATTGCTCGTTTAGGGGTTTAACTGTATAAGCTTGTTTAAAAATATAAGATTTTTAAAAATAAATTATAACTAAAAAAAAATTATTTTTCCTCACACTGTGATGCAAATAAACATGAAATAAGCTCTAGATATAATCCAGTAATTTTAAGGTATTTACAAATTTCAATTATGCAAAAATATTCTAGAAATTGATTAAAATCGCCTAAAAAATTCGTAGAAAAATGCGGGAATCAATTTCACTTTTTATTAAAAGTAATATTGATAATAATTGCTAAGTCGAATGTAAAGACCCAGTTTTATTGTTCATTCAAAGCAGATAAAATCGATTTTGGTTTCTTTTTACACTTAATGCACCTAATAAAAGCACTTTCACTCGATTTTTTAAGCATTAAATATATTTTTTTCCAATATTAAAATAACGTTTTAACTGTTTTTCTATAAAGAAAATAACCCTATTTCATAAGCAAACCTGTTAAAAAATGTTTAATAAGTAAATAAAAACGTTCCTTTAAATATAATTATCAAGAAAATAATTTAATATAAATATCAAATATTTCTTTATATAAAAAATAAAAAGGAAATTTAAATTCCAAAAATTTCCATGAATATTTTCGCTTAACTTCGCTCAGACAGACATACGCACGATTATAAAATATATTCTAATAAAGCGCAATAAAATTTTAAATTTTTAATCTTTAAACGTAATAAAACGTAAAAAAATAATTTTAAAATTTCAATATTTTAGTAGGAAAAAAGTAAAAATCCATTTTTCTTCCTAAAAAAACAAATAAAATTACAAATTAAATGTAATTATCACTCTATTTTTCTACACAAGTGTGCATTATTTATAAGGAAATTTAAAATATAAACTAAAAATATGAAGAAGAATTAAAAATATTTTTTTCATCTTTTTTAAAAAAAAAAATAAAGAATTCCTCGACTTCTTTTGCGGATCAAGCTATAAAATGGATATAGTATGTCTTGAGATAAGATTGGAAGAAGCTGACCACTAAAAAGTGGAAAGAAGCTTTTTTTATGGCAAAGATAACTTAGTACTAGTTATTATTTGAGGTGCAAAAAATATATACGATGAAAACTGATCTCTATTTTTAGAATTACATCATAAGATTTATCCTTTTGTTTAATTACAACTCATACATTACATATCCTACACGTAATTTTCCTTAATTACACGCTTTCCGTTTAAGTTATCCAATTTTAGTGTTTATATAAGGATTTATAACCTTTTATCATCCTAAATTTTATTATTTTCTGTTTAGAAATTCTATTACTTTTAGACCTTTCCCTAAATCTTTTAATCGAAGGTTGAGGAATATACAGAAAAAGTTTAGTTGTACATCATGTTTTTATTTGCAGAAAACTATTAAAATATTATCAAATAAAGATTATAACCCTTTACTGTTATAATTTTTATTAGGTTTTGCTTAAAAGTTCTATTATTTCTAGGCATTTTCTTAGTTAGAAGCATGCAGATTATTGATGAAATAAATATTTAGGCACGTTTATAACTATAGAAATGATTGTATGCATTAATTTATGATTCTGTAAGCATTCTAATAAATAATATATAAACATTTTTAAAGATTTATATCCTTACATTAGCCTAAATATTTAAATCAGAAGCGTACAGAATATTGTAAAAAAGTTAAGAATGCAGTATACTTTCAACTATATAAAATGGATGAAGTTATCAATAATTACACATTATTTACTAAAATTTTTATGAACAAATATTATAAAATTCTATAACACTTTATTATCCTAGATTTTATTATTTTCTGCTTAGAAATTCTATTACTTCTAGTCCTTTTCATAATCTGAATCGCTCAGAATATTGCAAAAATTTTACGTATACATCCTCTGTTCTTATCTACAGAAAATGGCTCGAGTTATCGATAATTATAAATCATTTATTCATATATTTATCAAGAATTTATATCTAAATTTTATAGATATGTCTTCTAAATAAACCATACCTACTGTACCATACAGACAAACATACTGCTGAGAAATGGATGTTTTCTACCTTTGCAGCGTCAGCAAAACCTTTATATACATATACGTAAATGTATATTATGCATATTTCTAGAGTATCTGACAGATGGAAAAATAGTTGGCTATGGGAGAAAGTAATTGAAATTTTCTATACATATACAGTAAGTTCCATAAGAAGAAAAGATAAGGAAGGACGAGGCAGAGAAAAAAATCGATTTCTATAAAATACAAACTATTAGTTAAAAATAAATAAATCGATATAGACATAATAGTTTTTCTTTATCAATTTTTAAGAAAACTTATCAAATTTTAAGTACGAAAAGAGTGAATTTCTGTCGGAATAAATCTAAATTTTTCCCCATTTTTCATTATAAATTTTAGATTAAATCATTTGAAAGAGTAACAGTTCTTCTTCTTCTTTCTCTTCCTCCTCTATACTTTTTTTGAGGAAAAAATAACAATTTATATATAAAGAAAATAGACTTTTTAGAAAATGAAATTTTTATTATATAAACTTTTTTTAAAATAAAATTCGACACATTTTTATTGTTATTCCTGGATGAGAGCTTCTCTTCGATAAATTAATTTTGAAGACGTGATATAACCTTACATACAGTACACATTCATTCTAAAAATTAATACAAAATGTTGGCTTTCTAACACCCCTCTTTCAATAAAATAATCAAGTTTTCTACGGAGTCTCAATAATCTGGTCAAAACGAAAACGGCATTGGGTAAACCCGATATAAATTTTCATTTGTCTATTTCCATATCTACCCATAAGGAGAAACACGTGATTTCTAAGAACGAGTGATATTCACCCTTTTCTAAAATCAGATCCCTCTATATGTAATGTGTATGATGACCATCTGTTATAGACGTGTAAGTGATGTTCAGCCTTTCCAAGATTCACAGTGATGTTCATCTTTCCTCTGTAAACATCCTGCATCACACACAGAGGGGTGAACTTCACTGTTTGCTGCTTGCACGCAGTTGTAAACTGCTTTTCACTAAGGACATTTTTCAGTGTCAAACATAAAAAAAGAAAAAAAAATACCAGCAGCAAGATAACACGGAATACCGGATAATCGAGACTCAATTGCGATCTAACGAAGAAATTTTAAGATTAATTAATATAAAGAGTTTATAACTGTATGAACTTCGTATCACGTAATCTACAAAAAAAATCGAAAAATTAAAAAACATATAAACTTATTAAAATCTATTTTTAAAATATTTACATCAGTAACGTATAAAATATTTTCGAAAACTTTAAATTAATTGATTTTCTGAATTTTTAATACCTAAAATGTCAATATTTTGATACAACTTACATAAAAAAACCAAGCAATTTTTACTCGAAACTTAAATTATTTAATTAAAAAATATACTTAATATGCCAGAAAATATAAATTAAATTTTTTATTAAAAAAATTCCTTCTGAATATGGATTTTAATACTCATTCGAAGAATTTTAATATTTAAAAAACTGCTGGAAAAAATATGAATTATCACCGAACTAAAATACAAATTGATCATTAAAAATTTAATTATTATTAATATTTATAAGAAAAGTTTTTTTAAATATTTAAACAAAATTCTTCTTTATAAACATATATAAATAATTTTAGAACAAGAAAATAACTATATAAAACGAGAAAAATGCCAAGAATTATCCAGCATCTTCCTAACTGAGCACGAAGCAAACTACTAAAAAAACTTGTTTCAAAAACTTTAAAATAGAAAAATTAATAAAAAAATAATTAATTCTTCCTTGGAATATTGATAAAAATGCGAATAATAAAGAGCAGATCGGTTGTCGGAAGTATTTCAACTGCCGGAAATGATACAGGATTCAATACGTTTAGTAAAGATGCTATATTATCCAGCATCTTTCTGATCAGAGCTATTCATGACACATTGGTGCTTCTTCCTTTCTTTCTATTGTGATTGAGGAGAAAGAGGAAACTGGCTGATGAGAGATGGAAGATCTGAAAGATCTGATAGTTGACAGGATGAGGTTATCTACTACTATTTCCTACATTCAGCAATAATAGATGCTTTCTGCATAAGAAATCTGTCTCCCGCTTATCATCGGAATCGGTTATCCTTCTAGTTATACAATAATTAAAGACAGGAAAAGTGCAATTTAATTTTTATCAAATTAATTTTACTGATGGTACAACAATCTTTTCTTAAATTTTACTTAATAAGATTTTTCTAAAGATTGATAGATTTAATTATACATTCAGGATTTTATTTATGGAAAAATTTATAAAATAGCTGAGAAAATAATTAAGAAAAACAATTAAAATTGATTTATTACAAAAAAAGCATAAATATATTTTTTAAAAAACATATCTTTTAAGTAATATTCTTTATTATTGTGTCATAAGCGCCGTTAGATTCAAAGAAATTGATTATTTTCATTCAAAAATTTAAAAACTTATTCGCATTGTTACGTCAGGAGCTGGTATTATTATGTCACAGCTCTCTTCTAAATGAGAACAGACAATAAATTAATATTAAAGATAAACAATTCAACAATTTAAATTTTTTATGTAAAATTGCTTGCTTAATTTTTTTTCATTTTTAAAATATATATTTTTAATAAAAAGGATTTCTAAATAAATAAACTAACAAAAAATAAAAATAGAAAAAATGACCGATTTGAAATACAATTTCAATTTATAATAACTTAAAATATATCTCTTATGTATAATTTATATAACGAAACATCCTTATGGTCATATGTCAAAAGTATTCGATTTACTTTTTCCATGTTCTTTAATTCAATTCTGCTATCGTCGAGTAACATTATACTTCTGTTTATTTTTGTTGAAAATGTGATATTTTGGACAGATTCGACACGCAAAGTCACGTGACAAACTGTCGGAAAACACGTGACCGAAAGAACTAGAGTTCAAGATTCAAAATGAATGACCTATGGATGTTTGCGGTTAGAGTAAAACTAGGAATGAATAATAAATATAAGCGATGATTTTTTAGTAATAAATAAGAATGGTTGCCTGGGTGACGTGATAGTGATAATATCATAACACAATGTAAACATATGAACGAAAAATTGTTTATGATGTGTTCGATTCAACTCGAGTGGAAAAATGTATCTGGCATGTTTGTAACTCTATAAACCAATGATTTTTCCCCTCTTATATAAATAAAATCGAAAAAAAAATCGAATTTTATATTTATTTACCATTTATGATTTGCTTTCTTACACAATTTTATATCGGAAATATTCTATTTTACATGATAAAGATCAGAAAATTACACAATTTATAGAAAGGAATATATATATACATATACACACGAAGTACTATATCGCATCTCGATATTTATAATAATTTTTTTTAACTTTATCGTTCTGAAAATCGACTATATTTTAATATAAAATCCTGCATCATTTCATAGATTTTTTAATATTTCTTTTGCTTTATGACCCACTTGATGTTAATTTTATGATTTTCATAGCATTTTCCTTTTGTTTTAATGTTATTTTAGAAAGTATAAACGTTTACATTTATGCTTTATATGTTGGCCTATATTAACTATACTTTTATAATAAAATACTTTAAAATTATTAATTAAATGTAAAAGTTTTTAAACTGATTAAACAATAAATTATACAAAAGTAAATTTTTTTTATAATTTTAATTCATACAGGATCAGTAAAATTTAATTCTATCAACGATTAAAACTTTCAAAATTGCTTTTTGCGAAAAGTACCGAAAACAAAAGTTTCTATATTTTATACAAAGGAAAAAAGTTCAATTTTTATATTAATTTCAGTAACAGATTTTCTAAATTTTTTTAATAAAAAAATTTTATTGTCCATTATAATGTATTTGGATAAATTCTTGTTAAAGTGGTTCGTTTGTAGATCGAAGAATTTGCTATTTTCGAGATTATTAAATTGAAATATATATAAACTTTCTCCTTTAATAAAAATAAGCAATTTTTTCCTTTTTTTAATTAAATTTTTCTTAAAATTAAAATTTTAAAAAATATTTAACTTAGCTTCCATAATCTCAAGTCTAATATACTTAGAAGTTTAATAGGAGAAATGCTTAAAATAAAAATAAATTTCAACAGAAATTGCGGAAAAAATGACTTTTTAAACATAAAAATAGTAATTTTAATCAGAAGGGACTTAAAATTTTTAAAATTTTATCAATAAATTTAACTTAGAATGTAAATTGAATAAACATTAAACACGCGATAATTACAAATTAGATTCAAAAATCGACTCGAGTTCTAACAATTTAATTAAATTCTGAATTTTAAAATGGATTATTGTTTCCCGTTTGTTTAATGCAATGCTTTAATTTATGGATTTAAATATATTTGTTAGTATTTGATTTATAAATTATTATTGTTAATCTATAATTTCAATTAAATCCTATTGGATTGTTTTGACACGGATAAGTAAGTTATACTCTAAAGTTTTATCAGGAATTATCTTCAAATTTCTCGTTGTTACGTTGTTTTCGAAAGATATAACCGTAGGTAACAAACCGAAGCACGGTGTTCCATTCTAACTTAACTCGAAAATTCAGTTTGTCTCTTTAACTTTCTGCTCCTTAATTTCCTATTTATATTTTTCATGCATTTAAATTCTTCATAATAATTTTCCCGTTATTTAAGTTTCTGTTTATAACGTTTCGGTATTTTAAGCTTTTATTCACCAACTTCTAGTTCATTTAGTTAGCATTCACATTCTTCTTGCTTCTTAAGTTCCTATTTGTAACTTCCCATCTGCCCCTTAAGTTCTTATCTGTAACTTCTTTGTGCCTTAAATTTTTAATAATAATTTTCCTGCTCCTCAAGTTCTTATTTAACTTTTCTACACTTTAAACTTCCTATTCACGAGCTTCCCATTCATTTAGTTCCTATTCATTATCCTCCTACTTATTTAGTTACTATTCTAATTATCTTACTTATTTACTTCTTACTCAGTCTTCCTGTTCTTTAATTCCTAATCACAACTCCTTAAAAATTCCTATTTCTAATAATTTTTAAGGAGCAGGAAAGCTGTGATTAGGAATTAAAGCTATAAAAATTCCTATTTAAGGTAGAAGGAGGCTTCCTTGCACCTTAAAATTAGAATTCGGAACATCCGTATTTTTAATATTCCTATCATAACCTGCTTCTTAATTTTATTTTAGAAAAATATAACTTTTTAAAACATGATATTTTAAAAAATAATAGATTTTTTTTATCTATTTTTCACTCGCAATTATCAAATATACATCTAATTATTCATATTCTATAGAAAATAAGTAAGATTCTCTTACTTCTAACCCCCTTCCTGCCTTCTTAACTGTTTATATATTAATTCTTTCATTCTTTATTAGAAAATAATCATGTAATTATTGATAGAAATTACTGATTTATTACAATAAACTAAATTCTACTACAGATTTAATCTATTTTACGTTGCAAAGTACTTTTTATACAATAAATCTAGCGGTGAAGACGCACTACTTAGTTTACTTGATATGAAATATTTTCTTATTTGAAGCGTGAATAAAAATGTATTATAATGTAAAAATGATTTGGGGTTCAAGAGGAAATTTTTCGTTGTAACGGTAAATATTCAGGATGTATCATTTGTGTATGATATCAGGAGGAATTGCTTCATGAAATGTTATCTTGGAAGGCATGCTATATCATCTTGTTGATGTTCTTTTACCGAGAATAGTCTCTGTCTTCCAAGAATAACAAGACGGACGTGACAAGAAGCAAAGATAAATTGTTTTCACTGGATCTGAAATACCAATCGATAAGAAATAGATCGGTTTGTATTTCCAAAGGTTTTGACAAAACTAAAATTGCTTTGACTTTGCAGTTTAACAGACAGATTGCTCCAACGAGACCAATTTCAAATTCCTCTTTCAAATTTAACTAGAATATTACATTATTGTAAAATTATCTAACTAATTATTGATTTGATATGCTTTCTACGCTCTATATTTTGTTTCTATTTTCTTGGTTGAATCTATGACTTTTTATTTTTTTTTCTTATATCATTTGTCATGAGTCACTAACCTTACTACTGGATAATATAAACCCCGGAATGTATCTAGATGTCAGATATGTTGTGTCGTACGGATCTAAGATGCAATAGTTTATGACCTGTTCTATCATTTCTGCTGAATTGTATTGATGAGATAGACAAAAGAGGAAAAACGAAACGAAAGAAAAGGGAAGAGAGTTAAAATCGGCTTAAGATCTTACATAGGATTTCAAAAATGCAGAATTTTTCTTCTTCAAAATAAGATTCTTGTATTTGTTAAAATACATTTTGATTCGGTTTATGATTTTAAATTTATGACTATAAAAGCATAAGTAAAGATTTGTACATATTTTCTTTACTTCTGTGTACATTTTAAAATGTCAAATATGTAAAAGAATGTTTCAAATTTTATGCAATTTTTAAAAAATATATTATTAAATATTTTGAATTTATTTATTTAAAATTTACATAACTTTCTGTAATTATTAAAAAATAATTATTGTTCGATTTTGTATATAAATACATCAAGAAATAAACTCGATAGGAGAGTAACCTTTTGATAAGAAAGATAAGAAGGAGTAGTCTACTGGTAAGAAGAAACCTTTGGGGACTTAAGTATGGTTTATGCTCTGAACGCTATTGGGATTTAAACTTTATTGTTTTGCCTCATCATATGTTTAGGGTGAGGATGAATTTAGATAGTCGAGCTGCTCAAACTAGATTTTATATATATAAGCACATACAAATATACTATATACTAGTCGATATTCAATTCAATTTCCTATTCTAATATTGTACTAGAATCCAAGATACTGTATCAAATATTGTCTTAAAAGAGTTATACATTTGGTCTATGCAAAAAGGGCTTCCTAAGTTCATACTTGTTTGACTACAACATTATTGTTATTTTCAAGAATGACTTCACATAAACAAATAAGAATAAATGAATTAAGAACTTAAGAAGTGAAAATCAAATATTAATAAAGTAAAATTTGCTTACTATTTCTTAAGAAAAATAACAAAGTCAGTAGGCATTTGTGATGCGGTTAGATAAACTTTCGCACATTGAAAATGAAATTAGAGAAGTATGCATTGACACAAATAGAGGAGGCAATTCTGACATAACAATATAATACAGTGTAGTAGCTAAGCTATTTGTCAAATCTAATTCAGTCTATTGTCTCTGTCAACAATCAGAACAGAATCTCAAACACATTGGGTGTACGAAGTTGTGTATTGTCCAAAGACTAACTTAATAAATGAAGTAGTGGTCAGTCCAAAGGAGAAGATAAATGGTTTAAAAGTAATGATTTTATTATTGTAATTATATTCTTATATACTAGAAATATTTACATATTATCTCCACTCTTCTTTAAATAATTTAATACTTGATTAAAATAATTATTTTAACAAATCATTCATGAATTATATAACTTTTACAAGCTCTAATTATAAACCTGTCATAAGCAGGAGAAAATACTTTATGCGAGGAAGGTAAACAAGAATTGCTACAACTTAGCTTGTTATAGTAATGAAGTCCTCCAAGTGATATTTTTCGTAAATATTTTAACATATTTTCAATAAGAGAAATCGTATAAATAAGTTAAGTTCACTTAATGATTAGAAAAACACTTTTCGGCTAATTTAAACTCAATTCTTAAATAGAAAACCTGAAAAGTTTTAATTAAATTGTTAAATTTTTCTTGAAAAAGTCTACAATTCTTAATATCTCTACAGTTAGAATAATTTCCAGTGGATAAGTTCGATGTAAGAAAAATCATTGAAGAAATGGCAGAGATATACAACATTCCAGTCACCTTAGTCGACATAGAAGGATCAATTCTGCCGACCAAAAATTCAACATTTTTTCAATTACTAAAACCATCAAGAATAGATGTGAAATGGGACGAAAAAAAAAGAAGACAATACGAGATGGACCATGATACTCAGGGAGAGATTTTCGGTCGAAGGGGGTGGGAGTTACACACCAATCGATGAAATGGCAATAAAAGTCTTTGCTAAGATCGATTGGATATAAAGACTGGAATTCTTTTCGATTCCTTATGGCCTTCTGCAGATAGAATAGTTGACAGTTTATTCTTATCGACTTAAAAATACGATTAATAGCATCTAAGTTTTTGTTTTTATGCAAGTTACGCTCATCAAAATTTACACTTCATTAAAATTTATTAATGCTTTTTTTTACGTTAAACGCGTCTGTATGGTCTCGTTATACGTTAAATTTAATACAATTTTTCTAACTAAATGAATATTTTCGACTGAAAAATTGTTTGATTTCTTAAACAATATAATTTTTTTAAATACTTTCTATTATATTAAACGTTGAAAGAAGAGAAGTGTAAGTGATATTTACTGTTGATAAATAAAGAAAGAAATCACACTAAAACAGTTTTTAATTGTAAATAATTTAGTAAAGATTCTTTTAAATTGTTCATAATTTTGTATGAAAAATATTATAATTTTGGGCAAAATATCATCAAGAAATATAAAGAATGGCCCAAAAGTCAGTTACTTTACAAGCAATTCAGCAATTTGTATGTAAAAGCTTTATGATTTGTGTATTAAACAAGAAAATTAATGTCATTTTGAACAATTCTTATAAAATTTGAAAGAAATAAAGTACTCAAATAAGGCTGAAATTTAGTTTGAATAATGGTTAACTCACTTTTGGCCCACTGTATTTATGATAAGAAAAGTCTACTAAACTTCAGAAAAGTCATCAGTGCAAAAATTATTTCTAAGATTAAAAATATCCCATCATAAAAAAGTATTTTATATCAGTTTTGCAGAACTAAAGTTTCCATACTATGTACTTTAATTATCTTACTTTTCTATCAGATTTCTTTAAATTTCTTCCTTAAAATAAGATTAGAAAACGTTCTTTTCCAAGGTCATCTTCATACTTTTTGATAGGATATAAGTAATTCAAATTTATGAGCTAATTGATAGATATTTAAATATCTTTAAATATAAAATAGTTCCTTCCCCTAGTAAGAAATGATCATAAAATTGCAAGAAATATCTTAATGTTATAAAATAATTTCCTATAAAATTATCATGGGATGAGCAATATAAAACAATTATCACACGATTTTAAAACTTTGATTTTAAAACTATACAGATATTAAAACTTATAATAAAAAAAATTTATGTGTTACAAAGTAATATAAAAATAGGATTTATTATCGTAGCATAAATGCTTTGTATAGATTTTTACGACATACTTTCTACAAAAGAAATCGTGCTCTGGATAAAAATAACGAAAATTCAAGGTATTATATGTTTTATTGAAGTATTTTATAAAATCACAGATGTGAGTTTTTCCTTTCTTTGATATTAAGTTTAAACATTTCTTCAGAAGAAATCTCTATAGAATCAGAATGAAGTAAAGTAAACGTCAGGAAATCTACTAAGTTTAACCTTCTTTTCTTGAAAGAATTTCTAATTATATTTATAAATTTTACACTTAAAATTAATTATAGACACAGGAAAGAACCTTATAACTACACTATAGTAATTAATTATATCTAAAAGACCTTTAATCTATGAGAAAGATAATCAAATATAAGTATGTACTGTACCTTGGTTTTCAAGAAAAACAGTGAATAATAAATGTATAGTAAATTTCCTTCAGAAAGAAACTAACTTTACTCTTCTTTTCTGGAAGTTTTTCTAGTTATAGTCTCATAATTTTGTTTATAAAGTTAATTAGAAATAATAAGAGTTCTTATAACCATATTACAGTAATTAAAGAGCTTCAAACGTACAGGAAATAATGAAGATGTAACAATGTATCTTGTTTTTGTCCAACAAAATGAAGAAAAGTAAATGTTAAGTATAAAATCTACTAAATTTACCCTTCTTTTATGAAAGTTTCTGTAATTATATTCTCATACTTTATTTATAAAATTAATTAGAAACATATCAAGGGTCCTTAAAATTATATTAAAGTAATTAATTATATCTAAAAAAAGATTTCATATAAACAAAAAGTAACAAAAATATTAGAATAAAAGTTTAATTTTATCAAAAAATTTTAGGTAGGAAATCTACTAATTTCTTGTATTTTTTATAAGAATCAATACTTATATTTTTATGTTTTAAAAGTAAAATTAATTATAAAAATAAGTAATTAACCTACAAATGTTATTATAACTAAAACTTCATATCTATACAAAAAGTAATGAAAATATGAGAATAGATTTCATATTTCTTAAGTAAAAAAATATTTTAATAATATAAATAGTTTAATAAATTATTTATTTTATTATGAAAATTTAGGTAAATAATATAAACGAAAGATAAAATATAAATTAAATTTTTAAATAATTAAAATAAACAGAAAATACTCGTTTATTTTAGATAGATTTTTGTAGGAAAATGTAAGTGCATATGTATACAGTCACTTGCACACATGCTAGGGTGGCAGGGAGGACTCAAAAGTCAGTTAACCAAGATATTAAAAAGCCATTTAAATCAATTAACTGACTTTTGGACCATTATATATATGCATTTTTTCTAAACAAAGAAAATATATTCACGAAAAAATTAGCCTATATATATGATTTCATATTCTAAAAAAATTCAATGTTGCATTTTTTTATTCAAATTATTTTTTCAATTCTGATATCATTTTATGTAAATTTTAATATAAATTTTGAGTTATTTAAATAAATCTCCTTAGTTAAATCTGTGTAATAAGAAATTTGGCTTATCAATAGGGAAGTAATATTGCATATTGCACAGAATGGATTGAAAACAATAATCTTAAACTTTATAATTAATTAAAAATTAAATAATTCTAAAAAATACAATAATTAGTCTCTGTACTGATAATATTTTTAACTTTTATATAAAAATGTGTAGATAACAAGCGCAGTAAAGAGAGTTAACATAGTCACAAAGTGAAAAAAAGGTAACAAAACACCTTATATTCAAATTAAATGCAACTCATGACCCATAAAAATAAAAAAAATTAGAACTTTTATACGTTTACAGTTTATCTGATTCATAAAGTTTATCTACAATTTCAAGTCAAGCAAGCTACTGAAGTAACTTCAATCCATATTTTGAATATAACGACTCGAGATTACATGGCTTTATTTTAATTGCAGAAGAATTCAAAAAAAAATTATATTATTTAAAATTAATAACATGAAAAAAAATTGTTTCACGAACGATTAAAGCTATTTTCGTTGAAACTAATTAGTTGTATGTGCATTAAAAGAGACAAGCAGATAATTACTTGAAGCAACTTATATCTTTCGCGACTTTAAAAAACATATATATATTAAATTATTAACGTTAAAAATATAAAAGAATTAAATTAAAATTATAACCGAATTTTTCTCGTATTTTTCTGAATTCTTAAAGTATCTTATAATCTTACTAAAGAACTAGATCATTTGATTCATAAGACACTTAAAGCGCGCACACTTACGTCAGTATGACGTCATTTTTATATTTTGGTGTAAAAATGACATCAAAGTGACGTTTTAACATACACCATTCTAATAAAACGAATGTATTTTTACTACGAAAGTTTCAGTCTGGTCCATAAAACTGATATAATGTTTTTCTTTTTATATTATTAAAAATGCACTTTCCAAGAATTTCAGGTGAAGAGAAATTACAAATTCCATTATTATTTTATACAGTTCAAAAATTATATGATGAAGAGATAAATGCCATTCACCCATCACTTTTATATAATGAATGTGTTATCGTCATTTAATGTGAACTAATTAAGTAGTGATAACACACATCATTGAAAATTAATAAATGATATTAGAAATGAGAGCTCGTATACATGAAAATTATAATTATGTCTTCATTATACGATTTTTCAATTTAACTTTACAGTTTAAATGAAACTCGAGCTGCTTTACATTGTATCACAAGTAAAAAAAAAATGTATTGTTAATGAATTCATAAAACGGATATAAAATCCTTTCTAAATAAACTTTTTCACTCATAAATATATTTAACAATTGCTTTAAACTATTTATCACAATGTAATTTAGCATTAGAAATATTATTATTGATAAAGTTTTGAAAATTTAGTAAAATTACAGATAATTTACTTTAGAGATGTATTACAAAATCTGATATTAAATCAAAAATTAAATGAATTTATTATATTAAAATTGATGTATGCAATGAACATGCATATACATATAAACAAGTAGCTTGTATATAATATGTTTAAACAATTTAGAAACCAATAATAAAATTATTGGTTTCTAAATAAAGATTCTATACAAGCAAATGTATTTTTATAGCAATATATTTTATATTTTCATTTGTCAATACAATTTTGTAAACAATTTAAATCTACAATATTTATCAACAAAAGTCTATATATAAGAAAGCAACAAACACATTATTTTTTTACGGATAATTTAGCTTATTTTAAAAAAAATTTGTAACAATTTCTTGCTAACAAAGTCTATTTTTTCTATCAATTTTTTCCATGTTTTTCTCTACTTTTTCCCTTTTTTTTCAAACTTTCACACGACAATAACGATCACTTTTATATAAATATAAACGTATTTTTCACAAAACAAAAGTCTGAATTATTTTTATTTTATAAAATAATACTATAAAAATAATTTTAGTAACAACTTTAATTAATTAAAGAATTAACTTCTAATATAAAACCTTATATATTTAAATATGAAAATTTTAAATATTTCAAGTAAATCAGTCTTCGATGTACAAGTTTTGTGAAAAATGTCATTCTGTCGAGAAAATTTAAGCTCTACAATACTCAACAATCTGATCATGAAACTTCCCCTATCTGTCACGTTGTGTTATGGGATATTGACAAATCGCACGCCATTTGGGTTTACAGCTTTTGCTATGATTACAAGGCATGACACCTCTTGTGGCACGCGAGAATATTAAACATCCTTACAAAATAAGATTATAAACAAACTTAACTAAACAACCCGTTTAAAGTGCGTACAACTTTTTTAATCGTCATTCCGCTGCAATTTGAAAACATTGTAGACCTATAAATTCCCATTGTCTTCCGTCTGTCTGTCTGTCCTTCCTTAATCTCGAGAACGGAATTAAATAGATGACCGACACGACTCGGTTGCTAAAGGAAAAGTATGATGTACAGGGGCAAGGCACTACTAATTTGAGGTGGAGAGCATATATTTTAAATTATATGAATTAAAAATATGATTAAAAATTACAGCCCGGCATTGTGACGATGTCACAATAAATATTTGTTCGTTCTATTTTAATGACACTTAGACTTTCGGTATAAGTGTATTTTCGGGTAATTTGGAATATTTTCATGCGATTTTATTTAAATGAAATTTTATTTATGCGAAAATAACGTAAAATTACACAACTTTCACAAATCACATCGGCATTCCTTGTTGATTACACTTGAAACTACACGTCAATTTCCGATAATCCCGAAAATGTACTGATACTGATAATTCATTTTATTTTATTTAAATATATTTTTTAAATTTATTCTTACATAAAATATATGTAACTTTAATAGAAATTTAGTCTTTAATATAGTTAATTGACTTTTGGCCCAGCCGGTAAATTATAATTTCATTACATATTGGTATTTTATTTTAGCAAATAAAAAATAAAAAATAAACAAATTAAAATAGTAAAAACATTAATAAAATATAATTACATATAAACAAACACGACATAAAGTAATAAACAAACAATACCGGATTTTAACCGAGATGCAAGATATTCATGAATTAACTATAGGAGAGAAAGAAGATAAAGAAGAAAAACGAAATTTTGACTATACAAAATTACCAATTTTCTATTTTTAATTTTGAAAAATAATTTAAAAAATTACAAAAATGCGAATATTAAACATAATTCTTTCATAACTAGGTTAATGAAGTCCATTCATTGCATCTAATTTATCGCAAATTTCAAACGATTTTTTCCTTTTAATAAATTATTTATAATTTATTTTCATTATGAAATATTAAACAAGAGTTTTTCTGAAGAGAAAAACAACTGGCAAGACGTAAAATTTCACGATGTCATAATTGAAGGGAAGAAGTTATCATGGTATATCCGTGAGAGGAAGTGAGGTGAAGAAGGAGACGATATATTTCGTTTTATCTGTTCCAAGATGCAGCTGTTGCCTAAGATATACTTTCGTCATTGTTCCTTCTGTTCCATCTTAACAAAATATTCTGATACTTATTTATAAATTACATCTTCAATTCAACAGATTATAAACTGTATAATAAGCTTAAAACCTTAAACTGTATATTTATAAAAAAATTCAATGTAATTTATTAATTTTCGGACGTAAAAATAAGAGAAAAATAAATTGTATTTTGTAAAATAATGAGCTCTTCTCTACACTTTGCATAAGAAATATAACAATAGAAAGAATTTAATGAATTCATTTACATAACTGTTATCATACTGAATTTAATTTAATTTCATTCCAAAACAATCTTTATTGTTATTATTTTTCCTTTTTTTTCTGTGGAAAAAATGGTAAGAAATAATCTTTTACAAGACAATTTATGTAAAAATTTGAATAAAAACAATCAATTGAAATAATTAAATCATCATCATTACATATGAAAACTTCAAATAATTTAAGCCGTTTTGTAATATTAATGATTATTGTTCGGTTATTTTATGCCAGAAAAAATAATAATCATCACAAAAAGAAATGATAAACAATTAAAAATTCATTAGGGAATACAAATAAAAATTTATTAAATACATTTTTCAACATCAAAAAAATAAAAATAATTAAAATTCATTGAACAATAGTAAAAGAATATTTTTAAAATATTTCTTTTTTTACATTTGAAAATATCATATAATATGATAAGTTTAAAAATTCGTTGAAAAATACAAACGAAAACTTAAAAAAATATCAATTTTCTATCATCGAACACATCATAAAGAAATTAGAACAAAAGTTTATAGAAGAAATTTTAAGAAAAATGTATGTTCTTCATTATCAAAATATNTTTTTTTAATTAAATTTTTCTTAAAATTAAAATTTTAAAAAATATTTAACTTAGCTTCCATAATCTCAAGTCTAATATACTTAGAAGTTTAATAGGAGAAATGCTTAAAATAAAAATAAATTTCAACAGAAATTGCGGAAAAAATGACTTTTTAAACATAAAAATAGTAATTTTAATCAGAAGGGACTTAAAATTTTTAAAATTTTATCAATAAATTTAACTTAGAATGTAAATTGAATAAACATTAAACACGCGATAATTACAAATTAGATTCAAAAATCGACTCGAGTTCTAACAATTTAATTAAATTCTGAATTTTAAAATGGATTATTGTTTCCCGTTTGTTTAATGCAATGCTTTAATTTATGGATTTAAATATATTTGTTAGTATTTGATTTATAAATTATTATTGTTAATCTATAATTTCAATTAAATCCTATTGGATTGTTTTGACACGGATAAGTAAGTTATACTCTAAAGTTTTATCAGGAATTATCTTCAAATTTCTCGTTGTTACGTTGTTTTCGAAAGATATAACCGTAGGTAACAAACCGAAGCACGGTGTTCCATTCTAACTTAACTCGAAAATTCAGTTTGTCTCTTTAACTTTCTGCTCCTTAATTTCCTATTTATATTTTTCATGCATTTAAATTCTTCATAATAATTTTCCCGTTATTTAAGTTTCTGTTTATAACGTTTCGGTATTTTAAGCTTTTATTCACCAACTTCTAGTTCATTTAGTTAGCATTCACATTCTTCTTGCTTCTTAAGTTCCTATTTGTAACTTCCCATCTGCCCCTTAAGTTCTTATCTGTAACTTCTTTGTGCCTTAAATTTTTAATAATAATTTTCCTGCTCCTCAAGTTCTTATTTAACTTTTCTACACTTTAAACTTCCTATTCACGAGCTTCCCATTCATTTAGTTCCTATTCATTATCCTCCTACTTATTTAGTTACTGTTCTAATTATCTTACTTATTTACTTCTTACTCAGTCTTCCTGTTCTTTAATTCCTAATCACAACTCCTTAAAAATTCCTATTTCTAATAATTTTTAAGGAGCAGGAAAGCTGTGATTAGGAATTAAAGCTATAAAAATTCCTATTTAAGGTAGAAGGAGGCTTCCTTGCACCTTAAAATTAGAATTCGGAACATCCGTATTTTTAATATTCCTATCATAACCTGCTTCTTAATTTTATTTTAGAAAAATATAACTTTTTAAAACATGATATTTTAAAAAATAATAGATTTTTTTTATCTATTTTTCACTCGCAATTATCAAATATACATCTAATTATTCATATTCTATAGAAAATAAGTAAGATTCTCTTACTTCTAACCCCCTTCCTGCCTTCTTAACTGTTTATATATTAATTCTTTCATTCTTTATTAGAAAATAATCATGTAATTATTGATAGAAATTACTGATTTATTACAATAAACTAAATTCTACTACAGATTTAATCTATTTTACGTTGCAAAGTACTTTTTATACAATAAATCTAGCGGTGAAGACGCACTACTTAGTTTACTTGATATGAAATATTTTCTTATTTGAAGCGTGAATAAAAATGTATTATAATGTAAAAATGATTTGGGGTTCAAGAGGAAATTTTTCGTTGTAACGGTAAATATTCAGGATGTATCATTTGTGTATGATATCAGGAGGAATTGCTTCATGAAATGTTATCTTGGAAGGCATGCTATATCATCTTGTTGATGTTCTTTTACCGAGAATAGTCTCTGTCTTCCAAGAATAACAAGACGGACGTGACAAGAAGCAAAGATAAATTGTTTTCACTGGATCTGAAATACCAATCGATAAGAAATAGATCGGTTTGTATTTCCAAAGGTTTTGACAAAACTAAAATTGCTTTGACTTTGCAGTTTAACAGACAGATTGCTCCAACGAGACCAATTTCAAATTCCTCTTTCAAATTTAACTAGAATATTACATTATTGTAAAATTATCTAACTAATTATTGATTTGATATGCTTTCTACGCTCTATATTTTGTTTCTATTTTCTTGGTTGAATCTATGACTTTTTATTTTTTTTTCTTATATCATTTGTCATGAGTCACTAACCTTACTACTGGATAATATAAACCCCGGAATGTATCTAGATGTCAGATATGTTGTGTCGTACGGATCTAAGATGCAATAGTTTATGACCTGTTCTATCATTTCTGCTGAATTGTATTGATGAGATAGACAAAAGAGGAAAAACGAAACGAAAGAAAAGGGAAGAGAGTTAAAATCGGCTTAAGATCTTACATAGGATTTCAAAAATGCAGAATTTTTCTTCTTCAAAATAAGATTCTTGTATTTGTTAAAATACATTTTGATTCGGTTTATGATTTTAAATTTATGACTATAAAAGCATAAGTAAAGATTTGTACATATTTTCTTTACTTCTGTGTACATTTTAAAATGTCAAATATGTAAAAGAATGTTTAAAATTTTATGCAATTTTTAAAAAATATATTATTAAATATTTTGAATTTATTTATTTAAAATTTACATAACTTTCTGTAATTATTAAAAAATAATTATTGTTCGATTTTGTATATAAATACATCAAGAAATAAACTCGATAGGAGAGTAACCTTTTGATAAGAAAGATAAGAAGGAGTAGTCTACTGGTAAGAAGAAACCTTTGGGGACTTAAGTATGGTTTATGCTCTGAACGCTATTGGGATTTAAACTTTATTGTTTTGCCTCATCATATGTTTAGGGTGAGGATGAATTTAGATAGTCGAGCTGCTCAAACTAGATTTTATATATATAAGCACATACAAATATACTATATACTAGTCGATATTCAATTCAATTTCCTATTCTAATATTGTACTAGAATCCAAGATACTGTATCAAATATTGTCTTAAAAGAGTTATACATTTGGTCTATGCAAAAAGGGCTTCCTAAGTTCATACTTGTTTGACTACAACATTATTGTTATTTTCAAGAATGACTTCACATAAACAAATAAGAATAAATGAATTAAGAACTTAAGAAGTGAAAATCAAATATTAATAAAGTAAAATTTGCTTACTATTTCTTAAGAAAAATAACAAAGTCAGTAGGCATTTGTGATGCGGTTAGATAAACTTTCGCACATTGAAAATGAAATTAGAGAAGTATGCATTGACACAAATAGAGGAGGCAATTCTGACATAACAATATAATACAGTGTAGTAGCTAAGCTATTTGTCAAATCTAATTCAGTCTATTGTCTCTGTCAACAATCAGAACAGAATCTCAAACACATTGGGTGTACGAAGTTGTGTATTGTCCAAAGACTAACTTAATAAATGAAGTAGTGGTCAGTCCAAAGGAGAAGATAAATGGTTTAAAAGTAATGATTTTATTATTGTAATTATATTCTTATATACTAGAAATATTTACATATTATCTCCACTCTTCTTTAAATAATTTAATACTTGATTAAAATAATTATTTTAACAAATCATTCATGAATTATATAACTTTTACAAGCTCTAATTATAAACCTGTCATAAGCAGGAGAAAATACTTTATGCGAGGAAGGTAAACAAGAATTGCTACAACTTAGCTTGTTATAGTAATGAAGTCCTCCAAGTGATATTTTTCGTAAATATTTTAACATATTTTCAATAAGAGAAATCGTATAAATAAGTTAAGTTCACTTAATGATTAGAAAAACACTTTTCGGCTAATTTAAACTCAATTCTTAAATAGAAAACCTGAAAAGTTTTAATTAAATTGTTAAATTTTTCTTGAAAAAGTCTACAATTCTTAATATCTCTACAGTTAGAATAATTTCCAGTGGATAAGTTCGATGTAAGAAAAATCATTGAAGAAATGGCAGAGATATACAACATTCCAGTCACCTTAGTCGACATAGAAGGATCAATTCTGCCGACCAAAAATTCAACATTTTTTCAATTACTAAAACCATCAAGAATAGATGTGAAATGGGACGAAAAAAAAAGAAGACAATACGAGATGGACCATGATACTCAGGGAGAGATTTTCGGTCGAAGGGGGTGGGAGTTACACACCAATCGATGAAATGGCAATAAAAGTCTTTGCTAAGATCGATTGGATATAAAGACTGGAATTCTTTTCGATTCCTTATGGCCTTCTGCAGATAGAATAGTTGACAGTTTATTCTTATCGACTTAAAAATACGATTAATAGCATCTAAGTTTTTGTTTTTATGCAAGTTACGCTCATCAAAATTTACACTTCATTAAAATTTATTAATGCTTTTTTTTACGTTAAACGCGTCTGTATGGTCTCGTTATACGTTAAATTTAATACAATTTTTCTAACTAAATGAATATTTTCGACTGAAAAATTGTTTGATTTCTTAAACAATATAATTTTTTTAAATACTTTCTATTATATTAAACGTTGAAAGAAGAGAAGTGTAAGTGATATTTACTGTTGATAAATAAAGAAAGAAATCACACTAAAACAGTTTTTAATTGTAAATAATTTAGTAAAGATTCTTTTAAATTGTTCATAATTTTGTATGAAAAATATTATAATTTTGGGCAAAATATCATCAAGAAATATAAAGAATGGCCCAAAAGTCAGTTACTTTACAAGCAATTCAGCAATTTGTATGTAAAAGCTTTATGATTTGTGTATTAAACAAGAAAATTAATGTCATTTTGAACAATTCTTATAAAATTTGAAAGAAATAAAGTACTCAAATAAGGCTGAAATTTAGTTTGAATAATGGTTAACTCACTTTTGGCCCACTGTATTTATGATAAGAAAAGTCTACTAAACTTCAGAAAAGTCATCAGTGCAAAAATTATTTCTAAGATTAAAAATATCCCATCATAAAAAAGTATTTTATATCAGTTTTGCAGAACTAAAGTTTCCATACTATGTACTTTAATTATCTTACTTTTCTATCAGATTTCTTTAAATTTCTTCCTTAAAATAAGATTAGAAAACGTTCTTTTCCAAGGTCATCTTCATACTTTTTGATAGGATATAAGTAATTCAAATTTATGAGCTAATTGATAGATATTTAAATATCTTTAAATATAAAATAGTTCCTTCCCCTAGTAAGAAATGATCATAAAATTGCAAGAAATATCTTAATGTTATAAAATAATTTCCTATAAAATTATCATGGGATGAGCAATATAAAACAATTATCACACGATTTTAAAACTTTGATTTTAAAACTATACAGATATTAAAACTTATAATAAAAAAAATTTATGTGTTACAAAGTAATATAAAAATAGGATTTATTATCGTAGCATAAATGCTTTGTATAGATTTTTACGACATACTTTCTACAAAAGAAATCGTGCTCTGGATAAAAATAACGAAAATTCAAGGTATTATATGTTTTATTGAAGTATTTTATAAAATCACAGATGTGAGTTTTTCCTTTCTTTGATATTAAGTTTAAACATTTCTTCAGAAGAAATCTCTATAGAATCAGAATGAAGTAAAGTAAACGTCAGGAAATCTACTAAGTTTAACCTTCTTTTCTTGAAAGAATTTCTAATTATATTTATAAATTTTACACTTAAAATTAATTATAGACACAGGAAAGAACCTTATAACTACACTATAGTAATTAATTATATCTAAAAGACCTTTAATCTATGAGAAAGATAATCAAATATAAGTATGTACTGTACCTTGGTTTTCAAGAAAAACAGTGAATAATAAATGTATAGTAAATTTCCTTCAGAAAGAAACTAACTTTACTCTTCTTTTCTGGAAGTTTTTCTAGTTATAGTCTCATAATTTTGTTTATAAAGTTAATTAGAAATAATAAGAGTTCTTATAACCATATTACAGTAATTAAAGAGCTTCAAACGTACAGGAAATAATGAAGATGTAACAATGTATCTTGTTTTTGTCCAACAAAATGAAGAAAAGTAAATGTTAAGTATAAAATCTACTAAATTTACCCTTCTTTTATGAAAGTTTCTGTAATTATATTCTCATACTTTATTTATAAAATTAATTAGAAACATATCAAGGGTCCTTAAAATTATATTAAAGTAATTAATTATATCTAAAAAAAGATTTCATATAAACAAAAAGTAACAAAAATATTAGAATAAAAGTTTAATTTTATCAAAAAATTTTAGGTAGGAAATCTACTAATTTCTTGTATTTTTTATAAGAATCAATACTTATATTTTTATGTTTTAAAAGTAAAATTAATTATAAAAATAAGTAATTAACCTACAAATGTTATTATAACTAAAACTTCATATCTATACAAAAAGTAATGAAAATATGAGAATAGATTTCATATTTCTTAAGTAAAAAAATATTTTAATAATATAAATAGTTTAATAAATTATTTATTTTATTATGAAAATTTAGGTAAATAATATAAACGAAAGATAAAATATAAATTAAATTTTTAAATAATTAAAATAAACAGAAAATACTCGTTTATTTTAGATAGATTTTTGTAGGAAAATGTAAGTGCATATGTATACAGTCACTTGCACACATGCTAGGGTGGCAGGGAGGACTCAAAAGTCAGTTAACCAAGATATTAAAAAGCCATTTAAATCAATTAACTGACTTTTGGACCATTATATATATGTATTTTTTCTAAACAAAGAAAATATATTCACGAAAAAATTAGCCTATATATATGATTTCATATTCTAAAAAAATTCAATGTTGCATTTTTTTATTCAAATTATTTTTTCAATTCTGATATCATTTTATGTAAATTTTAATATAAATTTTGAGTTATTTAAATAAATCTCCTTAGTTAAATCTGTGTAATAAGAAATTTGGCTTAGCAATAGGGAAGTAATATTGCATATTGCACAGAATGGATTGAAAACAATAATCTTAAACTTTATAATTAATTAAAAATTAAATAATTCTAAAAAATACAATAATTAGTCTCTGTACTGATAATATTTTTAACTTTTATATAAAAATGTGTAGATAACAAGCGCAGTAAAGAGAGTTAACATAGTCACAAAGTGAAAAAAAGGTAACAAAACACCTTATATTCAAATTAAATGCAACTCATGACCCATAAAAATAAAAAAAATTAGAACTTTTATACGTTTACAGTTTATCTGATTCATAAAGTTTATCTACAATTTCAAGTCAAGCAAGCTACTGAAGTAACTTCAATCCATATTTTGAATATAACGACTCGAGATTACATGGCTTTATTTTAATTGCAGAAGAATTCAAAAAAAAATTATATTATTTAAAATTAATAACATGAAAAAAAATTGTTTCACGAACGATTAAAGCTATTTTCGTTGAAACTAATTAGTTGTATGTGCATTAAAAGAGACAAGCAGATAATTACTTGAAGCAACTTATATCTTTCGCGACTTTAAAAAACATATATATATTAAATTATTAACGTTAAAAATATAAAAGAATTAAATTAAAATTATAACCGAATTTTTCTCGTATTTTTCTGAATTCTTAAAGTATCTTATAATCTTACTAAAGAACTAGATCATTTGATTCATAAGACACTTAAAGCGCGCACACTTACGTCAGTATGACGTCATTTTTATATTTTGGTGTAAAAATGACATCAAAGTGACGTTTTAACATACACCATTCTAATAAAACGAATGTATTTTTACTACGAAAGTTTCAGTCTGGTCCATAAAACTGATATAATGTTTTTCTTTTTATATTATTAAAAATGCACTTTCCAAGAATTTCAGGTGAAGAGAAATTACAAATTCCATTATTATTTTATACAGTTCAAAAATTATATGATGAAGAGATAAATGCCATTCACCCATCACTTTTATATAATGAATGTGTTATCGTCATTTAATGTGAACTAATTAAGTAGTGATAACACACATCATTGAAAATTAATAAATGATATTAGAAATGAGAGCTCGTATACATGAAAATTATAATTATGTCTTCATTATACGATTTTTCAATTTAACTTTACAGTTTAAATGAAACTCGAGCTGCTTTACATTGTATCACAAGTAAAAAAAAAAATGTATTGTTAATGAATTCATAAAACGGAAACAGACTAAAGATGTTTTTAAAAATTAGATATAAAATCCTTTCTAAATAAACTTATTCACTCATAAATATATTTAACAATTGCTTTAAACGGGGTGAGCAAT
>NW_019384362.1:67405-74929 GCF_000671375.1 Centruroides sculpturatus | reverse complement strand
TATATATATATATATATATTAATATATTATTTAATTAAGATTAATTAAATTATTTATTTTCAAAATTTTTTCTGTTTCTTTAACAATTTTATTTCTTTGTTTTCCTCGTTTAATATTGAATTAATTGATAATTATAAATAATTAATTAAGGTAAAAAGTAAAGAAGATTATTATTAGTTTCATAAATAATTTTTCACTAAATAACATAATATTAACTATTAAATATAACAATTAAATTTGTTTTTAATAAATATAATTAATAGAAAAATAACGTAGAGAGTTGCTTAAAAAATAATTTATCTTGTCAAGAAGCTGTTTATAAAATAAAATTTGATGTATAAAAAATATTTTAAGTGTTTTCATCTTCAATATTATACTTTTAAGCTTAAAATATTGATAAAATTTCACCATATACTCAGATATATAATATCAGAAGTTAAAATAGATCTTAAAATATATAAAAGAAGATGTAATAACAGCCATTTCATGATCAAAAATGTTTCAATAAATAATAATAATATAAAAAAACACAAAATAAACTTTATTTTTTAAAGAATAACTCAAGAAATTTATTCTATACGCGACCCAAAATGACTTCCATGTTAAATTTTGTATCCTCCTCCTCTTCTTCTTCTTCCTCTCCATCCTCCGTTACTGCTCTTTCAAGATTCTTGTCAATAAATTTTGATTTAGAAAAAAAAATAAAATAAAATAAAAATGCATTCAAATTTTTTTTCTTTTTTTTATATTGGATAATACATAATTTTCTTAAAATATTGTTCTTTCATGGACAATAAACAGCAGTAATAATATTACAGTAGTTTATAATTTATATAAAGAAAGTAGTGCGCTTTTTTATTATAGATAGTTACTTTATCTTGTCATTCATTTATCATATTGTTACACCATACAAATAAAATAAATCTTGTAAAGTACAGCTATACTAAGGCACGCTTTATCTTATTTGATATATATTAATATATATATACAAAGAAATAGTTACTGCAGTAGTAGTAGTTATTATCAAGAATTAACACTTTATGAGAATAATTATGCCAATACCAAGCTATAAATTTTCAATTTGAAAATCATTATTACATTGACTTGGACGTTACTAAAGTAAAGAAATTAAATTACCTTTCCTTGGATTCTTGCCAGTTTTCCAATCACATGATCAGGATAAAAGGATAAAAATTAAATTTAACACAACTTTATCACATTTTATGCTAGAGAAATTATCGTATAAAAATCGTATTTATATTCTACTTTCGCTTCCAGAACTTGTAATTAATTCATTAAAATTTTATAGTATTTCACTCTCTATTTTTTTTTTCTCTCTCTCTTCTTAAATATTTTATGATAATTAGTTTATATCTTAAGTTTTATATAGTTTTTTAAAGGTTAGAAAAATCTGAATAAAGATGCAAATTCATTCATTTATTCTCGTCTTCTTTCAAAGAAGAGAAGTAAAAAAAAGAAGAAATTTTTAGAAAGAATCTTCTTTCATTTAAGTATATTGATTTTCAATTTATTAGTGGTTTAACTTACAAGAGACCAAAATGGATCATCGATATAATAAGATAGAGATACTTTTCTCCAAATCGATGTTTCTTAAAGCAGAGAACTCGATTGTCAAATAAAATATCCCATAATCAACAATAGCAATTTTCTGTTCTAGAATAAATCTGATTTTCTCTAACCTTTTCCCTGTTGATAATTAACTTAAGATAATTACATCAAACAAAATTTTATTTTATGTTTTAAGGAGATTAAATGTATATATCCTGTGCCTTAAATTATATTTGAATAATACCCGAAACGATATATTTTCCGACTTATCTTCTAGTTCTTTGCTTAGAAAATACTTCAAGAATAAATTAAATAAATTGAAATTGAGAAATTTGCTAATTACACAACGGAATTAATATCAATATATGAATTATATAATTAAATCTAAATTATTATTTAAATGGTTAATTATATTAATAAGATGATTATGAAGTTCAAGCTCGAATTTTAACAACGTATCTCCAATTACCCTCTTCTCTTCACCATGCAATGGTTACATGCTACAGAGAATAAGATCATTTGCATTGTGTTTTGACTCGTTATTGTTTGTATAGCTTAAAAAAAAACTGTACTAGAATGAAATTTATAGCTTTCTTTATCGGATTTTGTACAAAACGTTATGTGAAACTTATATCAATAAAAATAGAGCTCGAAAACGATAAATCCATACAAAGACACTACGTTGCAATTTCCAGTTATCTCAAGAACTATAAAATTTTCTAAAAATAAATAATATTTCCATGATAATTAAAAGATATTCAATGGAGACACGCACGATAAGTAGAAGATTATTATACTCATTAAGATTATTCACTACTTTTATCATCAAAACTTTACGACCTTTAGTTATACCGTATTATATAACCCGTAAGAAATTGAAGGACATTAGAATATTTTGAGATGTATCTCGTAGAGAAATTCTACAAATTCGACTACGAAATTGTAACTTACTAACCTGAGGGACATCTTTCACTTATCTCCATGGATAGGAGAGAAAATTGAGCAGTTTTGCCGATTCAATTCACGTAGTACAGAAATGCAGACAGAGTCACAACTTCTGTGGTTATCGAACTGAAGGTAATACTCTTTCTCGTGGGACTTTGTAACCGAACCATCACGTTTGTTACACTGAGAACACTATAACACTAAAATGTGTCCGTGGAAGCAGTTTTCGTGTTATCCACCCGAAAGGATTTTTCCTTAAGAAGATAGGAATGAGTAATCTCCCAAGGTAAAAATTTATTATATCACGTCCATTGTATACACACTTTCTTTACTACAATCATCGATTACTAATTTTAACACAAAGATTTCGTTACCTTAACTAATTACTTATACTCAAATTCTATCCCTACTTAATAATATAAGTTCCTGTAATAATATTTACAAAAGTTTAATATATTTTTTACCAATTTATTCACAAAATTATGCAATTTTTTGTTTAAAAAANAAAACAATAATCTTAAACTTTATAATTAATTAAAAATTAAATAATTCTAAAAAATACAATAATTAGTCTCTGTACTGATAATATTTTTAACTTTTATATAAAAATGTGTAGATAACAAGCGCAGTAAAGAGAGTTAACATAGTCACAAAGTGAAAAAAAGGTAACAAAACACCTTATATTCAAATTAAATGCAACTCATGACCCATAAAAATAAAAAAAATTAGAACTTTTATACGTTTACAGTTTATCTGATTCATAAAGTTTATCTACAATTTCAAGTCAAGCAAGCTACTGAAGTAACTTCAATCCATATTTTGAATATAACGACTCGAGATTACATGGCTTTATTTTAATTGCAGAAGAATTCAAAAAAAAATTATATTATTTAAAATTAATAACATGAAAAAAAATTGTTTCACGAACGATTAAAGCTATTTTCGTTGAAACTAATTAGTTGTATGTGCATTAAAAGAGACAAGCAGATAATTACTTGAAGCAACTTATATCTTTCGCGACTTTAAAAAACATATATATATTAAATTATTAACGTTAAAAATATAAAAGAATTAAATTAAAATTATAACCGAATTTTTCTCGTATTTTTCTGAATTCTTAAAGTATCTTATAATCTTACTAAAGAACTAGATCATTTGATTCATAAGACACTTAAAGCGCGCACACTTACGTCAGTATGACGTCATTTTTATATTTTGGTGTAAAAATGACATCAAAGTGACGTTTTAACATACACCATTCTAATAAAACGAATGTATTTTTACTACGAAAGTTTCAGTCTGGTCCATAAAACTGATATAATGTTTTTCTTTTTATATTATTAAAAATGCACTTTCCAAGAATTTCAGGTGAAGAGAAATTACAAATTCCATTATTATTTTATACAGTTCAAAAATTATATGATGAAGAGATAAATGCCATTCACCCATCACTTTTATATAATGAATGTGTTATCGTCATTTAATGTGAACTAATTAAGTAGTGATAACACACATCATTGAAAATTAATAAATGATATTAGAAATGAGAGCTCGTATACATGAAAATTATAATTATGTCTTCATTATACGATTTTTCAATTTAACTTTACAGTTTAAATGAAACTCGAGCTGCTTTACATTGTATCACAAGTAAAAAAAAAAATGTATTGTTAATGAATTCATAAAACGGAAACAGACTAAAGATGTTTTTAAAAATTAGATATAAAATCCTTTCTAAATAAACTTATTCACTCATAAATATATTTAACAATTGCTTTAAACTATTTATCACAATGTAATTTAGCATTAGAAATATTATTATTGATAAAGTTTTGAAAATTTAGTAAAATTACAGATAATTTACTTTAGAGATGTATTACAAAATCTGATATTAAATCAAAAATTAAATGAATTTATTATATTAAAATTGATGTATGCAATGAACATGCATATACATATAAACAAGTAGCTTGTATATAATATGTTTAAACAATTTAGAAACCAATAATAAAATTATTGGTTTCTAAATAAAGATTCTATACAAGCAAATGTATTTTTATAGCAATATATTTTATATTTTCATTTGTCAATACAATTTTGTAAACAATTTAAATCTACAATATTTATCAACAAAAGTCTATATATAAGAAAGCAACAAACACATTATTTTTTTACGGATAATTTAGCTTATTTTAAAAAAAATTTGTAACAATTTCTTGCTAACAAAGTCTATTTTTTCTATCAATTTTTTCCATGTTTTTCTCTACTTTTTCCCTTTTTTTTCAAACTTTCACACGACAATAACGATCACTTTTATATAAATATAAACGTATTTTTCACAAAACAAAAGTCTGAATTATTTTTATTTTATAAAATAATACTATAAAAATAATTTTAGTAACAACTTTAATTAATTAAAGAATTAACTTCTAATATAAAACCTTATATATTTAAATATGAAAATTTTAAATATTTCAAGTAAATCAGTCTTCGATGTACAAGTTTTGTGAAAAATGTCATTCTGTCGAGAAAATTTAAGCTCTACAATACTCAACAATCTGATCATGAAACTTCCCCTATCTGTCACGTTGTGTTATGGGATATTGACAAATCGCACGCCATTTGGGTTTACAGCTTTTGCTATGATTACAAGGCATGACACCTCTTGTGGCACGCGAGAATATTAAACATCCTTACAAAATAAGATTATAAACAAACTTAACTAAACAACCCGTTTAAAGTGCGTACAACTTTTTTAATCGTCATTCCGCTGCAATTTGAAAACATTGTAGACCTATAAATTCCCATTGTCTTCCGTCTGTCTGTCTGTCCTTCCTTAATCTCGAGAACGGAATTAAATAGATGACCGACACGACTCGGTTGCTAAAGGAAAAGTATGATGTACAGGGGCAAGGCACTACTAATTTGAGGTGGAGAGCATATATTTTAAATTATATGAATTAAAAATATGATTAAAAATTACAGCCCGGCATTGTGACGATGTCACAATAAATATTTGTTCGTTCTATTTTAATGACACTTAGACTTTCGGTATAAGTGTATTTTCGGGTAATTTGGAATATTTTCATGCGATTTTATTTAAATGAAATTTTATTTATGCGAAAATAACGTAAAATTACACAACTTTCACAAATCACATCGGCATTCCTTGTTGATTACACTTGAAACTACACGTCAATTTCCGATAATCCCGAAAATGTACTGATACTGATAATTCATTTTATTTTATTTAAATATATTTTTTAAATTTATTCTTACATAAAATATATGTAACTTTAATAGAAATTTAGTCTTTAATATAGTTAATTGACTTTTGGCCCAGCCGGTAAATTATAATTTCATTACATATTGGTATTTTATTTTAGCAAATAAAAAATAAAAAATAAACAAATTAAAATAGTAAAAACATTAATAAAATATAATTACATATAAACAAACACGACATAAAGTAATAAACAAACAATACCGGATTTTAACCGAGATGCAAGATATTCATGAATTAACTATAGGAGAGAAAGAAGATAAAGAAGAAAAACGAAATTTTGACTATACAAAATTACCAATTTTCTATTTTTAATTTTGAAAAATAATTTAAAAAATTACAAAAATGCGAATATTAAACATAATTCTTTCATAACTAGGTTAATGAAGTCCATTCATTGCATCTAATTTATCGCAAATTTCAAACGATTTTTTCCTTTTAATAAATTATTTATAATTTATTTTCATTATGAAATATTAAACAAGAGTTTTTCTGAAGAGAAAAACAACTGGCAAGACGTAAAATTTCACGATGTCATAATTGAAGGGAAGAAGTTATCATGGTATATCCGTGAGAGGAAGTGAGGTGAAGAAGGAGACGATATATTTCGTTTTATCTGTTCCAAGATGCAGCTGTTGCCTAAGATATACTTTCGTCATTGTTCCTTCTGTTCCATCTTAACAAAATATTCTGATACTTATTTATAAATTACATCTTCAATTCAACAGATTATAAACTGTATAATAAGCTTAAAACCTTAAACTGTATATTTATAAAAAAATTCAATGTAATTTATTAATTTTCGGACGTAAAAATAAGAGAAAAATAAATTGTATTTTGTAAAATAATGAGCTCTTCTCTACACTTTGCATAAGAAATATAACAATAGAAAGAATTTAATGAATTCATTTACATAACTGTTATCATACTGAATTTAATTTAATTTCATTCCAAAACAATCTTTATTGTTATTATTTTTCCTTTTTTTTCTGTGGAAAAAATGGTAAGAAATAATCTTTTACAAGACAATTTATGTAAAAATTTGAATAAAAACAATCAATTGAAATAATTAAATCATCATCATTACATATGAAAACTTCAAATAATTTAAGCCGTTTTGTAATATTAATGATTATTGTTCGGTTATTTTATGCCAGAAAAAATAATAATCATCACAAAAAGAAATGATAAACAATTAAAAATTCATTAGGGAATACAAATAAAAATTTATTAAATACATTTTTCAACATCAAAAAAATAAAAATAATTAAAATTCATTGAACAATAGTAAAAGAATATTTTTAAAATATTTCTTTTTTTACATTTGAAAATATCATATAATATGATAAGTTTAAAAATTCGTTGAAAAATACAAACGAAAACTTAAAAAAATATCAATTTTCTATCATCGAACACATCATAAAGAAATTAGAACAAAAGTTTATAGAAGAAATTTTAAGAAAAATGTATGTTCTTCATTATCAAAATATCAAAATTATCATAAAGAAAACTATAAATAAAAAGTTTTAAAATACATCTTTCATTATCAAAATTAATCATAAAATATAATAAACAATTAAAATTTAATTAATAAATATAAACAAAAAAATCACAAAAAATTATAAACAATTGAAAAAACACAAATAATATTTTTAATTACATTTTTCATCTTGAAAAATTCAGACAACGAAAAACAATTAACAATTTGCTAAAAACTATAAATAATA
>NW_019384362.1:50551-65768 GCF_000671375.1 Centruroides sculpturatus | reverse complement strand
TTTCCTTGGATTCTTGCCAGTTTTCCAATCACATGATCAGGATAAAAGGATAAAAATTAAATTTAACACAACTTTATCACATTTTATGCTAGAGAAATTATTGTATAAAAATCGTATTTATATTCTACTTTCGCTTCCAGAACTTGTAATTAATTCATTAAAATTTTATAGTATTTCACTCTCTATTTTTTTTTTTTCTCTCTCTCTCTCTCTTCTTAAATATTTTATGATAATTAGTTTATATCTTAAGTTTTATATAGTTTTTTAAAGGTTAGAAAAATCTGAATAAAGATGCAAATTCATTCATTTATTCTCGTCTTCTTTCAAAGAAGAGAAGTAAAAAAAAAGAAGAAATTTTTAGAAAGAATCTTCTTTCATTTAAGTATATTGATTTTCAATTTATTAGTGGTTTAACTTACAAGAGACCAAAATGGATCATCGATATAATAAGATAGAGATACTTTTCTCCAAATCGATGTTTCTTAAAGCAGAGAACTCGATTGTCAAATAAAATATCCCATAATCAACAATAGCAATTTTCTGTTCTAGAATAAATCTGATTTTCTCTAACCTTTTCCCTGTTGATAATTAACTTAAGATAATTACATCAAACAAAATTTTATTTTATGTTTTAAGGAGATTAAATGTATATATCCTGTGCCTTAAATTATATTTGAATAATACCCGAAACGATATATTTTCCGACTTATCTTCTAGTTCTTTGCTTAGAAAATACTTCAAGAATAAATTAAATAAATTGAAATTGAGAAATTTGCTAATTACACAACGGAATTAATATCAATATATGAATTATATAATTAAATCTAAATTATTATTTAAATGGTTAATTATATTAATAAGATGATTATGAAGTTCAAGCTCGAATTTTAACAACGTATCTCCAATTACCCTCTTCTCTTCACCATGCAATGGTTACATGCTACAGAGAATAAGATCATTTGCATTGTGTTTTGACTCGTTATTGTTTGTATAGCTTAAAAAAAAACTGTACTAGAATGAAATTTATAGCTTTCTTTATCGGATTTTGTACAAAACGTTATGTGAAACTTATATCAATAAAAATAGAGCTCGAAAACGATAAATCCATACAAAGACACTACGTTGCAATTTCCAGTTATCTCAAGAACTATAAAATTTTCTAAAAATAAATAATATTTCCATGATAATTAAAAGATATTCAATGGAGACACGCACGATAAGTAGAAGATTATTATACTCATTAAGATTATTCACTACTTTTATCATCAAAACTTTACGACCTTTAGTTATACCGTATTATATAACCCGTAAGAAATTGAAGGACATTAGAATATTTTGAGATGTATCTCGTAGAGAAATTCTACAAATTCGACTACGAAATTGTAACTTACTAACCTGAGGGACATCTTTCACTTATCTCCATGGATAGGAGAGAAAATTGAGCAGTTTTGCCGATTCAATTCACGTAGTACAGAAATGCAGACAGAGTCACAACTTCTGTGGTTATCGAACTGAAGGTAATACTCTTTCTCGTGGGACTTTGTAACCGAACCATCACGTTTGTTACACTGAGAACACTATAACACTAAAATGTGTCCGTGGAAGCAGTTTTCGTGTTATCCACCCGAAAGGATTTTTCCTTAAGAAGATAGGAATGAGTAATCTCCCAAGGTAAAAATTTATTATATCACGTCCATTGTATACACACTTTCTTTACTACAATCATCGATTACTAATTTTAACACAAAGATTTCGTTACCTTAACTAATTACTTATACTCAAATTCTATCCCTACTTAATAATATAAGTTCCTGTAATAATATTTACAAAAGTTTAATATATTTTTTACCAATTTATTCACAAAATTATGCAATTTTTTGTTTAAAAAAATCGTTTTTGTTGGTTCCAATTTTTAATCTACAAAATCAGAATTTAAAAACTTATATAAACATTTTTTTAAAGAAAAAAGTAATAAAAAATAATTGAAATTCATTATTATTCAATGTATTTTTCTTATTTTTAAATAATTAAATTAGATTTACGAAAAGAAAAATAAAGTAAAATTTGAATATGATTTTGAATGTTGAATTTGAATAAATGAACAAAAGTAAATATGCAAATATTAATTTTGTAGGAACAATGTTATTCACAATAGAACAAAAAATTAAGTGATTAAAAATTATCAACACTCTTCAATAATGAAATTATACATGTTTATGAAAGAAAAATAAAGAATAAAATTATAATAAATGAATGTCAAGGTAAAATATTTTTACTATTTAATGTCATAACAACCATACAATACTTTTGTATTCACTTATAAAGTTATTTAAGTGATCTGTAAGAATATCTAAACAAGTAAAATTAAAATTATAAACAATTTTAAGTAGCGATTGTTTCTATATTTAAGCTTATATCCTTCAATGAACACTGGAAAGCATTACAAAACTATTAATAACATTATATATAATTTCTGCTCAACCTTTTCAATAAACAACTTAATTCTAATTGTAAGTGTAGCTCGGGATAGACTGTTTGAAAAGTATAAATCTCTCTCTCTCACATCTGTTTCTATTATATAAATTTTAATACAGTTTATACAGTTTATTAATATCATTTAAACCTGTTTTTATTGTATTATAATTAATTATAGAATTAATCAATTTGTTAGTTGTAATAAATAACAAAATTCGATTTGTTTCCGCTTTTATTACTCACAAAAAGAGATGGAGAAGGAGGATAATAAAAGAATAAATGTTATTTTGAGACAGTCAGATACAGTAATAAAAGAATGAACAAATTACACAGTAGTAATCCTAATCTCATATTTTCTAAATAATGGTATATAGAAAGTACAGTATTATCATTGGATTGTTTGTATAGAATTTATCTAGATTTAAAATATTTTCTCTCAGAAAAGTTAATTGTTTTTTAAAAAATAATTATAAATCCTACTAAATAATATACTTAAACTTTTCCTGGTATTTTTTATTATTTTAATCATATAAAATTTAAAGAAAAGTATAAAATTAGCACATTTGGTGAATACAAACAAATTTTCTATATAATTAATCAATTATTTGTGTAGTAATTTCGTATAAAACATTAATAAATTTTATTTAAAAAGACCAGAATTTAAATTTATTTTTAAGCATACTAATGTCACATTTACTAAAAATATGTACAGAAAATGCAATACTACCATTAGATAATATACAGAATTTATCCTGATTTGAAACACTTTCTTCCATAAAAAAAACTGATTATTTTATCTTATAAACTAATTATAAACCTTAATAGATAATAATCTTAATATTAAAATAAATTTTCCGGATAATTTTAATAATTTTCATCACACTAAACTTAGAAAAGGAAAATAACACATTTGGTAAGTA
This sequence comes from Centruroides sculpturatus, assembly GCF_000671375.1. Lineage (NCBI taxonomy): Eukaryota > Metazoa > Arthropoda > Arachnida > Scorpiones > Buthidae > Centruroides > Centruroides sculpturatus. The sequence goes on along the minus strand of NW_019384362.1, from coordinate 62,373 downwards.
AATAAAGCTCTTTATACAAACAAATTTTCCATATAATTAAGCTGTTATTTATTATGTAGCAATTTCATACAAAACATGAATAAATTTAACTAAAAGGGGAAAAAAATTTATAGAATTAAATTTATTTTTAAGTATTAAAGCATTAAATCCTAAGCCAAGCATAAATCTTAACAAAATCCTTTTTCACAAATGAATAATTATTTCTTATATATAATTTTGTATTAAATCATGTTATGTAATATCCAGTTGAAGTATCTTGACATAAGCTCCATTACAAAACAAAAATAACCTTTTCTGTTTTGTAATTACAGCTTTGCAACTAGCAAAGTTTCTACCATCTGCTGCATAGAGATGATTCCCAAAAGTGGCAGCTGTCTAACTGTACAGTGTGTCACCAATGGCAACTATACCAAATCTCAGTTCAAGATAAAAAGAAAAAACAAAGAAAAGAAAAATAAATGAAATATATAAAATAAAAATTAAATTAAATAACCACTTATAAGATGAATTCATTTTCTTTTAATTCATTAAAAAAATTAATAATTGAAATAATTTATTCTTGATAAAAATCTATATATAAATTTAGATTTATTTTAATTAATTAATTATATATTTTCTTTATGTTTTAAACTTAAATTCTGGCGGAAATTAATTTTGATATATTTACAAATCTTTTTATTTTTAAATTGTAAATAAATAAATAAATAAATTTAATCAATATTTAAATAAATAAAATTTCTTAATCATTATATCTAAAAAGTTTGTGTATTTTACTAAAGAAAATTTTTTAATTGACTTGAATTAAATTTAAGACTTTAATCTTTTTGATAAAAATCTGCAACTTTAACATTTATTCCTGTGATTATAAGTATCTTCAATTTTATTTTCAATAATTAAATTGAAGAGCCATTTTGTTAATTAAATATTTTTTTATTATGTTTTAAATTTATAAATAAATGCCTTAATCCTTTGAACACAGAAAATATCTTAAAATTTTGTATCTTTAGAATCCATTGAAAACACATTAAAAATTTGTTTTTAGTAAAAAAATTGCATTCAAAATTTGCCTTTATCCATGACAGTACCTTAAAAAAGTAACTTTTGAGACATTTTCTGCATACAAATAATTTAATATTACAATGTAAAAAATAAAAACTGTAATTAATTATTATATAGTAGTTTTCTTTCTTCTATACCAAACATTTTTAGAAATAAAGAAAAAAGTTTGCAAAGAACTTATCAACTTTGGTCTAGATTTTGTCTTTTATCTAAGTAATTAACACTTCATACTCTTAATATATCATATTGTTTCTAAGAAAATCTTATCAAGAATAACAATCTGTACTGATATAGAAATTGGAACAAAGATTTTTCTCAAAGAAATATATAAAGAGTTATCATGATATTGCCCCAATTTTGAGTAATTTATTGAAAATAATAATGTTAATATGTTATATTTTATGATGTATATATATTGCATTCTTTAAAATATTTGGACACAAAAATATTCAGTTAAATATAAAAGCATGGGCGATGTTATGATGACATCAAACTTTGAGAATTTTTGACTTTTATATAAAATATTCAGACATATGCTTGTGCATTTCGATTGTTTTTACAAGAGATAAGATTTTTGTTTCCATTCTATAATGTATATTATTGATCACTCTATATATACTGTGCATGGGTCTACTACAATAGATATTTCAATTTAGACGTATGATATTTTTAAGGTTTTTTCCAGTTTTTCTTTCTTTGACGTGATAAGAATTCCATCTCGCTTGGATTATCCCATCTCTATGGCCTTTTTTCAATATTTTCAACCCATTCGTAGATGATGCAAATGCATTTTTCTGAGATATGCTTACATTGAAATATGTATCTTAAGAATACTAAAGAGTATGAAATGTTAAATCATATCATGCCCCTATCGTGCTAACATTTAAAGAAACTTGCAAGAAACAATTTACAGAAGGAAAAAATTCACTATTTTTTGCAAACTAAGCACAATGTTTGTTTTCTAAACCATTTTATTCTTATTATAATAATTGAAGCAATTAAAACCATGAAAAAACTACCGTGTTTTTTTTTAAAACTAAGCATATTTATTTATGTTTTTAAACAATTTTATCTTTTTTAAATACAATTAAAAGCAGTTATAAACATAAACATTAGTAATTACATCATAATCTGTTGAAATAACAACTAAACTTAAAACATTCTACGTACTTTTTTTGATAATTTTCCCCAAAATCCACGATTTAAAATTCCAATTACTGAGAAGTAAATAAAAGAAATATTATAGATGTACAGATTTTAAATGAAATTTTAGTGATAAATTTACTTTTCGAATGTTAATTTAATCGTTTGCATATGATATTAAGCCAGAAACTGGTCATATATTTAATATTTCTCAACTTACTTACTTACTTGATTAAAAAGTAAACTACATTTCTCTTTTCACTTCGTAATAACTACTTAATAATTTATTGAATCTCTCAATTTTTACATTTATGTAATAACTGAGTATTTGATCAGTTAATAAACCTTTAAAAGTATCATAATTTATAAATCCACGAGCGGGAAATAAAATTAAACGGAAAGAGTAATATATTTAACTCGAATATGAATCCCAATACAAGTCTTATTTCTGTTCCATAATCAAAATTTAGCACATTATTGAAGAATGTACAGTACAATACGTTATTATTGCATATCATTGAATTGTCTGCATTCGATGGAGAGAATTTACAACATTACTGAAGACCGAACCCACGACTTGTTTATACAAAATAGAGAAAGTATAGAACATTATCGAAGAACACATTATCGTAGCACATGATAGAAGAACCGAACCCATGAATCGTTTGTATTCGATGGAGAAACTTTAGCACATTATCGAAGAACGTGAGTTCGATTCCATACAGGAATCAACACATTTTTTCGGATCCAGATCATGTTTTTTTGTGTTCATACACTAAATTTTGGGTGTAATCTGTTTACTAATCTACCGCAGAAAACCTAAATCAGTTCTAAAACAATTTCGCTAAGCAATAAATGTATAAAAATTAAATATAAGAAAGTATTTTTCAACATAAATTGCCATTATTCGGGAAGAAATTTATTAATACATATTATATAAATTCGGCATTTTATATATATATATATATGATAATAAACAGTTCCGTCACTCGAGTTTTCTTGAGTGAAAGAGATAATCCTGGCTCATATGGTGCCATTTAACTACCATCATTTTGACGTTAATACGACCTTTTTACGTCGGTCATTACAATATTTTAATTATCTTAACGCCTACAAATTAATTTAAAAAGTTTATTTTAACGATCTATTCGCAGTTTTGAGACATGAAAAGAGTGGATATGGGCAATTTGCCAGTATGGATGTTAAACAATTGGTCAAGTAAAGTTTATCGCTTCTTTTAATCTATATTCTTAATGAATTGAATGTAGTTAAGACGAGTACCCTTACACTATGACTCCTTCTTTTTTAAATCACGTGGTTAGTAAAGTAATTGGCTTAATTATCAGTAACAGTAATTACTTAAAAATAATAACAATAATATTACTGTTATCGTTATACAAAATGGGAAATCATCATCGAAAATCGTTACGAGTTTTTTTCTTTTACTTTTATACAAAAATGTTAGTGATTTAAACAAGCATAAAATATAATTTTTAAAGTTATTTATGGTGTAATTTTTTTCCTCAAAAAATTACACGTTTTACTTTCCTAACCAACAAAATTGGTATCGGTCTATCAGTAATTTACTGTAAAATGGTCTATCGTATAGATAAAAATCGATTCTGAATGCTTTCTATTAAAGGATAACGTTAAAACTGTGTTAGAACTTTATAAAAAGATAGGATATTTTTTGTTTTAATTTTAAGAGACTAAACAATAATTTTTTTCTTAAATTTTAAACTTAATACAACAAAAATGATAACATTAAATCTGCGCTTTATGTTAAAGGATAACGTTAAACCTGAGTTTTTAACTTTACAAAAGGATAACTTTCATTTAATGTTAAGACTAAACAATAATTTTTTTCTAAAATTTTAAATTTAGCACAAGAACATCCAATTACATGTTCTTAAAAATGCACAAACAAAAAGTTATAAACAATATTTTTACTTTACCAGCTCTCACATATAACAGAGGGAAATATGGCGATCGCACAAAAAATGACCCCTCCTCCATGATTTTCACATTTTTGGACTAGACACCTTAAAACGTCGAGAAATGCAAAAGCATTTGATGGTGTTCTCTATATGTATGAATCTTAAAGTGTGTGTAGGGACCATAATTTTGTTCACCTACATTGAAGCTTGATAAATCCTGTGTCTTTTGTCGAAAATTTCTGAAATTTTGCAGGGAGGTTTGTGTATTAGGAGGATTAATGCTATTAAACTTTGGTGATTAAAGATCCAAGGGACAGAGAGATATAGGAGAATCGTGTGTCACATCTAGAGTAGGGTCGGACTTAAGATTTTACTCGTGATTAGCATTTACAATTTTTTCTTTATTATAAAACTCATCCCTACCCTCAAAAGTAAGATTTTTGCATTTTATAATAATTAATNTTTTTATCTCGAATGTTCATATCAACTAATTGTAAGAAATTTTATTATTATGAAAATTCAAATAATATCAACAATTGGCAGGTAAATTCAAATAAAAATTTAAATTGTTTGAATTAATTTAAGGTAAATCTTTCGACTTTAAGGTATCCAATAACAGAGCTGTATTTAAATTTAAAAATTTGAATTTAACCAATTGTTGAGCGTTGTTTAAATGTAAAGTTTCAAATTCAAACAATGTTCTACAATTGGCATTTGAAACGAGTTCAGATATATCAAATTGACATATGCATATAATGTTACAAATTCAAAGCAATTACGTGTCATTATAATCAATAAATTCAAGAATAAAATTAAATTTCAATAAATTAAAAAAAAAAAAAACTCATACAGATCTTACACATTCAAGAAATTCAAATGTGACAAATTCAATTATGTACAACAATTGGAAAGGTAAACTAATTCAAATACAAGTGATTTTATAAATTCAATAACAATAATAATAATCAAACACAATCAGAATTTAAAAATTCAAAACTATTCAAATAAAATTACATTTTACAAATTCAAGAACAAAACAAAAGTCAAATTGGCTCTAGAAAATTCAAAAATAAAAGAAATTCAAATAAATATTGCTTTACTTTTTTAGAACAATCTTCCAGGTAGAAACGTAAAGATATTGGGACACTTCTAATCAGCCAATGCTTAATAAAAATTAATGCAAGAATGAAAATACTGCAAAAAAGTACAAGATTCTTTTGTTAATTGCATATATTATTCTAGCTAAATTTTTGTCTAGGAAATTACCATAATTTACTTAAAATAATTTGCTGTAAAATCTCATTATACAAATCAAGTCGGCCTATTAAATGCCATATTTTAGTCTACCTGATTTTTAGATCTATATCAATTAATCATAAATTAGCATGTTATATTTTTATATTGATCATTGAACATTTAAAATTAAATTTGAAGTTCTTCAAAGTGAACTGTTGAGGTTTCTCTATTGTAAGTACAAATGCCCGCGATCTACTGATTGAGAAAGATCAATTAATTCTTGAAACTTAATTAAAGATATCCAAATACCCTAATTATTCAATCCTTCCCTACTTGTAATTAATTTGCTAATAAAATTTCTTCTAAAACTATAAAATTTGTAATTACTCTCTTTGAAGAATTTCATATAAAACTATATAATTTGTAGTTAATTTTTTGGAAAAATATTCAAAAATTATGATAATTTTGGAACAATATAGAGCATTAATAATGAGAGGAATGTTGCTAAATACACAGATTTTTTGTATTACTAATTAAAATAAATCAGAAACGAGTTTCTCAACTTTCCCGGCAACATTTAAAATTTTGGTGGCGCCATCTGTTATCATATTTTATTTAAAAACTTTTTATATTTTTAACTATTATAAAATGACAAAAAGCTTAATTTTGAGGGTAGGGATAAGTTTTATAATAAATAAAAAAATTGTAAAACGAGTAAAATCGTCATTAAGTCCGACCCTACAGGAGATATACACGACCCGCATTATCTCACCACCCTCTTGACTTTTAACCACCAAAGTTTAATAGCATCAATTCCTCTAATACACAAACCTCCCCACAAAATTTCAGAAATTTTGGACAAAAAGCACAGGAGTTATTAAGCTTCAAACAGAGTGAGCAAAATCGTACCCTTCTCCACACATACAGAAATTATCCATGAATATATTTGCATTTCTCGAAGTTTCAAGATATCCTGAGTCCAAAAATGTAAAATCTTCATGGTCATTTTTTGACCAATCACCATACTTTCCCTCTGTTAAATATAACAGCCAGGAAAGTAAAAATTGATTGATAACAAATATTTGGAATAAACAATATTATAAATTTTTCTTGTTCAATAGCTCAGCTCTTAAGATTCAATTCTTAATCTTTTCCAATACTTATTCTTAATATATTCGTTTATTTCAAATTATAATATATCGATTATGAAAATTTCATAGAATATGTTATTAGCCAGTTGATTAACTCGATTAATTCTTAGCTTGTAATCGTTATAAATCTCGAAGCTCTTACTTTCGATTAATAAATAATCAGTTGTACTAATGTTAAAATCTTCAGTTGAAAACTAATAAATTTTATATTTCGCCATTTGTATTTATAGAAGCATGTACAATAACTATGAATGGCTACTTTAGTGTGACGTCAAATATAATTTTGGCAATTAATAATGTAAAGATAAATTAATATAATTCGCATCAATTAATTGGTACATTTGGTTCTCATGTTTAATACATTTAAATCATTAAATTCGTATAATCAATGTAACCAAAAGCTGTATAGATCATGTTAGAACCTCTTATGAAGCTCTTGGATCATGTTAGATCAAAGCTGTGTGGATCCAGCATATATTTTAATTACGCTAATTAATGGCATTCCTCATTTAAAAGCATGAGAATTTTTACTATATCTGGTCATTAATTAATTTTTTTTTATCTCGAATGTTCATATCAACTAATTGTAAGAAATTTTATTATTATGAAAATTCAAATAATATCAACAATTGGCAGGTAAATTCAAATAAAAATTTAAATTGTTTGAATTAATTTAAGGTAAATCTTTCGACTTTAAGGTATCCAATAACAGAGCTGTATTTAAATTTAAAAATTTGAATTTAACCAATTGTTGAGCGTTGTTTAAATGTAAAGTTTCAAATTCAAACAATGTTCTACAATTGGCATTTGAAACGAGTTCAGATATATCAAATTGACATATGCATATAATGTTACAAATTCAAAGCAATTACGTGTCATTATAATCAATAAATTCAAGAATAAAATTAAATTTCAATAAATTAAAAAAAAAAAAAACTCATACAGATCTTACACATTCAAGAAATTCAAATGTGACAAATTCAATTATGTACAACAATTGGAAAGGTAAACTAATTCAAATACAAGTGATTTTATAAATTCAATAACAATAATAATAATCAAACACAATCAGAATTTAAAAATTCAAAACTATTCAAATAAAATTACATTTTACAAATTCAAGAACAAAACAAAAGTCAAATTGGCTCTAGAAAATTCAAAAATAAAAGAAATTCAAATAAATATTGCTTTACTAATTTACAAAAATTCAAAACAATTTCTTTCAATTAATATTTTCAAATTCAACATTTCAAAATAAGAAAAGAAATCAAATTGGATCTTAAAGATTCAAAAAACACGAATAAGATTGGATCTTAAAAATTCAAAAAAAAAAAAAAGCCAACAGAAGTGCGCTTTACTTATTAAAAAAAGCAATAAAAACTCAAGCAATGCTTTACAATTGTTTGAATTTTCAAATTCAAACAAAGCAATACAATCGGACTTTTAACCATTACTTAAATCACATTTTCTTTACTCCCGATTGGATTCTTTTCCCCTTTAGCAATTTCGTAACGGTTGATTTCTGTAAAATTTTCTTTAAATTCGTTAAAAAAAAAAGAAAATAAATGACGAATTAAAATGAGATGATATTTTAAAAACTTTATTTCATACATAAAAGTTTTAGCACTGTTGATAATACTATTTAAATATATTTATAATACGATTTTATCTGTATGTATTTCATACAAACGAGCAATTTCCCAGCAAATGTAGCAAAAATTTATAATCATGTCATACGAAATTGGAACAAGAATGTTAGATTTCTGCACGGAGAAGATCTTTAATCGCTATCATCAGAAACGCACTGGCTCCTAATGTCAAATCAATGTCGCGGTGTCGCCTTTTAACAAGGTCAATAAATGTCAATCTATTTCCAAGATGGTCCAACCGGTAATTTTGCTTTTGGATAATATTTCCTAAATTTCCAATGAACGTATATCGTAACAAATTGTTGTAAGTCTCCTCTATTTATATTCTTTCCCCCTTCTTTTTATTTTTTAATATATATATTTTTTTATTTTTTTGCAATGTGATTACATGGTATCTTTTTAGATTCGTCCAGTTTATCTTTTTCTGAATCACTTTCTCTTTTCGCAAGCAGTTTTATTAATGACCTAATTTGTTTTCTATCTCCTGATTGATTGCTTTTATAAATTACTTACTTTTCTTTTTTTTAATGCAATTGGGTTATTTATAAATTGACTAATTTATTTTATTTTCGAGTGATTTTTGAATGGGTTTTTTTTTTATTTAAAAAATATAACACAATTTATTATTTAATTTTTAAATAAAATGAGGTCAACTATACAACACACTTTTAATATAATCACTTGAAATTCTCTATTGTGATAGCTTAGTTCGATGGTTCTAAGACTAGACTGCACGCATCCATCGCTTTTGTAGGATTGCAAGATCTTCATTAAATGCACCATTATCGGATTTAAATGTATAATTATGTGTTTTTTTGTTGTTGTTGTTGTAAATCCCTAATCTAGACTTAAATGTCTCGTTATTGATAAATGAGCACAGATGAATTTTCTTTCTTAATAGCTTAATCTGTACCTAAAGTTAAGAGAGAATATACGTGGAGACGGGATGACCCTACCCGGTTAAATAAAAAGACTTAACGAATTTATCAGTGGGGGTGTATAGGTTCATTTTAAAAATTCAACAGCGGTGCTAGCAGAGGAAACGGTTGCGAACTACTGGCTTTAGGTATATGTTTTAATCGATAATCGCTAAATTTACTACCTTATAACGATTTAATATAAGATAGAAAGTGGGTAATTTTAGTAAAATCCCACTTAAAATTTCGTATATGAATTCTAGTAGAATGCTCTTTTACACTACGCCTTTACATGCAATTACATTTTCCTTGACAAGTTACAAAGTAGCAATCCATCTTAAGAGCAATTCTCATAGAGATGATAACAACGTATATATGCATACATGTAACGATTTAACTCGACTTAACTTTCGGCATTACCCATTCTGTTACGTGTCGCCTAATTTATTACATACCTGTACGTATACATTTAAAACATTCTAGGAATAATATCACAACATGTCACCATGATTAGTTGTCTCGTGACACGTGACTCCATTCGTCACCGTACGGAGTAATCAACACGACACCGGATACTGCAACTACTTATATCAAAAATCACGTGACGGAACAAAACCAATCACATGATAATGCACGGGGAAGGGAGCAGGTGTAGTAGACAACTAACGGTTTTCGGAAAAGGGGAAAAAAAGGTTAGAAAATTCCAAAACTTATCGACACAAAGGACTTAAGTAATGGATACCGTTGTAAAATCCTGCATCTAAATCTCGTTCGTTGTTGTATTCCCCACAGTTGTGACTTGAGAAACGAGAAATGGATGGTTGTTCGATAATAGATTCAGGGTCCGAATCTTTATAAGAGTTGATCGATACAATTGTCTGTCAAGTTGTAAGTAATAAGTCACCAAATACCATCAAACAAGCCAGTGTTAGAGTTTTAAAAACACCTCTTTCAATCACTACCTTTATCACCCGACCAAATGAAGCTTCACATTTAAGTGAGTAAAGTGAAGAGAATGGTAGCTTAGTGGCATCTAGTGAGAAACTATCACACTATACTGTATCTAAATCATCGTCACAGCAAGGTCTACTCTTAGATCCATGTTACAACTGAAGAAACTGACAAGACGAATTGGATATAATCTTTGAGGATCTTCACTTGTGGCTTATGCACGGCAATTTTCTTTTATCACAATTGAATATTAATGATTCAATATTTTGATTCATTTAATGGATATAAAATGAGATATTTTATGATGTCGGACAAACAGATGGTCGACACAATCGTTACATCTACCATGCTTCTTAGCTAATATAGATAATCAATTTAAAATCTATTAGCCTATCTTTGCAAACAGAAAAATTGTGTAAATTAATTAAATTACCTTAACTTCGATGACAGATAATTTAATAATATCATAATTTATTTAATAACGTCACAGTAGGGTTTAAAAATTATATAAGGCAATTTATAAATGGCATAGAAGAGATAATAAAAATATAAGATATCAATGTATCATCTATGAGGATTTATGACAGAGTTTCCTTTATTTCTTTTTTTACTTTTTGACAGCGGAAACTAACTTAGTTTCAAAATTAAATAGAAAGGGAGCTAAAGAAATCGAAGAAGACAATTTCTTTTCTCTTTTGAGATATCTGGTTGAAATTCCCCTGGGCCAACCTGTCAAAAAATGTTCCGAAGTTTCAAGATCTTACTATATTTTGATACATCTCAAGCACTGTGAAAAGAAAAAAAAAAGTATATTTTCGTAAGTTTTTTTCCTTCTTCTCTTTCTTTCTATTTTGAGGAATTTTATTCCCTTTTCAAAATATAAGATTGGATGTTTTTTATGTATATATATAAAATAGATTTTATATAAATATATTTATTTATATACGGAAAAAAGTGTCGTTTGTATCTTAAAAACTTACGCTTCTATTGGAAAAAATGAAATTAAAAAGAACAAACTCTTCCTAGTCCATAGATAGAAAACGTTTATTCTTCTATTGGAAGATACAAAAAGGAGGTTCTATTGTCATAAATAGAAAATTGTTCTCTATAGGAAATTTAAAGTAAAGTGCAATTCACGTCTAACATACTTATTTCTCTACTGGGAAATATAAACAAAACGTATAGCTAATCTCTATAAAACGAATCATCTCATCACCTTAGATACTTCTGCTGCACTTTTTCAAATAAAGAATTTCATTTCAGGAATTTAAAAAAAAAAAAAATGCATTAAAAATATTTTAATCAAATTTTCTCAAATATCATTTCATAATTTTCAATAAAAAATATTTAAGTAAATACATTTCTGTTATTTATTTTGAATTATTTAGCATAATTTTATAACTGTTAAATTAAAATTTAGAAATCTTATATAAGAAAAGTAAGATAATGGTTTATAAAGTTTGTGATTTAAAAAATAATTTTTTTCTTTTAAATTTTGTAAATATTAATATAGAAATGCACGAAAATTTATTTAATCTTATAATTAATAATTTAAAAAAATTGGCTGAAAAAAATAACAATTTTCCTTAATTTGTTCATAAAAAATTAGGACTTTTCCTTATTTTCTTTATGAAAATTAACATTTTCCTTTTCTTCTGATAGCCAAGTTTTAAAATTTGAAAAAATTTATAATTAATTTCTATTAAAATTATTTAAAAATTTACGTTAAAAATTTGCTATTTTTCCACTTTATTTATTTATTTTTTGAATAGATAAATT
>NW_019384362.1:0-50536 GCF_000671375.1 Centruroides sculpturatus | reverse complement strand
ATTTTTTGAATAGATAAATTTTAAAACAGTATGCATTTGTAAATATTGAAATTATATTTATATTCATAGAGAAACTAAATAAAAATAATAAGAATTAAATATTTAATCATATTTAATTAAATAAAATAATATAAATTTATTGTCTTTATATATATTTTTTTAAATATTAAATTTAAAATATTTTAATAAAGTTTAAACAAATATTGATTAATATAATTGTTTAAATTAAAAAAAATCCGTATTAAAGTATAAATTTACTTTTTATTTCTATAAAAAATTGCTCAATGTTTCTTGTTACCTTCTCACTATTATTTTTATTATATAAATATAGGCCTATATCTTATAAATTATATTTTCTTATTATATATATACTGTATATATTTATTTATTTAGGAAAATTTCAATCGATTTGGTTGCTAGAAAAAGAAATTCTAAGGATATAAAACTCAGAATATCCTAGTTTGAAAAAGTTTCCATTGCATCCTGACAGAAATATTTACGTTAGTATAGAGATAGACGTGAAATAGTCTACTTTACTATCTGATATATTTCAGCGAAAACTTTTTAAACTTTAAATGTTATTCTAGAATAAAAGAATTTTCTTTAAAAAGTAAACTAAATTATTCTAAAGAACAATCCCTTAAATTTTTAAGGATTAATTACAGCAACAATTGCAGTGAATATAATTATAAATTAATGCTACTGATAGTTGGTACAGTACATATTAAAGGGAGCGAAGTTTCAAAAATCGATAATTTCCAAACTATCTCATAAATTTTTCTCATTTTTCGAATGTTCACTTAGAGGATCATCATCTGTCTAGATTCCAAATTTCATCACATTTGGCTAAGAACTTCTCGCGATATTCAAAGTTGAATATTTAATTTAGTGTCCCCAAGAGAAGTATTAAAATGAAGCCTACTAATAATTATTATTCTTTTTTAAATATTAAAATTACCGTTTTTAATATTAATTTATGACATTTTATTATACAGTTTTTTAATATGCCAAGTTTAAATTAAATTATTACATTTAGTACCCGAATTTAATTAAAAATACATTTTAAAAAAGTACTTATTTACTATTACTATTACCACAGTTTTCGCATTCTACTCTTTTATTCTATTTTATTTATTATTTTTTTTTTATTTAGCAACAACAGCAGCACCAGAAGCAACAACAACAACAACAGCATGCCAAACGCTAACTTGTATCGATCCTTTCTTTAACAAGAGACTTAAAGAAAAGAGTGAGAAGGGAAAACTTAACAAACTGACGTCTTTATTAAGCGGAAGTAAAGCATGATGTCATTTCGGCTAACGGCTCCCGGAGGACCATCCGTCACGTGACTACTCGATGTTAAATCACATGTCTGAAGAGGAAGTTGTGATTGGATGGTGTTTTTCTGACATTTGACAACTTCAGTTTAAAAACGAAGAAAAATATTTGGAGGGGAAAATATTCGAATAAATCCTTTAAACAATTTNACAAATTGTATGCTGCACGCAACTGTATATCGATGAGGTCAAGAACCATAATGTTGCTAGGTCAGGTCATTCAAACGTTAAGAGAGTTTCTATCTATCATCGAGGATTCGCTACGAATTATATTTACATTTACTTTAACGAGAAAGCGATATAGGAATATAATATTTATTTTTTAAAATATTTCAATTATATTATTGAAAATTTTTATTTTCAGCTGCCTCAACTCTTTGCCGATCTCGGTGGATGTCTGGGATTATACATTGGTGTTTCCGCAATAACTATCGTAGAAGTGTTGGAACACATGGCTAGTGTTATGGCATTTCTCTATAAGAAAAGAAAGGAATATTTTCCAAAAAGTAATTCGGTTAAAAAATCAGAAATAAAAAAGCGACGAATTAATTTTCGATTGTCCGAAAGAAGTCACGTTCAAAAATATTCTAAATCGAAAGATTGTAAGAGAGGAAATCATTAATGAGGTTCTAATGATTAAAATTCTAATACTATTTACGATTATTTACTTTTGCTCTTAACTACACTGAGTCTCGTTTTCTGTAGGTTATACTTAATTTTTTGTTAAATAAAACATTAAAAAAGTGGTAAAAGTGCCGGTTCTTCTTAGCAAAACGTAAGTAATGTACAAATGTCGATTTTAATTAAACCTTACACTTGTACCTCATTTTGTAAGGTTGTGATTAGCAATAAACTAAATAGAGACTACAGAAAATTATGTATAATTTAAATTATACCTAGTTAAATGAGATACAAATGCAAGTAAGAACCTACATTTATACCTCACTACGCTTTGTTAAGTAAAACTTCACTTGTGCTCATTTTCTGAGTTCCACTAAGGAAAAATTATGTATAAAACAACTAACCTATAAAAAAATGAGATACTTTCAATATATTAAACACTTAATAATTAATCTTTTAAACGATATTTTTCTCAAAAGAAAACCCTAAATATTTTCAATATTTCCGTCTTTTAATATTTTTACGGCTGGAATACGAATCAAAACGTTTTAGAAAATTTACGGATGCAGGAAATCGAAGAAGAGTACTTCTATTGAAAAATTTTGGGGTTTTACGTTAATGGTAACCTCCAGATATCATGCAGTAAGTGGTCCAGATGCTTTTCTACAAATATATCTACAGATATGTTAACTGATATTTACAGAAAATAAATATTTTAGTTCAGTATTGTATGTCCCAAATACATTAACCTTTTAGGGTATAATGACAAGGTTTAGTATCTGGCTTTGATCCAAATGCTTTTAAAGTCCTCTGGCGACAAGAACGGATACTAAACGGAGGATTATAAAAGCTCTCTTCACACAGCACGACTTTAATCGTTCCTCTCTGCTCATGTGATTTATAGTCTAGCGATTGTTCGAGTCATATCAAAAAGTTGATGCGGATTTGAATTACGAATGCTGCAAGCAACATAAAATTTCGATTTGGATTTATTTAAATAGTGTATAAGTCACTAAAAATACTATATATTTCCTGGAATGCAACGTTTTGAATTCCTCACAAAAATTGATTTTCTTTAGATAAAAATATAATTTATTATATAAATTGAATCATTAATATATTATAAAGAATAAAATAAACATTATTTAATATTAAGTCATCTTTTTTCAATATTTTTCTTTAAATTACTACTAATACAAAATATGCGATTCTACATCCCCCAACCTCCATACTTTGGTAGTACTTTTTAAGCAAAATCGGCGACCGCGAGCTACAGGTTGAGAATCTTTTACATGAATAAACATATTTCAATTTTAAAAGCGTATAGAGAAAAAAAATCAGCTTAAAAACACATTTAATCGACTTTTTTACAAAACAAATTATACAAAAAAGCAATATTTATAGATATTTGCAATTCAGGAATGTGTAAAGAAATCTTTGAAAGTGTAATTATACACAGTCATAATTTTATCTTAGAGGAATCCAATTTGATTGTGGTCGAACTCAAATTTCTTTAAGTTGTCTCAGGAAACTAAAGAGACAAGATTTATATACTAATAACTCACTAAGTAACGACAACAATAATGTCGAGACGACACAACGCCAGAGGGGGGGTTCGAGAACAAACGATGACTCTATTTCTTCATTCCATGTTTTTGTCGCCGGGGGGATGAAGAAAACATAGATCGTTCATCATTACATAGTAACATCGGGGGATGCTTCTTCGACGTGCACTTTTAATAGATTCTACTATACTTTCAACGTTTCTTAATCGATTTTATGTGTGTGTCATGTCTGCTGATTCTCCTATATAAAATGATGTTTTAAAGCTTGGAGATGATGGAAATTTTGTTATTTTTCTTTCTTTTTTTCAAGTCTGAATGAACGGCAATTCGTTTAATTACTTATTATGAACGGTTAATTAATTTTAAGATAAGTTGCAAAATTTAAATTATTTTTTCCTCCTCCTTTACTTGCACATTCTTGCAATTGCTTGCAATCTTTATAAATTTTAAATCGGGTATTTTAGAAATTTAATCGATCATCGTAAAGTAGAATCGAATTTTAATTAAGCGAATTATTAAAAAGAAGAAACATATAAAATATATAGATTTATATATAAAGATTTTAAATTTACGAATAAGTTTTTTTTTTAAATATATATTTTCGCATTTAATTTAAAGCAAGAATCTACCAAATTTGTTTTCTAAAGTTATCCTCCTAACATTTTTCAATAACTTTCAAGTCAGGCATTAACCGCAAAATGCTCTACGATTTTTATTTTTCTAAAAGTTTTCTTGCACAGATATTGTGACCCATTTAGACCAGGAGCATTATTTAAATCAAAAATTGTCTGGGGAACACGATATAAATTCCGAATCCATCACTGTAAACAGACGCGACATCAGTCAAATACACTCCAGAGAGCAAGAAAGTAAACTCTTCTTTACCGTAAAACTTGAGTACGCATCACGAATATTCCTTAAAAAGCAAGATGGTTCCAGAGGTTAGTAGCCGTGACGTGAAAGTTAAGCAACCATGAAATGTTACAGAAAAATCCTACAAAATGGTTACGTAGGAACAAGTAAAACTTTTCTTAAAATACATATATTTGCGGTCATCTCATATATATTAATTTAAGCAGACATTCAGAACGTCTACATCTTTCTATATCAGTTCTCCTCTTATAACGAATGTAAGAATCAAATGTTATTTCGTTATAACGATAATATCTTAAGAAAAATTCACTTATAAAGCTTNATTATCAATATTAAAAATTAATTAAGAAACAATCGACCATTTAATATATAAAATATTAATAATTTAAAATTAAGAAATGTTCAATCTTTTGAAATCGAAATTCGATCACTAGACGGGAAGATCTTGATTGTTTCACATCAAAAATCAATCACCAAATAGGGAGATCCTTATCATTCAACAGAAAAATCGATCACAAAACAGACAATGTCAATCATTTAACGTTAAAAAATCAATCAATAAATAGAAAGAATTTTGATCATTTACCACAGAAATCGATTCACTAAATAAAGAAACCTTAATCCTTTAATAGAAAATCAATCACTAAATAGAGAAATCGCGATTATTTTAATTAAATATTAATCACAAAATAACGAAATTTTGATCACTTAACACCAGAAAGCAATTCATTAAGTAACGAAATCTCGATCATTTAACATCAGAATCGATCCTTTAACGTTCAAAATTATTCAATAAGTGGAGAAATTTTGATCATCTAACAGAAAAATCAATCACTAAATAAGAGAATTTGATCATTTAAAATCAGAATCGATCAATAAACATAAAAATCTCGATCATTTAACGTTAAAACACTAACACAGGAAAAATCGATCATTAAACTGAAAAACGTTCGATCATTTAACATCAATAATCGATCACCAAACTGGAAACATTCGATCAATTTTCATATATGACTGCACATAACAATCTATCAAATAACGATATAATAACACAACTGCTGGCATCATCATTAATTGTTTATTCTCATTAAAAACGTCATTTAATTTATTAGTTAATCATATTTAATGAATCTGAAAACTGTATTTATGCATGAAAAATAACATAATTTTAATATGGATAAATAAAGTCCATATTAAAATATCAAAAGTGCTGACATAAGGTTTTCTTCTTTGATACTAACATCTATTAATTCAACAGTTTTATTTTGACAGATCACTTATTTGGTTTCTCTCCATCTTCCTCTTCCTCTTCTCTCTTTCTCTCTCTCTTTTTTTTAAATGATATAAAGTTAGATAAATTTTTAAAAGTTATAAAATGACTTGTCAGATTGAAACGACAAAACACACAAGAGGTCGATGGAAAATCTTGGAATAATGCCAGATTTCAGGTAAAAGGTTAAAGTCTTTCAACTCCTTTACGTGTTTGTAAGAAGATGAGAAGTAAGACTATCGCTTTTAAACTCATAAAAGACTTCTCTACTTTCATTTTAATATTATAAATATTTAGAAATGCAAACTTCTTCCGTACATTTATATACACTGCACCTTCTTACATGTATAGGGTGAATGAAACTAATATAGTAATATATTAGTGCATCATTCTCTGGATAGATGGCAGGATGTGACTGGAGTAAAACATTTTTTTTTTTTCAAATTTAGCTTTNAATGTCAACTAGAGCTATTTTACGACTATAAACCAATTGATGAATTGTGGTAAAGTAATTTAACCTTCAATTTGATTTGTAATAAAAATAAATGAAATATCCTCGACTAGAAAAAGAATGGAAAAGTAATCAAGATGCCAAATAATAGAAAACTTACATTTACATAAATCACAATCATGAAATGACTTTCTTTTAGAATTTGAATTATTTATGAAATCACTTGTCTGGTTAAAGTAATTTTTATTTTTATTTTTTTTCATTGATGCTTACAAATTACCTCAGCAAGAGCTTCTCTGAGTTTCCTATAATCGAAAATTGTTTAAGGAAACAACAGAAAAATATTGAATTTTATTTTAGAACTTCTTACAACGTATCTATAAATATATATATATATATATTTAACTCTTTCTGTCCTATGGACACTAAGAATGATTTTTTTTTCGTAACCATCGTAGATTCTGCCAGGCCTACATTGAAGGCTATAAGATGATGAGGATTGTATTGGTGGAATAAGGCAATCTGTCAAGAGGGTGCCCTCCCAGAAGAGCTTTCTATGGGAAACGTCTCCATATAATGTGGCCAACCCGTTGGTAAGGGACAGGACCCATAGAAAATTCTGGATTCAATCCCAGATCCCCAAAACAATATGCTGACGCCTTAATCGCCTCGAACATCAGGCCAACTATTAAATATCTTTTAAATAATTTGAACTGTTTTGTAATATATTATTAATATAAAATATACACTTTTTCTAAAATTACGTTTAAAAGTATACTGTCTTGTTCGTTTGTTAATCTCTCTGCCTACTCTAGTGCTTTATATTAATAAAATTTATTATAATTTTACATGTGGAGCAATCTAAAAGTAAGTAAACTATATTTTGTAAGAATAGTTCAATAATTTATGCAAGAAACTTAACAATTTTTGAGCGTTTCAGTGTTATAATTTGTATACCGAACAAAAATGTACTATTTTAAGCAATTTTCATAAGGTTTGTAAGTGATAAAGTACTTAAATACGGCAGAAATTTAAATTATAAAGTGGTTAACTAACCTTTAAGTAACCTTTAACCCTGTATATTACTATCACTTCATAAGAAATATTTTTTTAAAATAAATATTGTTTCAGGAGTAGATAAACATCATTCTGAAGCTATCTCTTCATAGTTTCTAGCGATATAATAAAATTGTATTCTGAAAAAGTCTACATTTCATTTGATATTCTGCATCATACTTGATTCGCTCCTACTTTATCTTATCCATAGTTGTTGCTAGAAATAAAATAAGATATTGTTTTCCATCTTATTTTTTATCCATTTCTCAAAAGAACTTTTTATTTTCGAGATACAAAATGTAATTTAGAAATTGAGTGTATATTATATTATATATAAAATTCTACGATTAAGTCTAGACATAAAAGATTTTTATTGTTTTATACTTATATGCAAGTTAAATTAACTGGGAATATATTTATTGTAGATATAAATTTTATTTTATGAAATTCTATTTTGTCATATGTATATATAGATAGCTATTACATATATCTCCCATTTGGATAAATTAGCCCAAAGTCATTATTAGCTGGGCAAGAGTAGGGAGATTAACTTTGTTAATTACTACAGGAGAGGACAATTAACGAACTTGCGTCCCCTTGACGATGGTGTTTCCTGTATGACACCGCTGTCTTGACAAGAAGCAGATTTTCGTTTATAAAGGTCGAGAAGAAAGGGGAATGTTTCAATAAAATTAGTAATTTTTAAGTACACTTAGCATCTTCACCAGTTCAGAATAATATTACTTTTGTAGTTTATTCGCTGCTAATTATTTTTAATATAAGTATTCTAATTATGAATTATAAAATTAAAATAAATGCAACTAACTTTTTTAATTAAATTGCATATTAATGAATAGGATTTACTTAACTTTAGTACCGTCAAGTAGTTTTCTTTAATTCAAGTACATAAAATCCCATTGAATATTAAAATTTATACCAAAAGATTACTTATATTTCAAAGAAAGAAACTGTGTCATGATTTATAATATACAAAACATAAGACAAAACAAACTTTTCAGAAATGTAAAATAAAAATANTAATTTCAATAAAAATCCGTTAAGTCGTTTTAAATGGCCTATTATAATAATAAAAAATGGTAACCGCTTAATTTATTTATGTTTCGGCAATTTTGAACGGTTTAAATGAAATTTTCTTTTGATAAATATTTATTTAATAATATTTTTTTATAAAAATTAAATGCTATAAATAAAAAGTCGCCACTACATAGAAATTATAATTTTTATTCACTTTTTTATAAAAATTTTTAAAATTTTTATTTAGAAAGCATTCAATTTTTTTCATAAATATCGAATTAATTTATTTATACCTGACGTGTTGTCTTTACTCTTTTGATATAAATACTTCGTAGATATGAGGTTAATGGACTTCCTTTATGATCATTTTGAGATTTTTCTAAACACATTTAAAAAAAATCTCATTTATAAATCATAAAATGATGTTTTTTCTCCATTTGATCAGACTGCCATTAGTATAATTCCATTAAAAATAAATGAATCAGTAAATAAATAATCAGATGAATTGTTTTAAATATATTTAAAGAGTGGCTCAATGTGATTGAATTTGTTTGATCATGATTAATCATATGAATAGAGCCAAATTCATATAATTAATATATTGAGGATACTATATTCTCTTAAAATGCAATTAAGAGTTTTAAACTCAATCTTCACTCTCATAAATACAATTACGATATGCTGAAGACTGTGAACTCATTCTTCAATCTCCTAAAAGCAGTTATATTGAGGATAGTAAATTCTAGTTCCACTCTTCCAAATTCGAATATACTGTACTGTACATAGTATTGAAAATTGTAAATTTATCGTCATTTTCCTAAAGCTCAATTATACTTGAAGATTGTACAGTACAATCGATCTTCATTCTACTATAGGAAATTACATTGAAAACTGAAATCTCAATTTTCACTCTCTTAAACGCAATTATAATGAATATTATAATTCATCTTCATTCTCTTAAACGTCAAATGCATTGAGGATTACAATTTCAATTTTCACTCTCCAAAATGCAATTATATTGAAGATTACAAACTCAATCCTCAGTACATCAGTGATTATAAATCTGATAACTGCATTTACATATTTGATCACATCCAGATTCGAATATAAGCCTAAATTTGCATATTTAATTATATGCAGACCGAATTTTACATAGCTAATTACAAACAAATTAAAATATAAGAGGGATTTCATATGCTTAATTAACATAGAATCGAATATAAAGTCGTGTTTACATGTTTTGATCATATGCAGATCTGAATATGAGGATTTATTTTACACGTTTTATCATAAACAAATCAATTAATGTACCCATAATAAATAAAGAATATATAATTTACAATGCTGAATAAGATCATGAATTCAATTATAATTAAAATTTTTCTTAAATGAATCGATAAAACCAAATATTTTAAAAGGATACAAATTATATTACGGATTATTTAATGTTAAAAATTAAATTTTTAATGACATTCTGTAGTAGTTGGAACATCTCATTATAAAATTAAAATTTGGCAGTCCTGATAAAGTTTGATTCCATAGTGGACCTTCAACATGAGTCTTTGAAATCATTAATTCCCTCATACCTATTCTCCCTACACCTCTGTGAAGTACCCATACTTTAACAAGTGATATCTAATATTACTGTCAATCAAAATTAATTAATTTTATAGTAATTAATTTCAAATTTATTATAATTTTACATGTGGAGCAATCTAAAAGTAAGTAAACTATATTTTATAANTGTTATGTTATAAAATATCATTATTAATTTATAAATAATTAGTTTAAAACTTGGTAAAATTTTAAAATAGAAAACTTTCTTCATAATATATCTTCAGGCGATGGAGAAAAAGTGATGAACAACTTCCCATTCTCAACGAGAAAAAAAAGCTGATTCAGGTGAATCAACTATCTTAAAAATTTTGTTTGAACTGTGGATTAAAATGCGTAACATTCTATTCTAATATCAATGTTAATGATTCGGAATACACTGAAAATTCTGAATTTTATAATAAAATCATGTTATTTTTAATGATAATTAAGTAAAGAAAGTAAAATAGGAGTCTAACATTCTAAAATTATTTAGAAATTTTGTTTTCTCCCTTTAAAATATTTAATAATTGAAAAAATTATGTATAAAAAGGTTTTTACTCATTGATAAACTTATGTATTAAAATCGTAAAGACTGTTTCCCTGCAAAGCAAAAGAAATCGACAGAGAAGCCGCCTTACAGGCAGCTATAAGATAACTTTAAAAATAATAAAATAAAAATAGATAAATATAATTCTATACGATATAAATCTAAAAATATTCCGTTTGATATTAAGAAAACTATTATTTCCTTTAAATGTCCCAATTTAAAGCGATTCTGTAGGGGAAAAAATTTTTAATCGAACCACAAATTATTTAGAAACATAAAACAAGGTCTTGATAATTTGAAAAATGACACGTCGTTTCATATGTCAGCACAGGAAATTAGAGACTACAAGTATATCTCTAGAGATTGAAAATTGACTTAATTAAAGATATAGCCGTTTACAGTTGCCTTTCGTCCAAGGAGGAAATTTCTGTGGCGTCATATAAGATCGATTAGTAGGAATGTACGACTTTTACCCTTGGGAAAATGGACGATGTCGAAGTGACATGGTGTTCGATGTACCATGATTGGCAACACGAAACGCTACCAGTGAAACTTGCGTCTTTAATTAACGGAATAAAGTAAGTGAAATTTCAGATCATCATCTTATCATAAATTGATATATTCATAACTGTATAACTTTATAGTTTATCCTTTGATCTTATTCGAGATTTAAATTATCATCAAGCATTAAGATATTTTGCCCACAAGAAACAAGATACCAAATTAAACTTAAGCTATTTTAACCATAATAAAACCATCTTGTATAACATCAAATTTAACATTAAATTGTAAGAGAATCACTCTCTTTTTTTAAGCTAAACTTAAATGTGTTATCCTAACAAACATAAAAATCCAATACAGTTATTTAATAGCTAAGAGTATACCACAAAAGTACTAATGTTACAGACTTATCACTAAAGAATAAAGTTTTACACCAGCAATTCGCGATAGGATACAAGATAAACGTTGGAAAACTGGAAAAACATCTATTTTATCCCAAACAGTGTCGATATTAAAGTACCTTCCATCCATATGTTAGCAATTAGTGTGAGAGATCCATTGGAGAATATATGATCGTTTTATTACACTAACTACTCTTATCTTGTCCAACATAACCTCAACTGATACAAACCCTAGAGACGTGGTAATCGCTAGCAGATTATTGACTTACAGACTAACCTATATTGATATAACCTGGAGAGAGAAAAAAATAAGTTTCTTTTTTGTATGATTCTAACCAATATCTCCCTCTTTTAACACTATTAATATTATTAGATAATGCACATGTTGAATTTCATTTAAAGCAGATTATAAGAAAGTTAAAGATTAACTTATATACAGAGTTAGTAGCGGTTTCTTATAACTGAATTCAATATTTTAAGAGAATAAAATCAATTTTAAGTAGTTTCAACTTAATAAATTATTTTAAACTGATTTTCTCTACAAAATATAAAAAAAATTTTAAACAAAATTGATAAAATGTTTTAATAATCTCTTAATAAGTGATCAAAAAGTTTCATGAAAATGAAATAGAAAAATTCCATAATAAAGAGTTTTCAATTGATTAATTTTTTATCATAAAATTTTATTTATTTTTTAAATGAAATTTCTTTGAATATTCAATTTAAAGACATATAAAAAATAAAAATAAACATAGATTTAAATGATAAAAATGCAAGAGAAAAATTATATTAAATTAAGAATACAGTATATTTATAAATCTACAAAAATTATAAACAAAAATTTATCCTTTTTTCAATATAAAAAATATTAAAACAGAAAAAAATCAAAAATATTCAATTATTAATTTTTATACAAACTAAAAATATTTAAGAGAATTTACAAAATTTTCAAGATTAGTAAAAAAAAACAAAATTACGAAATTTTTCTGTATTTTACAATAATTTCTTCTACAAGAATTACAAGCAATAATTTCTTATATGTTTCTATGAACATAAACAAAAATTTTTGTTAGATTTTAATTTAAAAAATTAATTTTTATAAAATTTTTAAATCAAAAACTAAGAAAACTTTTAGTAAAAGAATAGAAAAAAATTTAATAAGTATTAAAAAAGTTTTCAAGATTAGAAAAATTGCAAATTTTTTCTATATTTACAAGAAAAATGTATTTTAAATGCAGAAAATTTGAAAAAAAAAAATGTATAGAAAAATTACAAGAAATTCTTGAAGATCTTGAATTTATAAGGAAAAAAAATTTCTAAAAATTCTTAAAAACATAATAAACAAATCACATTTCTGTTTATATTTATTTATAAATTAATTAATAGAAAAAATATCAAAATATTCAGTTATTATTAATTTTTCACACACAATTATATTAAAGAGAATTTACAAGAACTATAAGAAAAATAAAGTTTACTACATTTAAATAGATGATAATAAAATTTAATATGTTTATAAATGATATTCTTTATTAAAAATATAACTTAAAATTGTAATTTTAAAAATATCACAATAAAACTATTTAGGAATTTTATTTAATATCAGAAAATAGAAAATATTTAATTCATTTATACAAAAGTGCAGAAAATTTCTTAATTGATTTTAAATTCAATTATAGTTTTATCAATAAGAAAATTTATTTAAAATTAAATATAAAATTAAATACTATAAAGATATATAAATTTTAGTATTTTACAGAAAATAAATAGAGAAAAAATCAATAATTGATATAACATTTGATAAAAATAAGTAATAATATAACTGTTTTTTAAATTTATGAAGTTAAGCAATGAAAAAAAATATGTTTTGTTATAAAATTTCAAAGTTTCACAAAATTTATATATAAAAATAACACAAATTCCTATTTTTGATATAAATGTAAATAAAAAGAAGTGTTGTTTTTTTAAAAAAAATATTGTCAAAATAAACAGAATGAAAAACATATAAATAAGTATTTTAAGATTTTTAAATTGATATATGAACATAAAGATTACATTTTATCATAAGGAAAGGGGGAAATATTGCAATTTTTCATGAATAAAAATCTTCTAAACTTAGTACCTAAAATATTTAAGTAGTGAATGTAATCTTTATATAATATTTACTGTAAAGCATTCATTTGTTTTGTTGAAAATGATGAAACAAGGAGAACATTTCAGTGATGGATACTCGTAAATAATCTTCTACATTACCTAACACTTCCTACTCATCAATCATATTCATCTCTATGAGACATGTGATATTGAAAAAATAAAAATAAAATATGACAAACTATCTTCAGTATGGAAATTGTTTCACAAAAATATATCAATTATTATAAACTGTATATAGTATAGGAGTAACATTAAAAAAGGGGGAAAAATTCAACAGTTTTCTAGTAATTTTTCTCATAAATTAATTGAATAAAATTTAAATTTAATGTATTATTATTAATTAATAATTGTAAATATTTTTTTGATTTTTTTTCTAATATTTTTATGTAAAAATTAAGTTTTTAACGGAAACGTGAAAAATTTTGTAACAATACAATATAAATTTCTAATTGCGTATTTTAAATTCTAGAATATATTATCTGCATGTGATGTAACAGAAAGCAAAATGCATAAAAAATTTTCTAAAGGTTGCAATTCTAGTAAACGTAAAGGAGAAAAAACTATTGGTATGTTGTAATAAATAGTGGTCATTATATACGTTAATTTTCCTTTAATATTTTGTATGGAAGTCTTTACTCGATATTAGATTTAATAGTTTAATTCTTAAAATATTTTAAACAATTTTTTCCAGATCAGTTGATGAAATTTTTAGCCAATTATGGCACGGCAGAAGAGAAACTTCAAGCCCTGTATAAAAAGCATCTAGAAGTTTTGGAAGAACAACGAAATTTCGAAAGTAGAATAAAACAGTCCGAAAGACATAATATTCAGTTGACTAGAGAAAAAGAACAACTTCAAGCCGATCACAATAGAGCCGTTTTGGCAAAGAGTAAACTGGAAAGTTTATGCCGAGAATTACAGAGACAAAATAAAGCAATCAAGGTAAATACTTTATGAATTTTTTGAAAATATAATAATTGCTTATAATTGTTCTCATTTAAATTCAGTTTATAAGTATGAATTATTATTTTAAAAAGTGTTTTTTTGATTTTATAGGAAGAGAGTCTTCTACGTATTAGGGAGGAGGAAGAAAAAAGAAAAGAATTAGTTGGAAAATTTCAGACTACTCTCAATGATATTTCGACTTTGATGCAAGAAAATCAACAGAAGAGCACTCAGCTGAAAGAAGAAAATATCGAATTAGCCCAAAAGTTAAAATCTCTGGTTGATCATTACGATTTATGGGAAAAGGTATGGAATTTACAAGTTAACATATTAAATTTTTTAAGTTAAAAATCAAGAAATATATTTTTAATCATAGTTCAGTTGAATATCTACAAAAATGTAGAAATTCAATTATTAATTAATTAAGATTTTAATAGCGAAATCTAATCGAATCAGTTATTACAAAAAGGAGATAAGTCACATACGTGCAAATTCTGTATAACAATGAAATCTTGCTTTTTAATTCAAATTGAGAATATAAAGATGCATTGTTGGTATTAAGAAAAACTCTCTCTCTTAGCTAGTTATAGTTTAATTAAATTAAACTAAACATAAATAATATTTGGTGCAAGTACTAATAATCTACCCCAAATGTATGTGTATGAATGACTGAAATCAAGAGGTGTGCAGGTGAAGATTTAAACATCAGTTTATTATGCAAAATTTATTGTTCACTTGTATTTTGTAAACTTAGTCATTGTGTGTATAAGACTTAGTTGTTGTCACAGTTCTCATCTGATGTCTAGACCTTTTGATAATTTTGTGCTTGCTCCTATGGAATGAACCAAAGAATATTTATATTGAACGTTTTCTTATTAATGGGCACATTTGCATCATATAATTACTCGTATATCTGATCATTGAGCAGTGTTTGGACTTCATAAGCTTAAACTTTTACCTCATCAATCTGTCAATGAAAGTATCAGCCATTAGAATCTAGTGACTGATATTTTCAGTGCTTATCTGAAGCTAATCATTAGATTCAGATCAGCACAGCCTGAATTACTGTGCCAATTGGAACTTGAGGTAACTGAACACGGAGTGTAAGAATGTGAGTTCATTGCTGACAGAATGCTTGATTTTTTATCATTTGTGAACATGTCAAAGCATTTCCTACTTTAAGACCACTGAATAGATTTTAAGATTATTCATGTATTCCAATTTTCCATGTACTAATTAGCAAAGATAATTTATAGTTTGGTGTATGTTTAATTCACAGCAGCTATAGATGTTTTATATTTATGTTTACTTCTGCCTGATTTTCACAATTTAATTGCCTCTGATCAATGTTTATACAGCACTAATTGCATTGCAGATTTAATGGATCTTCTGTGTTGTATAATAATAGTATATTATCAATACAAATTATTTTTCCAAGGAAACTTTTTACATATTGATGTTTACATCATTTGTAATTGTTAAGATAAAGGATAAGAGAGTTAAGAGTATATAACAGATAGACACAAAATAATTTACAGTAGTTAAATTTAAATTACAAATATCATCAGATGTGGTTTATAAGAAATTGTCATCCTATAAGTTTTAGTATTTTTGTTTTCCTAAATAGAAAATCATACAACACACACTAATTTTTATATTTAGAAGAATATGTAAACATTTTAAGATATATTATACCAATTTTCTTGTTTTCTTCTGAAATAATCTTAATCTTTTTTAACCAGTTCTCAATTTACTAATACATTAGTCAAACAATTAGGGAAGCAAGCAATTTTGCACAGGAAATCATTTACAACAAATGATTGTGAATATCAGATGTGTTTGTTACACAAGATACAGTAAAATGTATGAAGATACATAAAAACTTATGCATTGAACCAAATTTGTTGTTATATTTTCATTTATTGCAATATATCAATGAACATCCAGAATGAATTTTTTAGACTATTGCATACAATATCTGAATGGATAAAACTGCTTCGTGTACAGGTGGAACGGAATCAGTGAGGCTGCCAACAAGGTGACACTTTCCAAGGAGAGCAGTCATATGCTCATTGACCAGTGTATATAGGACCTGTGAAAGGAATATGACAGAGACACCAGGTGACATGCAGAAAATTTTTTTGCACGTGTTTTCTCATAGGATTGCAAATAAATTTAATATTTACATCTCTTAATGTGAGAGTAAAAAAGTTGAGAATCTCTGGTCTGTTGAATGCTTTCCTGCAGGTTATATAATTGTTTTTCAATTTGAATCATAATATAAATGAATTGTAAAATAATTTGGATAAGCATTTAGGAATCCAAATGTAAAGTTTTGTAAAACTTTACATTTGGATTCTTTCAATAATATCAATGGAAATCATTACAATTATTATTAAATATTTTATTGCCATTATGTAGTACTTCTATGGTAGATGTAAAAAAAGTTACAAGATTTAATCAATTACTTTTCCAGATGTTTCAAGCTTATATTTAACCTTAGAAATAACAAATTTTTTAAAATGAAATAGCTTATAATTTTTCTAAAATAGAATGTACAAATCCTGAATATAAAGTTATCAAAATAATGTAATTAAAAGTAATTAATAGATTAACAATTTTTATTTTATTAATAGCATATGGGAAAAGTTGTAAGACAAAAGGAACTAGAATCTCAATTAGCTAAAGCAAAACTAGCCAAAACAATGTTACAACTTAAACAAGAAAGGGAGAATTTTCTGAAAGAGAAACACCAACTGTTGGAAAATATTAATGAACTACAAAAAAGAAGTACTGAATTAGCTTCGACGGAATTGAAACTACGAAATGAGCTGAGTCTGTACACTTCGAAATACGACGAATTTCAGGGAGTTCTTCGAAAGAGCAACGACGTTTTCAGCTCGTTTAAGAGCGACATGGATGCGGTAAATTTTTTAGACGATAAATATTTTTACTTAATAAAAGACGTTACAAGAGAGAAAATGTTATAATTTTAAAAATTTTTGTTTTTCAGATGTCAAAAAAGATTAAAAAACTTCAAAAAGAAACTGGTCAATGGAAAACCAGATGGGAGAGTAGTAATCGTGCACTTATTGAGATGGCAGCTGAAGTAATATATTATATTTTAAAATATTTAAATTCTTATTTTTAAATTCAAAATATAAAAATTATTTTTTAGAAACAAAAACGAGATCAAGAATTGTTAACGTCACAGCAGAGAGTACTTACTTTAGAAAAGTTATGCAGGGCTCTACAGACAGAAAGAATAGAGTTACAGAACCAGATAAAAAATCAACTCAATCAAATTGGTAATATTCTTTTTTATACACTTTTTATTAACTTATCTGCACAAACAGGCAGACGGAATAAAATCTTATCACTCAATTTTCACTCACTTCCCAATTTCTGATCTAGTTTAGACTTTGTATTCCAATAACGATACATTTTTTTTAGACTTTTTGGCTAACTGCTAAAATTTTAATTGCAAGCAATCTGATAACAGATGGCACTGTACATTAGCTTAATAAATTGCACAATTTGTCATGCAAAGCAACAAACCCTTGTAACTCAGTTTTCATCCATTTCCCAATTAAACATATTTTTATATAAAACCAAAAAATATAAGTATTTATGTTAAAGAAATGCTTTTTATTCACATAAATGCACTAAAAAGTAGAAAATAAAGCTGAAAAAACAGATTTCACATTTGTTTTTCTACTTTTTAGTGCATTATGTGAATAAAAAGCATTTCTTTAACATACTTNCTATTTTTCTTCCAAATGTATATCGAACATATAGAATATTTAGTGACTACATTGTTTTAAAGTATGGAATCCAAGAAAGAACTTTCAAAATTCCATCACTTCACACACACACTCACACACAAGCCAAAAAAGAGGAGAAAAATTCAATCAGATTCGCCTGACTACTCGGAAGTAGGAGGGATAGTAAAGAAAGAAAGTGCAAACCAATGAAGTGAAACCACCTAGTTTCTAATAAACAGATTTCACCATTGCACAAATTGAAGAATTTCTTCCATTTTCTATACCAGCTCATTTAATTGACGTGTTTCTTTTTTTTTAAATATTTTTTTCGTTTTTATGAAGAAATCATTAGAGTAGTAAATTATACAGAATATAGAGGAAAAAATGTAGATAGTAATTCGATTTTTCATTATTATTTTCCGAAAAATTTCAACTAATCTATAATTAAATATTTTTAATGTAATTTCTTTTATTTGTACAGTAACTATTTTTATTAAATATATATATATATATATTTAACTCTTTCTGTCCTATGGACACTAAGAATGATTTTTTTTTCGTAACCATCGTAGATTCTGCCAGGCCTACATTGAAGGCTATAAGATGATGAGGATTGTATTGGTGGAATAAGGCAATCTGTCAAGAGGGTGCCCTCCCAGAAGAGCTTTCTATGGGAAACGTCTCCATATAATGTGGCCAACCCGTTGGTAAGGGACAGGACCCATAGAAAATTCTGGATTCAATCCCAGATCCCCAAAACAATATGCTGACGCCTTAATCGCCTCGAACATCAGGCCAACTATTAAATATCTTTTAAATAATTTGAACTGTTTTGTAATATATTATTAATATAAAATATACACTTTTTCTAAAATTACGTTTAAAAGTATACTGTCTTGTTCGTTTGTTAATCTCTCTGCCTACTCTAGTGCTTTATATTAATAAAATTTATTATAATTTTACATGTGGAGCAATCTAAAAGTAAGTAAACTATATTTTGTAAGAATAGTTCAATAATTTATGCAAGAAACTTAACAATTTTTGAGCGTTTCAGTGTTATAATTTGTATACCGAACAAAAATGTACTATTTTAAGCAATTTTCATAAGGTTTGTAAGTGATAAAGTACTTAAATACGGCAGAAATTTAAATTATAAAGTGGTTAACTAACCTTTAAGCAACCCTGTATATTACTATCACTTCATAAGAATAGATATAAGTTGAAAAAAATAAAATTACAATAGTTAATTGACTTTTGGTACTCTGTACATATAAAAGGTAGTTCGAATTTTAACTCTTTTTCTGCTTAAAAAATATTATCTGATTTAATTTTTTTATATCCTGAAATGTGGATTAATTTCAATAAAAATCCGTTAAGTCGTTTTAAATGGCCTATTATAATAATAAAAAATGGTAACCGCTTAATTTATTTATGTTTCGGCAATTTTGAACGGTTTAAATGAAATTTTCTTTTGATAAATATTTATTTAATAATATTTTTTTATAAAAATTAAATGCTATAAATAAAAAGTCGCCACTACATAGAAATTATAATTTTTATTCACTTTTTTATAAAAATTTTTAAAATTTTTATTTAGAAAGCATTCAATTTTTTTCATAAATATCGAATTAATTTATTTATACCTGACGTGTTGTCTTTACTCTTTTGATATAAATACTTCGTAGATATGAGGTTAATGGACTTCCTTTATGATCATTTTGAGATTTTTCTAAACACATTTTAAAAAAATCTCATTTATAAATCATAAAATGATGTTTTTTCTCCATTTGATCAGACTGCCATTAGTATAATTCCATTAAAAATAAATGAATCAGTAAATAAATAATCAGATGAATTGTTTTAAATATATTTAAAGAGTGGCTCAATGTGATTGAATTTGTTTGATCATGATTAATCATATGAATAGAGCCAAATTCATATAATTAATATATTGAGGATACTATATTCTCTTAAAATGCAATTAAGAGTTTTAAACTCAATCTTCACTCTCATAAATACAATTACGATATGCTGAAGACTGTGAACTCATTCTTCAATCTCCTAAAAGCAGTTATATTGAGGATAGTAAATTCTAGTTCCACTCTTCCAAATTCGAATATACTGTACTGTACATAGTATTGAAAATTGTAAATTTATCGTCATTTTCCTAAAGCTCAATTATACTTGAAGATTGTACAGTACAATCGATCTTCATTCTACTATAGGAAATTACATTGAAAACTGAAATCTCAATTTTCACTCTCTTAAACGCAATTATAATGAATATTATAATTCATCTTCATTCTCTTAAACGTCAAATGCATTGAGGATTACAATTTCAATTTTCACTCTCCAAAATGCAATTATATTGAAGATTACAAACTCAATCCTCAGTACATCAGTGATTATAAATCTGATAACTGCATTTACATATTTGATCACATCCAGATTCGAATATAAGCCTAAATTTGCATATTTAATTATATGCAGACCGAATTTTACATAGCTAATTACAAACAAATTAAAATATAAGAGGGATTTCATATGCTTAATTAACATAGAATCGAATATAAAGTCGTGTTTACATGTTTTGATCATATGCAGATCTGAATATGAGGATTTATTTTACACGTTTTATCATAAACAAATCAATTAATGTACCCATAATAAATAAAGAATATATAATTTACAATGCTGAATAAGATCATGAATTCAATTATAATTAAAATTTTTCTTAAATGAATCGATAAAACCAAATATTTTAAAAGGATACAAATTATATTACGGATTATTTAATGTTAAAAATTAATTAAGATTAAAATAAATTTTCATTTCATAATTAAAATTAATTGGAAAAAATATTACAATAGTCAACCGTTATTTATTTCATTCATAAATTTTACAAAAATTAATTTTTCTATCTCATATTTCTACTCAAACTTTTGCATTTTTTCAAATGTAAAGTTTGCAATTTAAATTAATTAAATTTTGAATGTAATTTTCACTAAAAAAAATAATAGTTTGTTGAATTATTATGTAAAATTTTCAGGAGGAAGAAAAGAAACAAAACAATTGTATTCTTTCATTCATACCAATTAGATCCTAATAAGAACTTTTGCTGACACTAATTCCTGTCCCAGATTGTCAAAGTACGAAAAGAGATTTACATCCCTTAAGGACGAAAAATGACATTCCTTACTTTTACTATTTCACTTTTATCTATAGCGACTAATTGCATACTTGACAAATAAAATTATAGCTTACGATAAAACACATTAATATATAACTTAATAATTAACATTTTAGGATAAGAAATTTGTATATTTTTAAGTTTTAAATAGACTTTAACTTAATTTTTTTTAAATAAAATTATTTTGGGATCACTTAAGTTCTGATAATGCACAGATGGCTGCTTTTAGGTTTGCAAGCTGTGAACAATATGTGACCTTGTTTGAAGTTCCTTACCACGTTGGCGGCCCTTAACACAGAAAATATTATGCTATGTGACAGCTAAGGAGATTTAGATAATGCAGATGGCTTTCAAAATGTTTAAAATTACATAAATGAAACGCTTTGACCTTAAAAAATATACGAAACGAAATTAAAATGATTAATTTTAATCCTAATTTATATCCTGTCATACCTCTATTCTGAACTTAACGAATAAATTTTAAGTTTGGTATATATATTCTTTGTATTCGTTGCAATCTGTAGATCACAAAGTAAAGCATTGCATACTCCGGATAATCTATGCTGAGAACCACAGAATAAGATATCAGAAGCTGACCAATCCCACAGAGAACCACAAAGAAAATCACCATAAGCCGAGGGACCTCTGTACTGAAGATTTTATTCTACGATCTTCAGCACAAATAATCTTACTCTGTGTTCAGGAATTTAATTCAAATGTACTGTACAGAGTAAGAATCTCTAGTGTCAGCCAAGTTCTTGTTAGAATGGAATTAGAGTAGGAATCGTTCATTTGTATTCGTTTCACGTTGAAGATCAAAGATTACTTAACGCATCATAAACTGCGAATAACCATAAAATGGCCAAAAGAATTGAATAAAAAATCATTTTAGTTTCCTAAAGAACAATTTAGTATTTTAAATTACAACACAGTTCCAAAGTTACGCACATTTTCAGCACAAAACAGAAACTACACAACTTTAAATTTGTTATTGTAAATCACGTAATAAAATAACAGAAACTTTCAATTAATTATAATAATTTTAAGGAAATAAAATTAATTATAAAATTATCCTTTAAAGTTATTTTCATCCAATAATGAAATAATTGAATTTTAGCACTTATTTTAACTGTTTTTGTTATGATGAATATATTCAGTAAAAAATTATAGTTCAAAAGATAAACATAAATATAAGATAATAAGAATATTAAGGCACTAATTAACTGTTTAATACATCAGCAGATAAATTTCTAAGAAAGGAGAATCTGTAATATAACAACAGATTGCAATTTATTATGATAATTATAAGGTAAACTAAAATCTTAATTTCGAAAACTGATTAAGTTTCATACAGAGGAATTTTACAACTGAGTACAAAATTTCAATTTTTCTCTATAAATTACTTCAGTGTAATTACTTCCCTTTTTTTTGATAAATTGAACCTTTTTTTTTATTGGATTTTAATGGAAAGCAACTGATAATTCTTAATGTTTTTTAGATTTAATTTTTTTTCTTACGCCGATAACAAAACTGTGAATATAAATTTATAAGACATTAAATACTTTAGATATAATGAAAATATTTTAATTATTTGAAAGGTTACAAACTAATAAGATATTCTAATTCAAGATGTAGGTTACTTATTTCATGTTTTCGAATTTAGAGTTTTAAATCAGAGATTATTCTCCATCATTCTTCAAAATTTACACTTTTATAAATATCTCTTATTAATTATACTTTATTTTAAGTACATTATTAACTTGTTTACTCTTTGATGAATCCTTTTAAACTATAGTTACTATCAATTATCATTCATTTTCACCAGAAAATTCCCTTCTAAAAGTCGGAATCGTCTTAAATTCGAAGTAATTCGACAGTAATAATATTAAATTAAATGGCAGATAATCTAATATAGAGTTAAATTTTAAAGTATAACTTAACATTCATTTTTAAATGAACACATTGTAATCTATAATATATAAATTTTTTAAGAAAGATAAGGGAATAAAACCATAATAATTAATCAAATTTTCATTAAGAGTAACAGTCTAGAAGATTGTTAAAATGTCTTTTTTCTTAATACAACTATCATCAGTCATGCACACATAAGAAGAAATTCGACATCAATTCTTTCGTTTTTCTAGTCAAAGTTCAAGTAGAAATTCTATTACCAGAAACTAATTCGTCATTCTCCAGAATAACTTTCTAAAAAAACCTGAATTGTGGGTAGAATATGCCATTGCACAGCTGTTAGTTTGAATGAACGGAGTTTATAGTACTTTCCTCCTTTACCTATTGAAATTTTATACTGTTTTTTGCAAGCAGATTTTTTAAATAATAATANAAATCATTATTTTTATTAAATGAAACG
This sequence comes from Centruroides sculpturatus, assembly GCF_000671375.1. Classification (NCBI taxonomy): domain Eukaryota; kingdom Metazoa; phylum Arthropoda; class Arachnida; order Scorpiones; family Buthidae; genus Centruroides; species Centruroides sculpturatus. Next base: position 26,859 of record NW_019384362.1, on the reverse strand, counting down.
AAAATTTTTATTTTTAAAAATATAAATTTATGAAGATAAGAGCCGAGAAAGCTTTACAAAACGATTTCGTTTCTCTCCTCCTTCCTCTTCTACTTTAAAAATTTCATAAAAGGATATCAAAAGCTAATATCTTTTAGTTAAAGAACATCTCTCATAGCTTTATTTACTTGAAAAGATATAAATAAAATTTCGTGAATGATGTTTTCATTCTATATACGTTTGCTTAAAGCATTTGGACATTTTCCAGATGTTGGCTATTATCATTTAAGTTGTCACCAAAGGGAATAAAACCATAATAATTAATCAAATTTTCATTAAGAGTAACAGTCTAGAAGATTGTTAAAATGTCTTTTTTCTTAATACAACTATCATCAGTCATGCACACATAAGAAGAAATTCGACATCAATTCTTTCGTTTTTCTAGTCAAAGTTCAAGTAGAAATTCTATTACCAGAAACTAATTCGTCATTCTCCAGAATAACTTTCTAAAAAAACCTGAATTGTGGGTAGAATATGCCATTGCACAGCTGTTAGTTTGAATGAACGGAGTTTATAGTACTTTCCTCCTTTACCTATTGAAATTTTATACTGTTTTTTGCAAGCAGTAATTAAATTTTGAATGTAATTTTCACTAAAAAAAATAATAGTTTGTTGAATTATTATGCAAAATTTTCAGGAGGAAGAAAAGAAACAAAACAATTGTANCGTTTGCTTAAAGCATTTGGACATTTTCCAGATGTTGGCTATTATCATTTAAGTTGTCACCACCATTGATAGATTAAAACGTTAGAAAAAATAATGACTCAAGCGAAACCAAAATGTGCTACCATCTTCTGGCGAAAATATGAGTTAAAAATATTTGACGTAATCAATAAAATAAAATAAAATCAAGAAAAATATTTGCATTTAAGAAGCAAAAGTGACTTATTTATTTATTTATTTGAAACATGCCATTGCTTAACAGAAATCGAATTTGCATGATATATTATTTGACAGGTAAAGTGGATATTCTACTTTTGTTAAGTTTGGTTTGTATCCAACAACGTTTTAACTTCTCTTCGTAGTTTAATTTTTGCTTTTACATCACTTTTCTTATCTTATTTGTACTGCTACTAAAATGGTCTATCTTATTCTTTTCACAACGCATATTGCCTGTTGTCAAACACTCTTCCTTTCCTTCAAATGGTTTCAAAATACAGGTTTTTCATGCACTTAAATGTACTTATTTTTGTTGGAAAAACCACTACTTTCTTCTTCCTTTCTTCTTCTTTTCTTTTTATTTTTCCTATTCTGCATTCATATAAAAGCTATATAATGCTAGACATACGTGTAATTATTATTTTGTATTTTAACTTTTATATATTTATTTATTCACTTTTATTTTTGAATATTTTGCATTTCAAATTACAATTTCGTTTCTATTTTGTTTTTGTTTTTTTTTTCACTTATAATTTCATTTTTATTTTGGTTTTTCACTTAAAATTCAACATAATAATGGAAAAAAATGAAATTACAACTTTCGATTTCATTACTTTCATTATCAATTTTCGAATACTTTGGATTATTTTTTTAAAGTTTATTTACTTTTAATTTTTTAGAAAATGATTAAAAATTGTAAAATAACTTATCCTTTTCATATTTTTCTTTAAAACAATACATTGTTTCCCAATAATTTACCTGTAGTTATATAACATATTGTTCTTTTTTAAAAGCATTTCATAACTTTTAAAGAACAATTTCCTTTTGTTCTTTAAAAATTACGATATTTCCCTTTATATAAATTACAAATTCAATAAATTCTGTTCAATTTTATTTAATATAGAAATTGTTAATTAAATTTGAAAGAGTAGTATCAAGTTTCAAACGTTATTTCACAGAACATAAGAAAAAAATTTAATTAAAACAATTAAAACATAAAAAAATACAAGTAAGTTTTAGTAAAAAAAATATATATATATACAGTAGGCTATATATATATATATTTTTTTAATACTAAAATCTGATTGATACATTTACAAGTAGAATACATTATCAAATCCTTTATACTTCATGTGTATACACGTGTACATATTTTATTGAAGAAGAAAACATATTTAGGAATAAAATTCAGACGTGGAAAAGCATTGCAACAATTTTCGATATAAAGGAAAAAAATGTATTTTTTTTGTACGTGCACGTGTGGATGCGTGGGTGTATGTGGGGGTGTATAATACAAAGAGAAAACATGTGCGATGTGTTTTGAATGAACGACACAGTTACTATTCCTCGCGAACATAAGTTTTACTACAAAATATAAGCCGGTAGTTGGGCAATAAATTTAAACTGAAAGAATATAAACATGCGATTGATGGTACGATAAGGCATTTCCTTGTTATTCAGCACGTATTGTAAAAGTATGGAGCTTTACGCGTCCGGTTTCTGTCATTGGCTTCCTTTCTTTAAGAACTATGGCCATCTAGTCAATGTAAACGAGTCGAGGTGAGGACGTAACGTCTTCATTTAACATTCAACATTGCCCTTTGGTACATAAGGAGGTTACTAACCAGATCGAATCCCTAGACAAAGGAGATTAAACAAGACATTCAATGACATTATTGAATGCCAACAATCTCCTAAACTAAACATTCTATTCTTACGAGAATTAAAAGATTATAGAAGAAAAGATTATACCGCTTTAAATGCAAAATTTTAGAAGTTTAAAGTTTGTTATATACCTAGAGAGAAAAGCCAAATTAACATAGAAAATCAATAACATATTTACAAACTCTCCCCTTCTTTCGAAGGGGGGTTTATAAATTTAACGTTTTAAAACGATTTAATGATATATATTAAGCGTATTACACAAAATATAAACGGTATTTTTATAAAAAATAAATCATTATTTTTATTAAATGAAACGAAAATTTTTATTTTTAAAAATATAAATTTATGAAGATAAGAGCCGAGAAAGCTTTACAAAACGATTTCGTTTCTCTCCTCCTTCCTCTTCTACTTTAAAAATTTCATAAAAGGATATCAAAAGCTAATATCTTTTAGTTAAAGAACATCTCTCATAGCTTTATTTACTTGAAAAGATATAAATAAAATTTCGTGAATGATGTTTTCATTCTATATACGTTTGCTTAAAGCATTTGGACATTTTCCAGATGTTGGCTATTATCATTTAAGTTGTCACCACCATTGATAGATTAAAACGTTAGAAAAAATAATAATAAATATATAAATAATTTCCTCTGTTTTATTAAAAAATACTCTTAATTATTTAAAAGATTCTATTAAAACTTATAAATAGTAAAAGGGAGTAACAATTAAGCTTTTAAAAGAAAAAAAAAGGGGTTATGTCAGTTTGAGTAGTTTAACAAGTTAACTGGAAAGAATAATATATTCAAGAGGGACAAAGAGATCAATATCAGTGACAATATTGCTACATCTTTAACTAAATTCAAATTTATTCCATGATAAATAACTAAAAGTTACTTACTCGAGTAGAACTTTCGTAATTTTTTAAATGGAAAAGGTGAAATTTTTCATTCTAGTTTAATTTTTTAAACTTAATTATTTAATGTTGATTAATAAAAAGCGTTGCTTTTATATGATTTATTTCAAGTTTAATAACAAATTATTGAACTTTTATTATTAAATAGCATTTTAAATCATAAAATAGAATGATAAATGCGTAGGGATGGAGATATATCTTTGTTGAAATTAAGTTTCAAGCATTAATTTACGAGTTACATTGATTAAATGTATCAATTAATACGCTTAGTTCAATTCATAATCGATATAAAATTCAAGAATTTAAATTTAAATTATGCAAAATTTATCTTGAATTAATTCTAAATTTTATCTTCAAACAAATGTAGAATTATTGAATTTTTCTCCCGTTAAAAATCCTTTAATCAAATCGCATTTAAGAAGATTTAAGTTTCAATTTACAATGTATTTTTCTCGTTAAGATAAAAAAATCATAAAATAAAGACCATGTCTTTAAAAAAATGTAAATTTTTAAACAAAAAGTAAAGAGAATAGGATGGAATGACGATGCATTTAGGTAAAGCAATGTACAAAATCCTTCATAATATTCCATCTTGGAGTGGTTTGGCAGCACTTGTGGGTTTAGAAACAGGATGCGTGTTGTGGACAGCCAGCCATTCATTCAATGATTTATGTCTATCGTTGAGTGCGTAACCCCTAACACATCTCTACCATTTTACTAGTGGAAACTCCATTCGTTTTGAAATCGGAGAGACGAAGATGGTGATTCCAGAGGGTTCAAAACAGCGTTTGCTTGGCACACGTCCAATATCCTCCTCATACTCGCACACACAAACTACGATTAATCCGTCATGTAAGTATCCTAGTACGTTCAGGTTCAGTTACTTTACTCGGATATCATATATAGTGTACCCAAAATCAAGAATGCCTTTATTAGGTTGGAGAGAAGAGACGACATAGAAGATGACATGTTTGAATTTCCCATCAGCTGCCCTATTTCCTATCACGGATTTTTTTTAACCTTCTACTCATAAAATTTTATCATTCATCGTCTTAAAATAAATTTATTTCCGAAAATTTCGAACTTTTTTCTACCATTAAATCTTATTTTTCGTGCTTCTTCACCCTTTTATAGGCAAGTAGAATGACTTGAATCTTCTCGATATAGTAACGTTTTTAATCAAATATTCAATAAAACATGTTTAAAATATTTTATAAACTATTCTTTAAGCTGTAAATAACTACATAATATAGTTATTACTATTGAATTCTAACACAGTAATCCTCAATGCTGGAATTCGTTAACTGAATTGCGCTCTCGTTAATACTATTTAAATCGATGTTATCCTAAAGTTGCATTTTGTTCTGACGTGGCTCCTTATCTTTTCCAAAACCTAATTTCAAAACTAACTCTTTAGCTTTTGTTTTGTTTCGCTAACTTTAGTGAAATTAGCTCCTGTTTTTTTCTATGCATATATGTCTCTTCCAATCGATTTCCATAGAGTCAGACCGACAAATCGCTTTTCATTTTCAAGTGAAACGGTTTTAATGTAAAATGAAATGTAGTGAAAAAAATAAAGTAAAATTAAGTTTTCTGATGAGAAAAATTCGAAATTTTATAAATCTACTTTATAAAATCCTACTTAAATTTACTCTCAAGCTTATGTCTTACATAATTGCATTAAAGTACTTTAACGTGCGATAGTGAATTAAAGAAAGAGATTATTTATACTCATTTAATAACTTTTTTAAACATTTTAATTTAAAATAAACATTATAAATTAATAAAAATTGTAATTTTTTTTAAATCTGTTATCTTATATTCTCTTGAATTAAGCAAAATAATAATTAACTTTCTTAAAGAAATAAGAGATGTGTATACATTATTCCCTTGTTTTTTGAAGAATTAATCACTATATTAATTAATTTACGAAATATTATAAAATAATTAATTTAAAAACTTACTTTTTATTTAAGTTAACTCATATTATTTCTTAAATTTACCAATATAATAAGTAGCTCCTTAAAGAAGTACGCGAACTTATACATACAAACCCTTTGTTTCTTTCGGTAATTAATCATTAAACCTCTTAATTTACAAAATATAAAGTAATTAATAAAAAAGCACTTATTTTTTTATTTCAATTATCATATATCAGCTCCTAAATTAAGACATTTAGCGATTAATTCTTCAAAAAAACAGGAGGATATATATGAAAAACCGTATAATTACAAGGAACTCCTGATGTAAATATATATGTTTATACATTGTTTCGTACGATTTTATGATCGAAGATGAACAAAACTTGTTTATCCACATACCATTTAAAGTTTTGAATGTAGTAATTTCGAAACATAGTAGCGCATTTTATAGTTTTATATCTTTTCTCCGTGTACATAAAGACGTCAAACGATTAAAACTATATTCGACTATAATAGTTAATTAACCAATAAATAAGCAAATTCAGCTTAAATCTAACAAACAATTAATAATTTAGAAGTTAATTCATTTGAAAGCCAAATCAAAATTGATTATTAGGAACAATTAACATGATGATAAATGCAAAACAATTTTAAATCTCTATTTGCATTATTTAATGATAAACGAGTAAATAAATCAGTAAATTTTTGTTTAAGAAACCTGTTTAATCGAGTAAATTTATATATAATTTTAAAAAATACTGATTAAGCCTCATCAAATTACACATTGTAATCTATAATATATAAATTTTTTAAGAAAGATAAGGGAATAAAACCATAATAATTAATCAAATTTTCATTAAGAGTAACAGTCTAGAAGATTGTTAAAATGTCTTTTTTCTTAATACAACTATCATCAGTCATGCACACATAAGAAGAAATTCGACATCAATTCTTTCGTTTTTCTAGTCAAAGTTCAAGTAGAAATTCTATTACCAGAAACTAATTCGTCATTCTCCAGAATAACTTTCTAAAAAAACCTGAATTGTGGGTAGAATATGCCATTGCACAGCTGTTAGTTTGAATGAACGGAGTTTATAGTACTTTCCTCCTTTACCTATTGAAATTTTATACTGTTTTTTGCAAGCAGATTTTTTNATTTTAAATCTCTATTTGCATTATTTAATGATAAACGAGTAAATAAATCAGTAAATTTTTGTTTAAGAAACCTGTTTAATCGAGTAAATTTATATATAATTTTAAAAAATACTGATTAATCCTCATCAAATTAAGAAAGAAAAGATCGATTATCGATCCGAATCGATCCAATTAAATCAGATCGAAATCGATCTGTTAAATTAATTAAAAGTATTACTAAATCCTAAAACCTAATTAACTAATTAATTTATATTAAATTAATTCATCAAATTAAGCGTAAAGTTAATTAAATTGTCAGTTTAACGAATGAAATCTTCGACGTGATAGGTATACTAAACATATCTAAAAAAAACAATCACATAAAAATCTCATTGGAAAATAATAAAACATAAATTTTATCTTGTGTTTTACAACTTATAAATATTCTGCATGGATTTTACGTAAGTTTATGCAAGTTTTTGTAATAGTAAAGTTGGGTTTCTGTGAAAAAATGCTGTCGAGTGAAGATAAAAGAAGTGTATTTACCTCTTGGCAGTACTGGCCTTGTTCCATTTGTGGCACATTCTAATCCTTTGGAAGCACAAAGCAATAAGAAGATGGCAAACAACACTCGATAGTGTTTCATAGCTGATTCAAAGAGAACCTGAAAGAAAATTTTTTTTTATTTAATATTTAAAAAAAAAAAAAAAAAAAAAAATATGAAAAAAGAAAGAAAAACAAAGGAAGTAATGCATCATGGAGTCAATTTGATCGACATTTTCCTTATAAAGGGGAGGCCACATCAAAATACAATATTCTAGATGGGCAATACTCACTGATTGATAACAAAGTGAACTGTTATGAGTTCACTACTCAATTTACTTCCCGAGAATAAAGGGGAAAAAAGGAACATGATAAAATGATTAATAGGATTAATAATGTGAGTAGGAAAAGTTTCGTCAATAATAATAATATGGTAACTGTCATTTGGATAAGGTGAAGGAAGGAATTAGCTTTCTCTTCTACTCTCTGTTTTAAAATCGAAGTAAAATTTACATATAGAAGGATTAAGAAATAAAGTAATTCAAACAACTCCAAGAATTTACGTTAGTTAGAAATTGTTTAAATTAAATGTAACTTTGTAGAATAAATATTTGAAATTAAAACAATTATCAATGATAAATTAATAAAAGGAAGATGCTGAAATTTAATTGTTAAAATATTTTCAAATCAGTGGAAAAAAATTGCATTTTTAGGATTAAAATTTTCTATACACAACGTGAAAAATGTGGTTTTCCAGTTTAAAAATTACAATATTGAGGTTAAAGAATAGAATTTTTATGACTAAACACTGCAATGTTGAAGATAAAAAAAATACAAATTTAAGGATTAAAAATTACAGTTTGTAGAATGAAAAGAAGTACAGTATAATTTTTTAGGATAAAAAATACAATATTTAAGAAAAATACAATTTCCAACTTTCAGAATTGAAATAAGACGAATACAATTTTAGAATAAAAAATGCAATATTTGGCAANTCATTTCTGAATTCGCTGCCACTTTCTTCCAAACATGATATAGTCCAGTTGATTGCTGTCACGAAATTTCGTTTCCTTCCCCTCCTGTTATTCCTCTTTTTTTTATTTTACGTGACATTTTACAACATTATTACTCTATAAAGTGTTACGTTTATTTTTAAACTGTTGCAAAGTGAATTTTCTAAATGCTTGAATAAGATCATTTTACATAATCTTCTTGGAGATGAACCAAAAAATACAAACATTTTCAAAATGTCACGCATTAAATTTTATATTATTAAATTGTATTTTTTAAACGTTTTTCTACGTATACATTTTAAATATAGGCCTATATATTCTATTTTTCTACTTAAAATGATTAATTAGATATAATTAATTACATTTATCCATTTAAAGATGATTAAGAAATTATATGTAAATTTAAAGTATATAAAAATATGAAATTATAGATATTTTTAAATTAAACATCATTTTAATTAATTATGTATAATAATTTTAAATCAAAGAATTAATTAAATTCGTTATAACTTAAGCGAAACTTTCTCGAAACTAATCCAAGAAATTCGTTTCTTTTTCTAAAATAATAAAAAACATTTTTAAAATGTAGAAGTCAAGTTTAACAATTTCATAAATTTAAAATATGAATACTACATAAATGCAATTAATTTTAATACGTTTATCTCTGCACTTAACTAGGCTTACATATTTTCTAAGTTGTAATGCACTTTAATGAGATGATTTACATTGTAATGCTGCATGTTTGACGGACACGAAATTCCAGATGTAGTTTATTCTACTACATGAAGTTTATTTCTATTCAATTGATTTTTATTTATCTGGGTCAACATTCGCATCCAGAAACATTACCTTGGCGCTTTCTTTTCTTTTATTATCATGTCAATCCCTCTATCTTATTGACCGCAACTAATCATCACCGTTCCAACATACTAAATCCTTCTAATCTTAAATATTTACATGCAGAATCTTATTGCTTATTAAAAAACTTGAAAGATTTCAGAAAAAACATTATTTAGTAAGTTTTAAATAAAATAACTTAAACAATAAATAAGAATAAATCAAAGAACTAGCTATAAATCCTGTAAGAACTTGAACAACGAGTCAGTGATAATAATTTATAGCCAGTTCTTTAACTTATTCTAGTTTTATCCATATTTATCCTTTTATCTTATTTAATAGATAACTATAAGTCCTTAAAGAATCGTATTGACTCCTTAAGGATTTTTTGGATATAAATTCTTTAAATTATAAAATACGAATCCTCAAAAACTTTAATTTTTAAGGATTGGTTATNCTGATAAGAAGCCATTATCGCTGCTGACATTGTTTGAGATGTGAAGATTCCATTTTGTTCATTTCTGAATTCGCTGCCACTTTCTTCCAAACATGATATAGTCCAGTTGATTGCTGTCACGAAATTTCGTTTCCTTCCCCTCCTGTTATTCCTCTTTTTTTTATTTTACGTGACATTTTACAACATTATTACTCTATAAAGTGTTACGTTTATTTTTAAACTGTTGCAAAGTGAATTTTCTAAATGCTTGAATAAGATCATTTTACATAATCTTCTTGGAGATGAACCAAAAAATACAAACATTTTCAAAATGTCACGCATTAAATTTTATATTATTAAATTGTATTTTTTAAACGTTTTTCTACGTATACATTTTAAATATAGGCCTATATATTCTATTTTTCTACTTAAAATGATTAATTAGATATAATTAATTACATTTATCCATTTAAAGATGATTAAGAAATTATATGTAAATTTAAAGTATATAAAAATATGAAATTATAGATATTTTTAAATTAAATTTATTGAAATTCTTCTAACTTAATTTATACATTCGTATCGAAAATTTATTTAAAAAAAAAGGTGATAAATGATTAATTTGCTTGTGTGACTTACTGACGGCTGTTCAACTCTCTGCTATAACGTAGTACCTAATATTGATTTGGTTTGGCGTCAGTTGAATTCACCTCAGAAGATTGGATGTCAGTTATATTTGACCTTTTTAATCCATAATCTTATATTAAATTTTTATTTCTTTATCTAAAATAATTCTTTCTTATAGAGAAATATCCTTTACTAACAAGATCAAGAACGTCAAACATCAGTTATTATTATTGGACGGATATTTGTCTTAAAGATCATGACGCTAACGATATTCTAGATAATCTGATTTAAGAAATGAGAAATTTAAGTCAAACAACTTAATGAATATAATCAGTGTAAAATGCATTAGAAACAGAAATCGTGTCAATGCCATTTTGGTAGATTTTATCTGTATTTTAAGACTTATTCAAGCACCAGAAAGAGAAAAAACATCGCTGAACATCCTCTAAAATAGCCTTACTTTTAAGTATTAAACATTAAGTACCAGTGTAATCCATTAATGAAATGGTATCTTGATCCTTTCTCCATAAAAATCCACACTTTAGCAATGACTCTGACCTTGACAGATTCTTTTTGGCCTTTCACAATTGATTTACTTCACTAAAATATTAAATTTGTAATTATTTATCAAACTATTTTAAAATTCTAGCTAATTGTTAGTCTCATTAAAATATAATATAATATATTTGAAATTATCATTCAGAACTTCAGTAGGTGGATGAAACCTATAACCTTGCATCAGTATCTATTCAATTATAAGTCTTTAATTCATTAAACTGCATCAATAAAGTGAAGACCCTCAAGCAAACTGCTGCTTTCAAAGTACTGCTAATGAAGCAGAATCTGTACCATTTATTTTCCTGATGTACAACATACCAAGCTCTAACTAACTTATGTATGACCTATAACTAGAGTAATTTAACAATAATGTATGATGAGTTTATATGCTAAATGTTATTAAATTAGCAACAATGTAGTCTAAATAATAATAAGTCATATTCAGCAAAATTGTGTATTATAATTATAATTTAAAAATCATTTAAAAAATTAAAGATTATTTAGTTATTTTTATTAATTTACNATATAAGAAATAAGAAAATATTTTATATATTTTTATTCTATTTTATTTCGATTTTTACTGAATTACATCCAGGAGAATAAAAGTTATTTTCCTTATATATGGATGAAAATAATGAGACAGAGTTGATAAAATTCTATGGAAACGTTTTATTTAAATCCTTCACAAATATTCTAAAATTTGAAAAATAAAATAGAGGAAAAAATAGAACTTTTTCTCTTATATAAAGTAGAAATAAAAGGAAGTGGAAAATAACAGGAAAGTGAGAAAGTTGTCAAATAAAACTTTCAGTAGGTGGCTTCGATCACGATTCCAATTGTATTGATGGAATCGTCGCGAATTTTCAAAGTAAGGAAAAGGTAGAAAGATCTTCCTGAAAGCACCAATAAAGAGGAAAGAATGTTTTCGTCCTGTTCATTCGATGATAAATTTCGTTGACCGAACCAAGAAGGTTAGTCGAGCAGAATTTCCGTTTCCGCTCGGAAATCGGACTTATACCGGATATGATGTCAAAGAATTCGAATAAAACCGAAAATTTAAATTGTAATCATTCAATTTCAATTATTTAACCTTTGACTCTTTATTTTTTAAATTCTTTGTTAAAGTAAATTTAATGCATAAATTACAATTTTCGAATCCTTAGATATTTGTATTAAGGATGCAGAATCGACTTCATCTAGAAATGATGATGTCGATTCTTACTAACTTTAACTTCTTTCAGTTGGACATTTCCATAATTTAAAACGTTTACAATCAATCGAAATCTTTAAATTACTTAATTTAATTGTAAAAATTTTAAATTTTAACAGAAATAACTTTTGTAGAACTTAAAATTTAATTATTTTCTCTCTAAAGACATTTTTCAATATTTGTATATACTTTTAAGTTAAATATTTTCCTATATTTTAATCAAATATTTTTAAATTAAACATCATTTTAATTAATTATGTATAATAATTTTAAATCAAAGAATTAATTAAATTCGTTATAACTTAAGCGAAACTTTCTCGAAACTAATCCAAGAAATTCGTTTCTTTTTCTAAAATAATAAAAAACATTTTTAAAATGTAGAAGTCAAGTTTAACAATTTCATAAATTTAAAATATGAATACTACATAAATGCAATTAATTTTAATACGTTTATCTCTGCACTTAACTAGGCTTACATATTTTCTAAGTTGTAATGCACTTTAATGAGATGATTTACATTGTAATGCTGCATGTTTGACGGACACGAAATTCCAGATGTAGTTTATTCTACTACATGAAGTTTATTTCTATTCAATTGATTTTTATTTATCTGGGTCAACATTCGCATCCAGAAACATTACCTTGGCGCTTTCTTTTCTTTTATTATCATGTCAATCCCTCTATCTTATTGACCGCAACTAATCATCACCGTTCCAACATACTAAATCCTTCTAATCTTAAATATTTACATGCAGAATCTTATTGCTTAACAATTTTATATTCATTTCTATAAATTAATCATAAAATTAAATTATTCTTTCATTATTCATCATTATACTCGCTAGTAATTGCTTTAATCAAATCCAATTTTCATTAAATTTTGCTACGAATCATTAAATGAAAATTTGCTTTTGTCAATTAAAATCATTTTCTTCCTAATTTATTAAATTTATATTTTTAAATATAATTTAATTATTCTTTTAAAATAAGTAAATATATACATATATATTTTTTTTTTCATAGAATACTTCGCAATTTTATTAGATATTTGGAAATAACTTTAAGAAAATTAAAGCTAATTTTTTATGGGGCTAACTGACTTCTTTTCTATTGAAAGTTTCTTCTAGAGGAAAATGAAATGTCACTTTGGTTTTTTCCAACGTTACAGACTGATAAGAAGCCATTATCGCTGCTGACATTGTTTGAGATGTGAAGATTCCATTTTGTTCATTTCTGAATTCGCTGCCACTTTCTTCCAAACATGATATAGTCCAGTTGATTGCTGTCACGAAATTTCGTTTCCTTCCCCTCCTGTTATTCCTCTTTTTTTTATTTTACGTGACATTTTACAACATTATTACTCTATAAAGTGTTACGTTTATTTTTAAACTGTTGCAAAGTGAATTTTCTAAATGCTTGAATAAGATCATTTTACATAATCTTCTTGGAGATGAACCAAAAAATACAAACATTTTCAAAATGTCACGCATTAAATTTTATATTATTAAATTGTATTTTTTAAACGTTTTTCTACGTATACATTTTAAATATAGGCCTATATATTCTATTTTTCTACTTAAAATGATTAATTAGATATAATTAATTACATTTATCCATTTAAAGATGATTAAGAAATTATATGTAAATTTAAAGTATATAAAAATATGAAATTATAGATATTTTTAAATTAAATTTATTGAAATTCTTCTAACTTAATTTATACATTCGTATCGAAAATTTATTTAAAAAAAAAGGTGATAAATGATTAATTTGCTTGTGTGACTTACTGACGGCTGTTCAACTCTCTGCTATAACGTAGTACCTAATATTGATTTGGTTTGGCGTCAGTTGAATTCACCTCAGAAGATTGGATGTCAGTTATATTTGACCTTTTTAATCCATAATCTTATATTAAATTTTTATTTCTTTATCTAAAATAATTCTTTCTTATAGAGAAATATCCTTTACTAACAAGATCAAGAACGTCAAACATCAGTTATTATTATTGGACGGATATTTGTCTTAAAGATCATGACGCTAACGATATTCTAGATAATCTGATTTAAGAAATGAGAAATTTAAGTCAAACAACTTAATGAATATAATCAGTGTAAAATGCATTAGAAACAGAAATCGTGTCAATGCCATTTTGGTAGATTTTATCTGTATTTTAAGACTTATTCAAGCACCAGAAAGAGAAAAAACATCGCTGAACATCCTCTAAAATAGCCTTACTTTTAAGTATTAAACATTAAGTACCAGTGTAATCCATTAATGAAATGGTATCTTGATCCTTTCTCCATAAAAATCCACACTTTAGCAATGACTCTGACCTTGACAGATTCTTTTTGGCCTTTCACAATTGATTTACTTCACTAAAATATTAAATNAACGGCAAATATTTTATTATAAAAGTGAAAATTGGTATCTTTTGATAAATTTTCGGGCAATAAAAGGATTTATTAATTAATATTATTAATTAATTAAACCGCAAAAATATGAAAGGAAGCACATTAATTGGTATAGGAAATGAATTACTTTGTACAGAATGTAAAATGATAATGGGTAATTGATGGTAGATTTTATGGAAATTATTATTTTCAATGTTGGATAATTGGAGTTAAATCATTTTCCAACATAGAAAAATCATTAAATACAGTATAATCCAACTTGTCAATATTTGATATATTGGAAATTAGAATATTGAATTTAAGAATATCGAGAGTTGTATCAACATAAGTAACCCAGATTCCCAGTATTGGTAAATCGGACACTTCAAATGATTTTTACTATTTCCAATATTGAAAATTGTAGCATCATTAAAAATATCTACTTATCAATATTGGATATATTGAAAATTAGAATAGCTGAAAATAGTTGAAAAGTATTAATATAAATAACACTTTAACATTACTCAAATTATTAATATCTCAAATATTAATAACTTGAAAATTTCTAATGATTTTTTATCATTTCTGATGTTAGATACACGGATTTCTACCATTTTCCAACATTAGAAATAGTCAAAATAACTTAACAAAACAATATTGGAATGAAAATATTGAATTCAGAAACATATAAGTAATTTTTTACCTTAAGAAATCCCAATATTGACAAATTGAATATTCTTAACAATTCTCACAATTTCCAACATTGGAAATAATAAAATCGCTCCTTAATACTGAAAAAAAACTAATAATATAAATAATGAAGTTTTTGAAAACAATTTAGAAGCTACAATATTAAATATAAAATATTTTATAAATTAAAATTAAGTATTTAATATACTAAAAATAACATCACTTGCTCAATCATTTAATGATAAATAAAGTATTAACTCCTAAATAAGAATTATTTATACTCTAATAACGAAAAATAATATATAGCCATGACCCAGAAGTTTATAATATTACTCATTAAATGAGAAAAAGTATTTACTCTGATTCATATTTTACAACATCCTGAAAATTACAAGGGGTATTACTTGTAATAAATAATAATTACAAGTAAAAGGACAAGAAAAATACTTACTTAAATCCAATAATATAATAAATAAATGAATTTTCTTATCACTAGATGGCACATTTTATCATTTATAATAAAAAATATTGTATTTAGAAACAAGTATTTTTGGTTTTCCATTGACGTCAACTAATCAAGTGACAAGAGAGTTGCAGGAAAATAACAATTCTTATTATCTTCCGTCTGACAATCACTGTTTAGTCATAGATTAAGGATAAATTATTATAGAAAATTTCCCAAAATTTAATAATAATTGATGTACTTTCAAAACTCAAATATTTTAATAGAATAATTGATCACATGACGAGTCAATGGAGTGTAGAAAAATAAAGCACAAACTTCACGCATTGTTTAAAACTAAATGAAACAACTGAATATAATTGAACAATAATTACTAACAATGTAAATGGTTCATTTAACAGTTTAACTAATTAAATTTGCACTCGATGCTTTAACAGTTATGACATCATTCCTGACGTCACTTCTTGAACATCCTCATTTCATGTGTGACGTTTGACTATTAATAATGCTATCGTCGAATATGTGATATTTGATTGCTACGTTTTTTTTTTATTTTCAAACTTTCTATGACGTAAACTTACGTAGTATACGTTTTCTTAATAACTTTATTAAAAAATTATTACAAAAATATATTAATTCCGATTTAAAGCCACTGTTTTTTTTTGTTTGTTCGTTTTTTAACTTATAATATTCTACTAAATCGGGTGCGGCACTAAATTGAAGTACTTCAAACAATAACAATTATAAATTCGTGTTTGCGAGTTTGAAGTCCTGTGATTTGGTGATAACAATGTCGGGTGCAATGCTTTAAAGCGATAATAACCTCCACAAACTTTTATTATTTTAAATAAAAACACGCGACACTTTAAAGTGGTGCCATCTATTGTGAAGATTAATAATGAAACAGATTACTATTTCTAAATAATAATAACAAATCTACACTCGATATTGAGAAACTTAAAAAAGTGTATATAAATTCTTAATACTATCATTTGACATAATACATTACTTTCATTAACAGTATATAAACGTCTAAAGTATACGATGATTTATAGTGACACATATTCGATAAGGATTATCCTCGCCTTGTCGAAACTAAGCTGATGACAGCTCGTATCTATTTTTAGTGATAAATTATATCTTTACGTATCTATTAACTAATAGAGCTATATATAAGGGCAGCTAAGAAATGTATTTCATCCAAAAAAAAGGAGGTAATCAGTTACCGAATTTATATCCAATTATGAAATTCTTTCTTCCTCCAGCCTTTTACTTTTATACGAAATAAATGATACAAATATCATAATAATGTTATTATCGCTCCTAAAGCTGTTTTTGTATTAATCATTTTTATAAATGGCTTCTAATGTATCTTCACAGATCAAAAAATGTATCCAATATACTACCACTCTTATGCAGCATGATAAATTTATCTGATAAAATTATCATTTAAATTATTAATATAATAAGTTATAACGGCAAATATTTTATTATAAAAGTGAAAATTGATATCTTTTGATAAATTTTCGGGCAATAAAAGGATTTATTAATTAATTAAACCGCAAAAATATGAAAGGAAGCACATTAATTGGTATAGGAAATGAATTACTTTGTACAGAATGTAAAATGATAATGGGTAATTGATGGTAGATTTTATGGAAATTATTATTTTCAATGTTGGATAATTGGAGTTAAATCATTTTCCAACATAGAAAAATCATTAAATACAGTATAATCCAACTTGTCAATATTTGATATATTGGAAATTAGAATATTGAATTTAAGAATATCGAGAGTTGTATCAACATAAGTAACCCAGATTCCCAGTATTGGTAAATCGGACACTTCAAATGATTTTTACTATTTCCAATATTGAAAATTGTAGCATCATTAAAAATATCTACTTATCAATATTGGATATATTGAAAATTAGAATAGCTGAAAATAGTTGAAAAGTATTAATATAAATAACACTTTAACATTACTCAAATTATTAATATCTCAAATATTAATAACTTGAAAATTTCTAATGATTTTTTATCATTTCTGATGTTAGATACACGGATTTCTACCATTTTCCAACATTAGAAATAGTCAAAATAACTTAACAAAACAATATTGGAATGAAAATATTGAATTCAGAAACATATAAGTAATTTTTTACCTTAAGAAATCCCAATATTGACAAATTGAATATTCTTAACAATTCTCACAATTTCCAACATTGGAAATAATAAAATCGCTCCTTAATACTGAAAAAAAACTAATAATATAAATAATGAAGTTTTTGAAAACAATTTAGAAGCTACAATATTAAATATAAAATATTTTATAAATTAAAATTAAGTATTTAATATACTAAAAATAACATCACTTGCTCAATCATTTAATGATAAATAAAGTATTAACTCCTAAATAAGAATTATTTATACTCTAATAACGAAAAATAATATATAGCCATGACCCAGAAGTTTATAATATTACTCATTAAATGAGAAAAAGTATTTACTCTGATTCATATTTTACAACATCCTGAAAATTACAAGGGGTATTACTTGTAATAAATAATAATTACAAGTAAAAGGACAAGAAAAATACTTACTTAAATCCAATAATATAATAAATAAATGAATTTTCTTATCACTAGATGGCACATTTTATCATTTATAATAAAAAATATTGTATTTAGAAACAAGTATTTTTGGTTTTCCATTGACGTCAACTAATCAAGTGACAAGAGAGTTGCAGGAAAATAACAATTCTTATTATCTTCCGTCTGACAATCACTGTTTAGTCATAGATTAAGGATAAATTATTATAGAAAATTTCCCAAAATTTAATAATAATTGATGTACTTTCAAAACTCAAATATTTTAATAGAATAATTGATCACATGACGAGTCAATGGAGTGTAGAAAAATAAAGCACAAACTTCACGCATTGTTTAAAACTAAATGAAACAACTGAATATAATTGAACAATAATTACTAACAATGTAAATGGTTCATTTAACAGTTTAACTAATTAAATTTGCACTCGATGCTTTAACAGTTATGACATCATTCCTGACGTCACTTCTTGAACATCCTCATTTCATGTGTGACGTTTGACTATTAATAATGCTATCGTCGAATATGTGATATTTGATTGCTACGTTTTTTTTTTATTTTCAAACTTTCTATGACGTAAACTTACGTAGTATACGTTTTCTTAATAACTTTATTAAAAAATTATTACAAAAATATATTAATTCCGATTTAAAGCCACTGTTTTTTTTTGTTTGTTCGTTTTTTAACTTATAATATTCTACTAAATCGGGTGCGGCACTAAATTGAAGTACTTCAAACAATAACAATTATAAATTCGTGTTTGCGAGTTTGAAGTCCTGTGATTTGGTGATAACAATGTCGGGTGCAATGCGAAATCATGCATTTAGTAATTCATCTTATGTTAAGCTCTAAAATACAGAGAACGTTTGATATTATAACCACCCGATATAGTGAATAATTTTATTGCTCCTTGCTATTTTTTTACGTATATAATGAATTTTTGATATAATGAATGAAATTACTTAGTCCTTAAGAGTTTACTATATTGAGAATCGTATGGGTAGATACGTTCAGAATTATTCATTGATAGTTACGAGAGTGGCGCTATATCGAAGTTTGATTGTATTGATAACAGTGTAGCGATTTTTCGATATGACCCGTTTTTTTTCCTTTATTCTTTTTCTTGTTTCTCACTATATTTGTAAGACTTTTTTCCTTGAAATTAAATGTAATCATTTTGTATGAAATACAATATTATCTTTGATAAAAGTTGTTTTCGTATAATTGTGTCAAGGAGTGACAAGCAACCCTTTGTTTCACGAGTGAAAAACAAAATAAAGAAGTAAAATAAAATAGCCTAGATTAATATTAAAATAACTTTTTTGCTAATGGTTTTGCTTCAGTAAAGATGAGGAGAGAGTGAAACTTTATGACACAATTCTAATCACCCTTTGATACTACATTAAGAACTTTTAAATTATATTTGTCAGGAGAATACTTTGTGGTTCTTATCATCTGTTCTAGTATATAATTTTTTTTTCTTTTTAAAGATACATTTTTATGGCTTGACGATGTTTGTTTTTATGGTTATTTTCTGTAAGATATCGTAACTTATGCTTGTCACGATATTGTTTTCTACAACTGATTATCCTTCGCTTCAACTTTAACACACTTCACAAAATTACTTTTCTGGTTAATTTTGTATATCTTTTTTCCCATCTAAATCCTATTCAACCTTATCTCTTTTTCTTCTTTTTTTTTAAAAAAAAATAAAATAAAAAATTAATTATTTCAAATACGTTTAGAAAAATTTTCTTAAATGAAATTAAATATGAAATTAGATAAGAAAAACATTGTTTGTGTACTAAACAATTATCGGTTTTCCTCTCTTCAATTTAATAAAAATACGAGATGTTTAATCATACAAATTACTCAAAACTTTACTTTGTTTTCTAATGACATTTAATTTAATTTGTTTGCTAAATTAAATTCAATAGTTGAAATTTAAGGAAAGAAAAAAAATCGAAGCAAAATAAAATTCTTGCATCGATTTTAAATGTATTTATTTTATAAAAGAGAAATTAGAGGTATTTTAATCATTAATTTGATATAAATTTTATTCGAAATTTATTATTTATACATAGAACTATCTTAATATACCAGAGAAATAGTTCTTAGCCTTCATCATTGCCCGCCCCCAAAGAAAAATTTGTTTTTTATTTATCTCATCCCATGCTTTCGCATATATTTAGTCTAACTCTGAACAGTTTAAAGAATTAAAAAAATTATCTATGTCCAATCATTTATGCTCTGTTAGCTTTATGATTGAGGTTACAACAAACCAAATACAAATTTTATATTAAATTTAATACTAGTACATTTTAAAAAATCAGTTCTCAACGTAAAGAGTTTAAAAAACATTTTAAAATTTCAATTAAACAAAAACATTTTCCCCCAGAAAGATTTTTCCACTGTTCAGAAAAGACATATGCACCGCACGGATGCCAGCAGCCATAAATTAAGAACCACCATATTATTTGTAAATTGTAATTAAATACTTAATTTAGAACTAGAATATTAAAGATCTGAACTAAATGCATCATATTTGAAATAGTTGTATTAAAGACTCAGAAAACAGCACTTTACGAATACGAATGGACTTTCCAGATCAAGAGAGAGACAGCGAGTAATCTGTAAATGAGACTTACAGTAAATGCTAATTTAACTATAGGATACAGCTATCAGTAAACTTTATGAAACAACGGCTCGCTTACATTCCGTCAACCGTTAATTCAGTCGAAAGCCAACATCTCTTACTTAAGAGAATAATTTTATTCACTAGACAGTGCAATTATGCACATATGAATGGTGGAATTTAATATACACAATTATATTCATGTATTATATATAGCAGGTAGTCACGTGTGCCAATATAGTTTCAAACAATGCGATAAAAGATGTCGTTTGAATGTATTTAATCTCTCACTTGTAACAGAATTGTATAAAGTATAAGATTTTATTGATATTTTGATCAAAGTTGTATACACAATTTAATTTTATGTAAATGTAATCAACATATATAATTAGAAGAGTCGCTTAAGATATACAAACTTACCATCCTAATAGAAAATAGCTTTGTAAATGATTAGATATGAAAATTAGATTCTACTGATAAGATATTCATTCAAAAAGATGAGTGGATCGTATATTACACGAAGAAGAATCGCGTTATTTAATATATGTATATATTTTTTCATGTTTCATTCTATAACTTTGTTGAAATATAAAAATATCTGAATATCAAAACGTGAATAGATTCGTTATTTCCTTTTGCGTGATATTTGAGAGATTCACGACAAGAGAATTCCTAACATTGCGTGTGCCATAATGATGAATATTCCGGAAATGTTACTAAATTATTCTACGAATCTTTTTTCAGTTTTATAGAAATGTGTTTCAAAGGACTAATTTTGGTCTCCAAGTATATCTAATGTTCGATTTATGAGGATAATGAAGATTAACTATGTTCTACTTAACTAGATTTGAGGTTATTATTCATAGAAAGTGATTACTAGTTTTCTAAATAAGGAAACAACTCCATATTTCAGTACAGCATCGATAACTTCCAAATCTTTTATAAGATAAAAACATTTTTATTAAATATCTTTAAATAGAAATCAGCAATAAGATTGTAATAATGCAGTGGTGCAGCTATATTACGAAGAGGTATAACAATTACGTTGGTATCAGGATGATGGGGGTAAAGTTAATGGAAGAAGAAATAACTATAGTTGGTCGAGGAGAAGGTGGAAGGATTGTATAGTTGATCTGAAAGAAAAAGGCTTGATTGGAGAGGTGGTGAACGAAAGGATGGAGTGGAGACGGTTGATAAGAAATGGCGAGTTCATACAGGGCACAGGAAAGATAAAGATGAAGACGGAGAAGGAGAAGATGATGATGATGGGCCGTTACTTCCGAAAAAATTTCAATTAAATGTTTTGACTTCTGCAATAAAACTTGAAAGTTATTATTATTAGTGTTGCTGTTATATTTTCTAAAAAGGTAAATTCATATTAAAATGAAAATTTTTGTTTTGATATATTTGTATATTTGTAATAGTATAATTCTTACAATAATGTACTGTACATTATATTATTCCAAATATTATCTTGTCGTAGATATAAGTTCTATATCTGACAATTTTATTCAGAATTTCATGTAAATATAATAATGAATCTCTGCAATGAATAAGTAATGTGAATGAATAAATTCTTTTGATTCAAGTTCTATACTCATGAGCTTACTATACCCACAAGTAAATGCATAAGTCCCAATCGTATGACATATTGAATAAATTTTCTTAAATCAAAAAACATTTGTATATTTTCGCTTCATTTAAAAAAAATGTATTATATATACCGAAAATAAATTATAATATCACATTAATAATGCAATATCTTATTGCAACATAAATAAAGCGTGTTATCTGCAAGGATAAGAAATAAATTACAAGTAAGATTTCTTGGAATTCACTCTTCATCCTTAATCACAAGCAGTTTTTTTAAGTTCGTTTTCAAACTTTACATCTAAAAATATCTGAAAATCTTCAAAATATTTGAGTAATTTTTGAAAAATGAGATAAATATATTTGTCTTGAATCGTAGACAGACTTACAGATCGAAAAATGTTTATTCAATACGTAATAAAATACTACAAAACTAACTTTTGTTCGACATTATCATGTGATTAACATATTTTACTGTACTGAATATTAAAATATGTTAATTAGAAAATGCTATCGGATGTTAATAGATGTAATATATGTTAATAAACAGCAATAAGTAAGTTTTAAAACGAAAAAAATACAAGTAAATTTAACATATTTGTAATGATTATTTCCTTTATAACTTCATGAATTAACAAAATGTAAATAACTTCTTAAGAGAAATATATTGAAGTCAACTCATCATAACATTCCTTAAAAATACTTGAAAAATGAAAGTGATTATTGCATAAATCATTCGTAAAACCTACAAAATTGCAAAATTTGGAAAGGCTTTGATAATTCATAAAGTAATTTGACAATATTAGCACAATATCCATTATTATACCACACGCAATAGTGTGAACTTTCTTGTCGTTTGTCACTCATATATTATATAATAGCACGTAATTACAAATTTATCTGTATTTTGGCATTTATATAGTCTTCAAATACATTCAAATGTATTAGATGCAACATGAAAAATACATTAAAATATAGTACGTAAGATTTTCATTATTCTTTAATTTATATAACTAAAGAATAATGAATAGCCTTAATTTTAATTCATTGATTCATATTATCATCATCTATGACATGTTTCTATTCTAAAATATCAAATAAACCTTAATCCAAAAAATATATAAATTTTGAGGTAAAAGAAGCCATGGTTTACGAAATAGATTAAAGGAACTGCACAATGATCTTCTTTTATAGACATTTACTAACGATAAAGTCCATCACATTACCAACATTTCTAAATCTCTAGGTGACTGGTAGCCAGTTATATTAATCTTTATGATGATATTTATGGCATGTTACTCGTGTTGGTTTTTATTTATATTTCGTGAAATCTTTTATTTTATTTTAAAATTATATTTTGTTTTTAGATTTGCTGTATCTTTTTTTTNTCGTAGATTAGAACTCACAAGTGATGTAGTTTGAAAGTAATAATAATTTAAGGTTTCAAGCAACTGCTGCTTTGAGTTTTCGAAACAGATAAAGGAGAAGAAGCGTATTGGTAGACCTAGGCTTTCAAATGATCATCAGGATCGTATTCTTTGTTCGAATAGCCAAAACAATCGACCTGCAACATCACGAGTACAAGAAAATGAATGGAGAGCATCAACTTTTGTGTCAGTAAAGTGCTCCCACAGTTTCATCGATTGCTTGAAATGGGAATTGAAGCAAAAATTCGAGTGAAAAACACAACTGTTAACTGCTACCATGAGAGCTAAAAGAAAGAATGAGCAAAAGAGTAAAAAGAATGGACAGGTTAACAAGAAAAACCAAGTTATTTTTAGGTGAAAGTAGATTTTTCTAAAATGGTAAAATGACGTAGTAAATCCTTTTTAAAATACCTATATTGATTAAGGTATAAACGTGATATATTATTTCAATTACAGTGAACCTGTACTGTAAGTCATAAGTGAATTTTACAACTTTACACAAATGCTAGAAATAATAACTTTATATAATTGAATTGTATCAATGAAAAACAAGATAATGAAATAAATGCCTGCTAATTAAATTTATCTTCTTCCTAAATTAATAAAGAATTAATAAGATCTGGTTCAAATTAAACACGAATAATTAGAAAATTCTTTATTTTTATCCATTCATTTTTTTATTATTTTTTATTTTTTATGAGTGAAATTAACAATATGGTATTATGTACTTAAATTTCTAAAACAGAGTTATGCTTCATATAATTTAAAACTTTTAAAGAAAAAGTAATAATAATTCTTCACTTTTGGTTGATAAACTGTTTATATACTAAACCCTCGGTTTAACGGAAAAAAAAATTGTCCTAGAAGAATTATTATGAATTTTTCTAATTCGCGAATAGAGCATGATAAAAGATTAGGTCAATAGTCAATAATTCAAGGCTCACCAATGGACTAGTGGATAAGATCACGAAACCCCAGTCGCGAGTTCGCGCCTCCCAACGGCTGACCAAGTAGAATTTTCCGGGTTTTCTTCACGTATTTAACGGCTTAAATAAGGCCAGTTTCCCATAAGAATTCTCTCGGGAGGCATTCCTTTGGCAGATCGCCCAAAAACAATCAGAGTCAATGAATATAAATTACTCAGTGTACTGTACAGTACATTATAATAATATTTTATTCATACTTACATATTATAATAACATTTTAATACATCCTGTACATTGTAAGTTCGTTATTAATCAACGTTTTTGAAATACATTCGATTTTAACGGACTTTCGGCAATAACGTACACCCCTTTCTCCCAATTGTTTGTTTGTTAAGTTTGTTGTATGGCAACGCAACACTTGGACGATCTGCCTAGGGAGAGATCTTTTAAGGGTAACTGGCCTCTATTCAGGCGTTACAGACATGGAGAAAACCCGTTAAACTCCACGTGGCCAGATCGTCCTGGCGAGGCGTGAACCCACGACCGAACTCCCAGTGTTCAGGAAACGAAACCGCTGACCACCCTTTCTCCCAATTAATCCGTTAAATCGAGGACCTACTGTATTTGTTTTTATAACTAAATTTAAGCATTTTACATTAAATTCTTAATATAGATCTGCTATCACTGTATCACTACTGTATCACTGTATTTTCTACGTAATAGTATAAAAAAAGTTATACAGTATATAGGCCTACATGTCTTATTTTTATCTTATTACTTTTAATTATATATAGTTTATAAATGTTTACACATTTTGTAATTTCTTATCTTGTTTTTAGCTTTTAGTAATTTACAGGTATGTTATTTATTTATTGTCGTAAAATTAATGTAGGTTTTATGAAGTGTATTAATTGTATTATTGGGTTTAGTGATCTCAGGCATATAACATTTTTGAACGAATGTAAATAAATAAATCAATTAATTGAAGAAAATAATAAATATTTTAAAAAGCGCATATTAATTGTAGAAATTCACATTGTAATCTTTATTATTAATAACTTTAAATGAAAATTCTGGAGTAATTCATTCCATTTTTGCTAATTAACTATCTTATTTATTAAATGTTTAAAATTTTTAAGTATAATGTAAAAAATTTAAGCTTTTCAACAAATAACAATATACACGTATATTAAATCTAAGATAATTAAACTCTTTACACGTTTTCTTGAAAGTCATAAAGGCTGTCAATTACATGTTTTCTTGTAAGCGAGTAAAGACTACATCATGTCAATTATTTTAATATTTTCTCTATCATAAAAATTTTAAAAAAATGAAGAAACTGACAATAAATATAAGCGAAAGCGTAGTAATTATAGAAATTCATATTATAATCTTTACTGTTAACAATTATGAATGCAAATTGTGGTAAAGTCCAATAGAAAAAAAATTGGCCGAAGCTAACGGACCACTTTAATCCAGCATCAGTGCAGTTAGGGTGATGAACGTGAGACTAGTAACATCTGTTGGAGAAGTAACTATAAAAAGAGGCCATTTTCTGAGGCTAACAACCTTACTTGATCTCTGAGTTAGTCTCTTGTAGTTCTGGGCTTAGTCACACGTTGTCATTCTCCAAAACAGAAAGAAGGTTGCAAACAAAACTGATTTTTCTCTTCCTTCTTTCCCTTCTTTTTTATTTAATAAATACTTTGAAAATTTTCTTAGTTTAACAAACTTTTTCATTTATTTAAAAAAAAAAAAAAATTGAAACTTAGTTCTTGTCACAAAGTATATAAAATGAAATAATTTATTTTGTTGTATTACAAACATAAGATGAACCTTGAAGGGCCATTGAACATTCAGTGATTTCACACAAAAAGCAATCAGTTTTAATATATTACAGTAAAATAAATAAATTTTCTGTGCTTCAAAATTAAACCTTCAACTTTAAAATATAAATTAAATATAGAGTGAACCTTGATGTAACACTTACTAAATGATGCCATCCGAATATTGCGCCAATGTATATTTGTGAACGAATCTTCCTTATAAATATTAGAAAACAGTATTTGTGAATAATTTTCAAGCTCGAATTTGTTTGCATACCTCATGATTGTACTGTACATAATTCTTATTGTTTAAGATACTTTAGTTTAGCTACACACTCGATTTAGATTCAATTTCACAGACAAACAAATGGTAACACTAAATTGATGTTTGAATTTTGTTTACATTATGAATATTTAATATTTTTTTACTTAAAAACATAAGATGACACACTAAAGAACCGTTGAGCAGTAAAATAAATTGATTCTTTTACTTAAAAACTCAATTTTCAATCTTAAAAAAATATATA
>NW_019384361.1:1114051-1118474 GCF_000671375.1 Centruroides sculpturatus | reverse complement strand
TTTTCATATAATTAAAATTAATATTTATTTATTTTTTAGAGAATACGAGGGAAGCGGCGCTTCCAACGCTTCTAATGACGGCACGCCACTGATTGATATTTAATATTGTTATCGGCAACCTCGCATGCAAAGTCGTAAACGTTAAATATGTTTTTCTTATTCGTTCACCGATAGAATATATTTAGCATGAACATTTCTGAAAGGTATCATTTTGTGCATTTTACTGAAATTGTACACTTGTTTTCCGTTTTCTAAAGAGGAAAATTCCGTTCTTCCTACTTTCACAAACCTAACGTGATAGAAAGGATGCCAAATTACAACATCTAACAACGTAATAGTTTTTAAAATAACAGCAAATAATTTCATAACAAATTAATTTCAAATAAAAACCGAAATGCGGTTATAGCGTCAGCTTAAAGCTGAAGGTGACTCTGGATCAAATTCCTCCAGTGGAAAACACTACAGGAATTTTCCGTGGTGGTGATAAATCCAGCTATGTCAAGCCCGTCTTTCATCACGCCATCGCTCCCATTGTGAGCCTGGCTATCCCATATGGGTATGGAAAACGCGTCTTAGTGCTCCACGGAAAGGAAACAAACAAAAATAAAAAAAGTTATAAGTAAAGTGTTTACAGTTGCGAATGCAAAAACTTACGTCACGTCACAACTTGACGAATTATTTCGACTTGAACGCGAAAATACTGGCAATATTGTATCGTAGATTTAAACACATTACTGAAGTAATAAAATATGGATACGAAACTATTGATATTAGGTCTACTTCTCCATAAAACCCACTAGTTTAATTTGATTCATTGTTCAAGGATGAAACAAATAAAAGGGAATAATTGTTATATTTCGCGATATTGTTGTGTAAATTATTGAAATTCATTAAAAGTAGATTTTAAAATATTAGTATAGTCATTTTATATTTCTGATGATTTTGCTTTGATTTGAAGAATTGGAAATAATTTTACGTCTCATAAATATCCAGTGACAAAAAGTTTTACCGATGCTGTCTATTTTATTATATACATTTTCGTGTGTTTAAATTAAAAAATGAACCAGAATTACAATGGTTGACAGAAATGTATCAACTCTGTTGCCGAAATTCTTCGATTTTTAAATGTCACACCTTATTAAAGTAATTAAACTATGGTAATAAAATCCCGATAAGTTTTTTCGTTGTTTTTACTCTCTGTACCCCGTGGGCACTAAGAGGACGTTTTCATCAAGTCCATCGAGTGTTCTGCCTGGATCATGCGGGAACAGGGTGGCGAGGGAACGTTGACAGATAGGCCTATACTCCGTACACCCACTACGCAAAAAATTTCTGGTCTTTCGATCACCCTGATTTGATCCCGGCTCATCCAGACCAGTAAACTTAATTAAGTAAAGTAGAAATAATTAGAATCAATCCCTATAACACACATACCTAGCTGAAAAATTTCAGAAATTTTCGACAAAAAACATAGTTGTTAGGCTTCAAATAGAGTGAACAAAATCGTTCTCACACATATACGCATACAGAAAAAACCCCGGGATTTTTTTGCATTTCTCGACGATTCAAGGTCCAGAGTCCAAAAATATAAAGATCTTCGGGGGGGATTATTTTTGACTAATCGCTATACTTTTCCTCTGTTAATATATAACAGAGTAACAGCCGGGTAAGTAAAGTTTTTAAACCACAGTTTATTGATTTGCAAATTTTCCGTGCGGAAAAAGACTGAATATTTCGTTTTAATTCGAGCCCACACGAAATTTCACCCATTAAATAATGCCGAAAAGAGTTTTGAAAAAACGCATATTGTTTTTTAGTAATGTTTTTCGGTTTTCCGTAAAAATCGAAACGGTGATTTCGTAACCAAGACTGACTCCTCTTTACAGCGAAAACATAACCGTGTGAGTAGGCAGCGATGTAACAACTGATTATAAACAAGGTAAACACCACTATATTCACTCATTGTTAATTCAACGAAACCCGTTCGCTCAATCGGGTTTGATGGGTCGCCAAAGCAGCAGATTGGTGCTTGATTAAAAAAAAGAAAAAAACTACAAAAGTTTATGATGCATTTTGTTTAGCTCAAGTAATACTTAGGCAAATATGAAATCATAATAGAGAGGTTGAGGCAGACGTTTTAAACGTGTAAACGTGTAGGTCGGACGTTCGGCGCCGCTTTCCCGTAAACCTAAAAGTTTGACAATGGTGTTTGGATAGTCGGTGGAATCACGCTCGACATTCCAAACACCATCGTCAAACTTCTAGGCTTACGGGAAAGCGGCATCGAACGTCCGTCCTACACGTTTACACATTTAAAACGTCTGCCTCAACCTCTCTAATAAAAATATATAATAGAAATCTACATCTCTGGTGGACCAAAGCAGAAGTAATACAAATGACCATTGGAGCGTATAGTTGGGAGCAGAGGTTATTTTTTAAAAATAAATTAGGAAAAGGCAGTTTTGTGTTAGAAGATGGATTAACAGCTAAATAGTAACAGTACGCACCCGGAAGAACTAATTATATCATCATTACGACCGACGAACCAAAGATAACCGTCGTAATCTTTATATCCCTGATCGCCGGTAAGATAGTAGCTGGAACTGTAGTTCTAGGACCTTGATCTGCAGATTGGTTCAGATACAGATTTGTATAATAAAATTTTAATTATAAAATATAAAAAATAAATTTTTACATAATTTTAGTAGCACAGAGAAAGAGAGAGAGAGAGAGAGAACAAATTGAAGGAGTCATGTCAGAAAAGGATAAAGGGTCCAGGAGGCCCTCTCTTCATAATATATCATCGGTTTATACTTCGAAAGGTCCAATTCTATAGCAATAAAACACGACCAAAATCAATTTATTTCAAATATTATTATAATTTAACAGCTAAATAGTAACAGTACGTACCCGGAAGAACTAATTATATCATCATTACGACCACGAACCAAAGATAACCGTAATCTAATCACTGTACTCTGAAGTCGTTTTGGTTAATCGATTTTTCAAATAATTGATTTTCGAATAATCTTCGCTCCACTATACATTATAAAAATAACTTTTATCGGCTCAAAACGAAAAGTTTTTCACAGAATATTTTACGGAGAGCGATCATGGACTCCGAAGGGAGGGTCTCCTGGACCCTTCCTCCTTTTCTGACATGACGCCTTCAATTTGTTCTCTCTCTCTTTCTCTTTCTCTGTGCTACTAAAATTATGTAAAAATTTATTTTTTAGATTTTATAATTAAAATTTTATTATAAAAATCTGTATCTGAACCTATCTGCAGATCAAGGTCCTAGAACTACAGTTCCAGTTTCTCTCCTCTCTTGTCGCCCTTGATATCAATAGTTACCAAAAGAAATTGACACACTAAGAATTCCGTGACTAATATAGGCCTACCAATAGTTAATAAAGTAAATTAATTTTCTAATAATATTATTTGTTTTTGTAAATGTAATTAAATTAATTGTGTGTTTTAGTAAATAACACAACCATTATTAAATTAAAATGTTTTTTGTAAATATTCTCGCTTCTTGCTTTCTGATGTAGCCCAAAGTTGGTTGATTGAACAGACTTATCACACCTTGTAGGTTAAGTGATGAAACGGAGTCAGACATCAAGTTCAAAAGTTGATCTCTGTTAGTTGATCGCTTTATAGCCTTATATTAGTTAGTATTGGACCAATTCTAACTAATATCCAATACTAATAAAGCGTATACTTTTGAAAGGGCTACATCAAGAAATAAAATATTGTTACAATCGTGCGTTAAAAAACACATTCTTTAAATGAAAACAGTGCAAAAAATATTCGTTATTCTAATGTTTATTAAAATGATAATTAAATGTTACAAAGAATTATCTCTTTATAGATAACTAGCAGACTGTCTTATGTCGGGCCACCCGGTGGCCTCATTGTGGGCCTAGCCGAACTCATAATGGGCTTGCAAAAAGAGGCCCTCTTAGTGCCTACAGGGCGGAAAGAGTACACACTAGGCGTTTTTCAACGCGCGTTAAACGCGCGCTTTAAAGAACCAAGAGTTCTATGTAGCCATACACACTCAAACGCGCGCTTTTGGCCAAGCGCGCGTTAAACGCGCGTTTATAGATTTTTGTTAAAACGCGCGTTTTGCGGGCGTTAGCCGAGCGCTTTGAGATATATGTGCTGCCATGTTACCGTACATGCGATCGCGCGTTTTCCCGGCGCTTTACGGGCGTTTCTAGATTTACGCCGCCATTTTCCTGTATATTCGATCGCGCGCTTTTGGGTAATATCTACTTTTATAATATGGAGTAAGTCGTCAAATGATTTTATAGACATTCTAAAATAATTAAAAAACTTGAATTTATTTTGTCTTAGTTTTGGATACAACGTCGCAAACATTTCATGCGTCAGTCTATCTCGTAATATTGGGTGCACCCAA
>NW_019384361.1:1106967-1108679 GCF_000671375.1 Centruroides sculpturatus | reverse complement strand
AAAAATAAAAAAGTCTAATTTATTAAAACTGAGAACAAGTCTTTCATTTCAATCTACAATGTACAGACAGATGAAACTTTGAATTCTAAATTAAAAAAAATACATAATAGTAAAATTAATAATAACGACATAACTCAATATTAAACCTATAGATTGTCAACAATCGTTATTACATAAAAACTTCGTAATTTCTGTAGTCTAATCAGTAGTGTACTCTGAAGTCGATTTTGGTTAATCGATTTTTCAAATAATTGATTTTCGGATAATCGTCGCTCCAAAATATAAAAATAAATATTTTCGGCTTAAAACAAAGTTTTTCACAGAATATTTAATAACCAGAACTACGGAGAGCGATCATGGACTACGAAGAGAGGGCCTCCTGGACCCTTCCTCCTTTTCTGACATGACGCCTTCAATTTGTTCTCTTTTTCTTTCTCTTTCTCTGTGCTGCTAAAATTATATAAAAATTTATTTTTTAGATTTTATAATTAAAATTTTATTATGCAAATCTGTATCTGAACCTAACTACAGATCAAGGTCCTAGAACTCCAGTTCCAGTTTTTCTCCTCTCTTGTCGCCCTTGATAGTTACCAAAAGAAATTGACACACTAAGAATTCCGTGACTAATATAGGCCTACCAATAGTTAATAAAGTAAATTAATTTTCTAATAATATTATTTGTTTTTGTAAATGTAATTAAATTAATTGTGTGTTTTAGTAAATAACACAACCATTATTAAATTAAAATGTTTTTTGTAAATATTCTCGCTTCTTGCTTTCTGATGTAGCCCAAAGTTGGTTGATTGAACAGACTTATCACACCTTGTAGGTTAAGTGATGAAACGGAGTCAGACATCAAGTTCAAAAGTTGATCTCTGTTAGTTGATCGCTTTATAGCCTTATATTAGTTAGTATTGGACCAATTCTAACTAATATCCAATACTAATAAAGCGTATACTTTTGAAAGGGCTACATCAAGAAATAAAATATTGTTACAATCGTGCGTTAAAAAACACATTCTTTAAATGAAAACAGTGCAAAAAATATTCGTTATTCTAATGTTTATTAAAACGATACTTAAATGTTACAAAGAATTATCTCTTTATAGATAACTAGCAGACTGTCTTATGTCGGGCCACCCGGTGGCCTCATTGTGGGCCTAGCCGAACTCATAATGGGCTTGCAAAAAGAGGCCCTCTTAGTGCCTACAGGGCGGAAAGAGTACACACTAGGCGTTTTTCAACGCGCGTTAAACGCGCGCTTTAAAGAACCAAGAGTTCTATGTAGCCATACACACTCAAACGCGCGCTTTTGGCCAAGCGCGCGTTAAACGCGCGTTTATAGATTTTTGTTAAAACGCGCGTTTTGCGGGCGTTAGCCGAGCGCTTTGAGATATATGTGCTGCCATGTTACCGTACATGCGATCGCGCGTTTTCCCGGCGCTTTACGGGCGTTTCTAGATTTACGCCGCCATTTTCCTGTATATTCGATCGCGCGCTTTTGGGTAATATCTACTTTTATAATATGGAGTAAGTCGTCAAATGATTTTATAGACATTCTAAAATAATTAAAAAACTTGAATTTATTTTGTCTTAGTTTTGGATACAACGTCGCAAACATTTCATGCGTCAGTCTATCTCGTAATATTGGGTGCACCCAAAATTCTCTTTGCCTCTGCCGTCGTCTTTTATAGCGACGATAGAGGAGCCACA
>NW_019384361.1:1077696-1106576 GCF_000671375.1 Centruroides sculpturatus | reverse complement strand
ATATATTTTTTTTTTCAAATTTTTTCAGCCAGTTTAGTTCCGTTTTGAATCCAGCCAACATATTTTATTCCTTCAAATTAAACAGATTATCGTAGCAACAATGACGATATTGAGGGAGAGAAGTACGCGACTGTACAGGTGGATAGGGCATCGTCTACTTCAGGGGACTATTTTTTGATTCTTTGTGATCTTCGGTGAGTGTACAGTCCGTAAATCCTTAGGGTGCGACTATGCAGACACGAAGTTAGAGCGAGCGAGAGGTTGCGAGCGATTTAGTTTTCGCAAAGGAAAACCATGCACAAACGAGAAGCGAGAAATAATGCTGGCGAGAGCGAATTTCTGGCACATATCTCACAGATTTTGATATTTATCGCGTCTCGCCTCTTCTTGCCACGTATTCTCGCTCGCTCGGAAAATTCGCTCGCTCTCGTCTGCATAGTCGCACCCTTACATATACTATACAATAAACCACATACTTGCATTGAACGTCTGAAGCTGTTTCGTTTGAGAAAATTGACATTCGAACTGCAGCATCCAGGAGTTTTACTCTCCTCGATCCAGCGGAAACCTTTCCACCCGTTCGTCAAGACGATCCACGACATCCCTACATCAATCAAGGTTCTTCAATGAATTATTCTACGCGTCCAAATTATTGGGTGAGCCTGATTCTCAAAAGCAAATTTTTTAGAACTGATTGACTTATATACTCCATATATTTACGACATGATTCTTTTTTCTTTTTATTTTTGATTCTTTTCGTACTGTGAGTACTAAAATACCTTTTTATACCCACATGGATTCATGCACACTACGAACTGTTAAACTGCAACATAACATTGTTCAACGATCTTCAGTGCCGCCGCTTTGTGAGCACTCAGAGAGACATTTTTACCAAGCCCCATATGGGTTCTGCCAAGTTCACAATGGGGCGGCCGGATGGTGAGCAACAGCATCCGACATATCCGGAGGACAGTTTGTTAATTGCTTGGTTAAGTTATGGCAATGCAACATTTGGCGATCTGCTTAAGAAAAGTGCCTCCCAAAAGGTCTTTTTAACGAGTGTTGGCCCTTATTTAGGCGTTACAGGCGTGGAAAAAATTCGTAAAACTCCATGTGGCCAGCCCGTCAGGGCGAGGCGCGAACTCATGTCCGAACTCCCAGCGTTCAGGAAACGGATCCGTTTGGTCACTGGTGGGCTAAAGACAGAGACGTAACTAAAGAGTGCGAAGGTGGACACGTGCCCCGAGAGTCAAAATGAACTCGTTGAATAATTAACATTGAATGTTAATTACAAAATGAATTGAAACGAATCACAATTGAAAAATTCCTGTGGTTTTTCGACCCATTCGAATTCGATTTTCTTTTCCAAGCGTCTTAAAGCCACATTTAATGTCGGTTTAATTAAGTACAGCTGACGATATTAGCCGTTTAAGTGAGGACTACAACAATTACGGTTTTTAAGCTGAAAAAAGATTAGAAAAGAATTGGAATCGATAAGACAAATTGATTCGTAGAAATAAGTTCAGCATGGGTAATCTCATCACCCAAGGGGGTGGGCGTAGAGGCTTTGGCAGCTTACAAAGTAAAAGAAAAAGGAACACTAGTGAATTTTCCAGAAGTATTTTCTTATTAAATTTCATTTATTTTTTATTTATATTGTGTCGTGTGTTCAGTTTCTATATTAGTTATCAATTAGCTGTCAAATAAGTTTGAACTTTTACTGATTTCTCATTAAAAAATGTTTTATCCGGTCAATTTGGCTGCCCAAGATTAAATATTGACTGCGCCCCAGAGATAAGAATTACAACCAAGAATGTTGAAATGGGATAAATTTAGAAACACGAGGAATATTCTGTTTTATACGTTAAAAGCGATGTTCTAATATTGGCAGATATTTTGGAGAATTTTAGCATTAATAATAATAATAATAGTTTTAAATTATTTTTAATTATAATATAATTTAAAATAATTCAAAATTAGTTTATAATGTTTTTAAAAATATTTATTTGTTTAAAAAATTAGAACAACGAAATTTCAGTCTTCGTTCGGAATTAAAAGCATTTTTAATAATTAATGAAATCTTTTATTTTCGATTTTAAAGTTAATGGAGCGTAAAGTTACTTTAGTTAAGCCGCAGGAGGTCGCTTCAACCAATTTCCGCTTTAGTGGGAAACACTTGTACCCCTGGGCTACTCGTTATTGTTGTTGGGCTCTTTGTATACGTTGTTTTAAACGAATAAAATTATTTAATTAGAAACGACGCGTAATTGTCGACGAAACTGTAAAATATCGGAGGCAGTCGATCAAGAAAATACGACATTGCGTAAAACTGTAAACAATAACAATGGAACGTCTACCGTTAGTAATAAATCGGAAAATATTTATGTCGGAACAGAAGATTATGTGGACAACTACATTTCTAATTTCTTCGATAACCAGTTTAAAATAGAATTTCGTATGTGACAAACTTCATTTCACACATAGTACAAGTTATACGTATAATTTATGGTGGCAGCCATCTTAAGTTGTCTTGGGCGTTATGAACCTGGCTGCTTAGCGCTACAGCTGCTAACTTAACTTAAAGCGAAATAGATTAACTGTCTTTTAACAAAGAGGCTTTTCTAGTTAACGCGACCATTGTTCATTGTTCACATGCGTTTCTAGAATGTTCTCTTTTGTGTTTTCTCTAATGGCTTTTGTACTGATGAAATATTGCTTAGAGGAGTGTTAAACCCAGCGGGGGAGGACGGACAAAAGCACTTACACCGCGTTTCTTTATGCAGCGGCACACTGGAACTGGTTTGTAATTGGCCAACTCTTCTCGTGACGTCATTTCGCTACACTCTCGCTGCATAAAGAAACGAGGATATTCTGTATATACCGGTGGAACCGTGAATACGAGTCACTTGTGAAACCTCTCCTTCCTGTGTAGGACTTCGTGTATAGATTTCAACGAAAAGGTCGCCAACGAAGACTGACTGCATCGTCGCCACCATCAACCATTTTCAGACAACAGGTATCAATTCATTTCGTTTCTTCTATATATCTGTTATATCTGTTTTCTTGGTTTTAAGGCATCGCGACTTTCTGAATTATGTCTTTCGCTGGCAGTACGATTTGTAACGAGGATGGCGATTTATAACTAGAACCTAGCCAACTCGAAATTAAAGTGTTTTTGACAACAGACTTTCCTCTACTTTTTCCTTGAATAGGAACAGTTTACGTAGTTCAGATTCGTAAATAAACGTTGAATTTAGGCTTTATACATTAGAAAAAGTTTAATTTTAAAATTTATGTNAAGATATGCTAAGGCATCGCGACTTTCTGAATTATGTCTTTCGCTGGCAGTACGATTTGTAACGAGGATGGCGATTTATAACTAGAACCTAGCCAACTCGAAATTAAAGTGTTTTTGACAACAGACTTTCCTCTACTTTTTCCTTGAATAGGAACAGTTTACGTAGTTCAGATTCGTAAATAAACGTTGAATTTAGGCTTTATACATTAGAAAAAGTTTAATTTTAAAATTTATGTAGGTAATTCAAATATATTAGACATAAGAAATGTTTTGTTAACGATAAGATAATTTTCAATACACTTTTTAATTATAGAATAAAGTAGAAATGGGTTTTGAAAAGTTTCGTGGTACTTACCCCGGACGGGATCCCTTAATGGACAGTTTGAGAAAGTTATTTTCTTTGCGCACAATGAGAACACATCCAGAGGTATGTATTTTAGTTTATTTATAAGATAATAATTGAAAAGTAACTTGCTACATTTTAAAATATTTATTAAACTCGATATTTATTCCTAAACATTTTTAAATGATCCAAGTAAAAAGAAAACGAGAATACTTTTTTTACTTGTCGTTAGAATGTATTAAAGTTATTTGCAGAAAATCGTTAAATTATGATAAACATATAAATATGTATTTAATAACTATATTAAACCATGCTTTTCACAATGCAGTCATAAAAGTAATTGTAAATA
Source organism: Centruroides sculpturatus (assembly GCF_000671375.1). Classification (NCBI taxonomy): domain Eukaryota; kingdom Metazoa; phylum Arthropoda; class Arachnida; order Scorpiones; family Buthidae; genus Centruroides; species Centruroides sculpturatus. The sequence goes on along the minus strand of NW_019384361.1, from coordinate 1,102,586 downwards.
ATCACATTGTGCAAGTGATGGGCAATCGATGCTCTTTTCTCTTATCAATTAATAGTATTTGGGACTTTTTAATATTAGTAACCGACGTTAATACTTTTTATTTTTCTAACACAAACTGGTAATAAACAATTAAATTTTAATTCGTATCGTAGTAACTCGTTAATGCTGTATTTCCTATATGATTAATTNCTCTTATAGGCTATCTGTTTTTTTGGTTTTAAGATAGGCTAAGGCATCGCGACTTTCTGAATTATGTTTTTCGCTGGCAGTACGATTTGTAACGAGGATGGCGATTTATAACTAGAACCTAGCCAACTCGAAATTAAAGTGTTTTTGACAACAGACTTTCCTCTAGTTTTTCCTTGAATAGGGACAGTTTACATAGTTCACATTCGTAAATAAACGTTGAATTTAGGCTTTATACATTAGAAAAAGTTTAATTTTAAAATTTACGTGGGTAATTGAAGTACTGTATATTAGACATAAGAATTGTTTTGTTGACAATAAGTTAATTTTCAATACACTTTTTAATTATAGAATAAAGTAGAAATGGGTTTTGAAAAGTTTCGTGGTACTTACCCCGGACGGGATCCCTTAATGGACAGTTTGAGAAAGTTATTTTCTTTGCGCACAATGAGAACACATCCAGAGGTATGTATTTTAGTTTATTTATAAGATAATAATTGAAAAGTAACTTGCTACATTTTAAAATATTTATTAAACTCGATATTTATTCCTAAACATTTTAAAATGATCCAAGTAAAAAGAAAACGAGAATACTTTTTTTACTTGTAGTTAGAATATATTAAAGTTATTTGTAGAAATTATGATAAACATATAAATATGTATTTATTAAGTATATTAATCCGTGCTTTTCACAATGCAGTCATAAAAGTAATTTTAAATAATCGCATTGTGAAAGTGATGGCAATGGATGCTCTTTTCTTTTATCAATGAATTGTATTTGGGACTTTTTAAAATAAATAACCGATGTTAATATTTTTTATTTTCATAATACAAACTGGTAATAAACAATTAAATTTTAAATCGAATTGTAGTAACTCGTTAATGCTGTATATTTTCGGTGATTTCTGTATGATTTATTAAAGAAATATTTATTACAAATTGCTTAAACAAAAGGTAACATAAATCACTTTGATTTTTTACAGCTTGTTCCATTAGTTTGTATTACAGCAGCCGCTACGACTGGAATGGTCTCTTCGGTTTTATATCATTTAATTTATAACTTAGATGCAAGGTATGTGACGTTTCTTAAAATGTAAAATTGTTTTAAACATTATTTTTACGTTAAATGAATTGAACGTTTGTAACGTAATATACAAAATGTTTATTACGTTAAATATATATATTTTTTATTCTTATGTCTTAATTTATATTTACTTTTGACATTCATAATTAGAAATGTATAGAATTATAAATTAAATAACGTATTTATTCTAATATAAAATGACAGATTTGTAAAAGGAGACCATCCGAGATGGGAATTGGTGGATCCCGAGAAACCACAGAAGGTAGGATTTTAATATGGATTTTTATTTGTATTAAAAACTTCGATTCATTAACTCTATCAGAAGCAGTTTATTTAGAAAAGTCCTGTTATAGAAATAACTTTATTTCGGTTTTATAATAGAACGGTTGACTCCGGATTCTTAATTATTTAAATGTTGAAATTAATCGAAAAGTTAACAGTTCTGCATTTTTCTTTTGACGTTTCCTGTATAATAGCTACTTTATATATATATTTAATATCAATTCTCTGTGGAAAAATACATTTTTTTTAATACCTCTTTTAAATTATAAATTAGATTAACACGATAATTAGAAGCGTGTAAGACCAACAATTTACCTGTTGAAGAAATAATACGAATGAAAAAGTGTAGACAGACTTGATTTAAAAATGTGAAAATTGTATTATTATTCAACGGAATGACTTTTTAAAACTATCGAAAAATAAATTTTGAATGAAATTTAAATATAAATTTTAATTAAACATATATTTTCCAGCTGATTACGATCAACCAAAAATGGGAACGAATTCCCGAATTGGATGAACTTCGCAAGATTATTGGACCTTACAAACCAAAATAATTATATTGAAACAAATTAGAAATTTGTGAATTTTATCGACATTTGTTCGATTTATTTTGTACAGTTTTTTCTGAATTTTCAACTGAATAATAAATATGTAAGATTTTAATGTTAAAAAAGTGTATGTAATAAATTAAATGTTTTGAATGTAAGTTTCTGAACGAATTATTAAATCGGCTTTTTCGAGAATCATTTAAAATGATTCTATAATACTCTTATAGTCTTAAATTGTAAATAAAAATTACTATAAATTTAACTTAGAAAGTAGTCGTTGGGAAAGTTAAGTCCACCAGTAATCCCTGCGCTCGGTATTTTGGTGCTTTTGTTCTTCAGAAGAGAATGTTCGACACCATCAGCAAGGTTTGCCGTTCTCGGTCCCAGCCTTTACCTGTCCTAGAGATTTCGAGCTTTTATATGATTTTCGCCCGAAATCTTGCTTTTTGGTTAGTCCGAACGGTGGTCTCCTGTAACTGAATTGGTTTCTCATCTATTGCCAGAGACGCGATTCGGGCCGTGAAATTGTCGGACATCCCCGCCCGAGCCGATCTCCTTTGGGTCGGACCAAGCTCTTTCCCGAGCGACTGTCCCGTAAATAGAGAGTCTTTTTAATTCCATTTATTTTATTTGCGAAAACATTTTTTAAATGTAAATACTATCTTAACAAGAAATAAAATGTGAGATAACAATCGAAATAAAAATTTTTTTCCACGAAAAAAATATCGTCTGCTTACAAAATAGCGAAACTGAGCATGCGCGAAGTGACAGTATCGTCTGGTAAAGTAAATACGAGTAAGTTCAAACTTTTATATTTATTTATTCGGAAAATAATAATAAATGTAGCCGTTGTGATAAATGGGCACATTGTTCTTGTGCCAATATTGAAGAAAACGACAGTTTAACCATTTTAATTTGTTTTTCTTGTATATAAAAATAATATTCCCATCTTACCCCACGGGTGGGGCAAGATGGTGCATTTACGTATAATTTTAAAATATTAAATTTTCTTGTTTTTTAAAAACGTTTTTCAAAAATTAAATTTTGTATTATATATTACCAAATGTTGTAGTTGCCGAGAATAAAAAAATTATCGCTCTCATTAAAGTGGTTGCCATCTTATGACTTTTCAAACCTTAACGCCCTCATCCTGCCCCACCTTCCCCTATATATCAACGCAATTATATTCCTCAGATTTTTGCATTGCAGTGGTTTCATCTGCCGTGAGAAAATTCATAATATATTATCGTAGTTGTTATCAACAATTATCAGGATGTACGCAGGATTAAGAGAAGGAATTTGTATGAGCTGCTTTCTAAAACCCTGCTGGATGATGGCTCTCGTCTTCGGTGTGGAGCCCTATTTCATTTGAAAATGCCAAAATATTTCATTTAAAATGAAAAAATTAAAAAATTACTACAATCGTTTTATCATATAGTACTTATTTTAGCAATATTCCGTCTTCTTCGTCTTGTAGATCATTCCTAGTGTACACGAGTTTGTGTTTTGTAGGGGATTCTATTTATTCATCAATAGAAATGCAATAAAAGTAGCTTTTGCAATATTTAATTTAATTTCTTTATTTACTTTGATTTTCTTCAAAAATAATAAACAAAATCTTAACGTTGACAGTACGATAAACAAACGCCAAGGCTTGTAACTACGACCCGAAACTGACAAACGCAGTTGTCGCCATTGACGCTATTCGCCATAGCGGCATAATTTAGAACTAATATTTATTTGGGAGCTATACTCTTGTCTCGGATGCCAGATTAACAACTAATAACCGTTTAATTGCACAGAAAAAGAGTACATGATACAAACTTCGGAAGGTATTAAATTGACTAATCTATATCGTAAGTGGTTGCGAGAGAGAGAGAGTTTACATAAGATTCGTGTGGAGATAAATACCTGTAGTTTGAAGGATCCGTTCGTAGACCTGATGCAGAAGAGGATTCAATCTGTCCCTTAGGAAGGTTGACTAAACCATGAGGTTGGCACGTTAGAAAACTTCTGGATCATTATCCAGAAGTTTTCTAACGTTCCGGGTCAGAGTCGCTCGCATATCTGTTTCGGAGACACAGAGTTAATTTAATTAATTGGCGACGACTTCCGTTATTGAACCGGGTGGCGACTTGTTGAGTCGGGGAGGAATGGACGGCGATTGCTTCACTGGTCCGTCAGTTCCGATATTAAAACGATAGAGCACGGCCGGGAGGTCAAAGGATTACGGGAAAGCGTCGCTTTCGCCGCAAGAACGTGCAAACTGACAAGTTTTCAGGTAGTAAAGGATAAACAACAACGCTAATTGTCAAAATATGCATGATGAAATCGTGCATATTTTGTAAAAGTCCCGGTTCTCACATCATTAATCTCGAGAACAGAGTTAGATGAACGGTGAAACAAGATATAGAAAGCTTCCGGACTAACTATACGGGAACTTCTGATTTGCAACGGAAGTCACGTTATTTCAATTCAACATGTTTCCTCCGAAGGGAGTTAGATAGATGATGTGCGCTGCTGTATTGCTAACGGAAAAATATGATGTATAGGGGCAAGACACTACTAATTTGAGGTGGAGAGTATATAAATTAAAATAATTATTCGTGTTTTTTTTTTTATTTTATGTATATGTCTTATTTCCAACTTACGTTAGGAAAAGGAAATGTTTTGGAACAACGTGCTGTAGCATCGTTAATTATTTTATGTCAGAAACGGTTAGCAAAGCACATCAAAGGAAAGCACTTTTTCGAAAATAAATTCTTTCGAAGATGTTTTAAACTTTTTTGTTTTAAAGTATAATGTAATGTAGTTTTATTTTTACGTAATTGTTGTATTTGTTTTTAATTATATTTGTTAATAATTAATTTTGCAGAGTAGATATTAACTGTCCTTCGGGACTTTTCTGTTTACTTGTAAAATTAAATAAATTAATTATGTAACGCGCTTAAATATGTTTGTTAATTACAAAATCGCTCTTTTAACCAGTTTAACTCGTTTCTTAAAAAAATATTATTTAAATTTAAATTTACCGGGTCATATTTAGATCAATAGAAAAGAATGGTGATTTTAATAAAGAAAAAAATATATGAAAAAATGTTGCATTTTGTCTGTTATTGATCTCTTATTTTGTCGATCATTTGACGGTATCCTGTATGTACTGTACAACGCGTTATGGAACATTACAGGAGTGATGGTAATTGCAAAGTGTGAAGATAACGATATGTAATTTATGGACGATTTCGTATACTGATTCCTAAAGAGCCTTATAATTATTCAACTATAACGAAAACAAATACAATTCATATTGTGGCAATATTTGTAATTTATTATAGGCTTATCGATATTATTAGCACTCGGGTGTTATAGTGCAAGTAAACTGTAAAATGGGAAGAAAAATATGCAAAAAAATCAGAAAAAAGAATGGAATAGAGGAAAAAAAATGCATATTTTAAAACAGAAAATATGTTATATTTAATAAAAGTTAAATAGCAGTGATTGCAGAAATTCCAAAATAATTTATTAAGGTACACAGAGATTATTTTTTTCCAATTGAATATAAGATTGTTGTAGTGCATCACAAGCATATGTTCAATATTGCTAAATNTTGAATTGAGTTTTTACTCTGATTGATTATATAAAATAAAAAAGTTCAATTTAGTCTATATATATATATTTTTTGTAAATTAAAAGTTAAAGATTATCAATATGATACGTTCTAACACCTTTACCTCTGTTCATTTCAACAAAATATAACAAAGTATATTAAAAAAAACACTTAAGAAAGATTTTTGAGTATAACATAAAATAAACATTAACACGATAGAGATTTTTGCAAGTTTCATTGTTGCTTTAAAAAATTTCTTTCTTTCTCTTGCATTTCTGTCATATTTTGCCAAATAGACTAATTAATAATAAATTTAGCGTAACTGTAACTTTATCTGAAACTTGTGTTAATTACAGGAATTATTACGTCATAAATATTGCAACGGCCGGATGGTCGAAGTGGTTAACTCCTTGGCGTTGGTTCATCTGTATTTTATTTTTGACTATTGACTAGTTTTATAAATATTAAAATCAAGATTGTATTTTCCGCGGGAACTATTTAATTGGATAATTTTAAGGTACAGTACAGTAAATCACAAATATTAAAATGTTAAATTATTACTTTATATTTAAAAAATACGTTTATACTGTTTTCTCTAAAAAAAAATAGTTATTATGAATCTTATAAGATAAGAAAAAGTCTAGGAAATCGGGGTAATGAAGCTAAAATATAAAAAAACAGGAAGAAATATGAAAAAGATGCAAGCAAAGATGGCTTATTTGTTACACAAACACGAAATAAACATAAATGAAGTGTTTCTGATCTTTGCCATAAACTATTAGAAGCGAGGTGCTGCACTTTAAAATCCGAGTTTTAATTATTATACAGACAGATTTAATATATTGATAGATTATATCATGTGCAGTACGATATATCATTAGCCTGATTGCCCCGCATGCCTGCTTGTTGTTTTAATATAAGCATTTGGAAAAAAGCGTCTTCATTCTAATGTTATTTCTGATCATTTGAAAGCTATTTTATCTCACTTTTTAAAAATATTGATTATTTTAATGGCATATTCATTGAAAACTTTAAAATTAAAAGTTATCTATAACGTACGCAACATGGATTTTCTATAATGCTATAGAACGTTATGACGATCAAAACATAACAAGTAAAACGCCAAAGCCATTTTTGGGACGAGATTGTGTCTCGGAGACTCAGTGCTCGATTGCGCATCGTTTTCTAACGAAAAGAGAAAAATGAGCACTCTCCAATGAGGAAAAGCCGACACCGATACTCGGAGTCCTGGCGTGGATTTTGGCGGGCTTCATCGCCGCCGTGGTTACGACGGGTTGCATTGTTACAGGCCTGTTCTTGGCTACGGTAAGCGGGATCACTTGAATGCTCACGGTGGGTCTCGTTCTCATTCTCCAATTTTCTTTGGTATCGCTGGTTTTGAGCGCAATCGTTCAAACTTCGCCGATCCCGGCCACGACCAAGGCCACGAGGTCGTCCACGAGGTTTTCGGCGAAATTAATGGGTCAAATTGATCAGAATGAGGTATCAGCGACACACAAGAAAATCGAAATGACGAGAGCAAGAGAATACACGCTTAACGTGTGTCACATGTTTGTCAAAATCCGATTTCGCAACGTTCGCATTTCGAACTTCCTAACGAGAAACGCATGCACAAATCTTGCACTCTCGTCTGTTCGTAGAAACAGTGTCGCCATTTTGTATTTTATTTTGACTCGGTTTTCGGTTTCCTGACTACCTACAAGTCTGGGCTTTTTTTATGTGCGCATGATTTTGGCACCAAATACTCTGTGCCAAATTGCAACTCCTGACATGTACTCCTTCGTGCCTCTAAGGTGTCAAGCCGTTGACAGCAGCGCGATTTATATACGAGACGTTGTCTCCTCAAAAAACTTGTAACATTATCTTTACTTACATAATAGAAACGCAACTAATCGACAAACAAGCAAAATTAAATTTTATTTCCCTCTTGAAGATGTAACTAATCGTTTGCTTGTTAGATTTGACAATCGAAAAATAATTTATTTGCAAAATAAAGGCCTACATATTCTTTTTTCTGTTGCAATTAACTTTAGAAAAATATGGTCCATTTCAGAAATGCATTGTCGAAATTAATTTTAATTATAAATTAAACTATACATATTAATAAAATAAAAGGACGACTCTTACAAAAAAAATTTTTGTTTCAGTCATTTCTTTCGTTGTTCGCACCATCAGCAGTTCATAAAATCACAAACTCACGGAGACGACCTTCCTTTTTAGGCTACTGCCTCCGTAGTTAAAATGTAAAAAATGATAAAAGCGTCATCTGGTGTTCTTGCCACAATCACAAAATACATTTCAAGTAAAAAATAATAAGTTTTGCATGGCCAACGACTATTTTATATTAATAAAATAAAAGTACGACTCTTACAAAAAAATTTTGTTTCAGTCATTTCTTTCGTTGTTCGCACCATCAGCAGTTCATAAAATCACAAACTCACGGAGACGACCTTCCTTTTTAGGCTACTGCCTCCGTAGTTAAAATGTAAAAAATGATAAAAGCGTCATCTGGTGTTCTTGCCACAATCACAAAATACATTTCAAGTAAAAAATAATAAGTTTTGCATGGCCAACGACTATTTTATATTAATAAAATAAAAGTACGACTCTTACAAAAAAATTTTGTTTCAGTCATTTCTTTCGTTGTTCGCACCATCAGCAGTTCATAAAATCACAAACTCACGGAGACGACCTTCCTTTTTAGGCTACTGCCTCCGTAGTTAAAATGTAAAAAATGATAAAAGCGTCATCTGGTGTTCTTGCCACAATCACAAAATACATTTCAAGTAAAAAATAATAAGTTTTGCATGGCCAACGACTATTTTATATTAATAAAATAAAAGTACGACTCTTACAAAAAAATTTTGTTTCAGTCATTTCTTTCGTTGTTCGCACCATCAGCAGTTCATAAAATCACAAACTCACGGAGACGACCTTCCTTTTTAGGCTACTGCCTCCGTAGTTAAAATGTAAAAAATGATAAAAGCGTCATCTGGTGTTCTTGCCACAATCACAAAATACATTTCAAGTAAAAAATAATAAGTTTTGCATGGCCAACGACTATTTTATATTAATAAAATAAAAGTACGACTCTTACAAAAAAATTTTGTTTCAGTCATTTCTTTCGTTGTTCGCACCATCAGCAGTTCATAAAATCACAAACTCACGGAGACGACCTTCCTTTTTAGGCTACTGCCTCCGTAGTTAAAATGTAAAAAATGATAAAAGCGTCATCTGGTGTTCTTGCCACAATCACAAAATACATTTCAAGTAAAAAATAATAAGTTTTGCATGGCCAACGACTATTTTATATTAATAAAATAAAAGTACGACTCTTACAAAAAAATTTTGTTTCAGTCATTTCTTTCGTTGTTCGCACCATCAGCAGTTCATAAAATCACAAACTCACGGAGACGACCTTCCTTTTTAGGCTACTGCCTCCGTAGTTAAAATGTAAAAAATGATAAAAGCGTCATCTGGTGTTCTTGCCACAATCACAAAATACATTTCAAGTAAAAAATAATAAGTTTTGCATGGCCAACGACTATTTTATATTAATAAAATAAAAGTACGACTCTTACAAAAAAATTTTGTTTCAGTCATTTCTTTCGTTGTTCGCACCATCAGCAGTTCATAAAATCACAAACTCACGGAGACGACCTTCCTTTTTAGGCTACTGCCTCCGTAGTTAAAATGTAAAAAATGATAAAAGCGTCATCTGGTGTTCTTGCCACAATCACAAAATACATTTCAAGTAAAAAATAATAAGTTTTGCATGGCCAACGACTATTTTATATTAATAAAATAAAAGTACGACTCTTACAAAAAAATTTTGTTTCAGTCATTTCTTTCGTTGTTCGCACCATCAGCAGTTCATAAAATCACAAACTCACGGAGACGACCTTCCTTTTTAGGCTACTGCCTCCGTAGTTAAAATGTAAAAAATGATAAAAGCGTCATCTGGTGTTCTTGCCACAATCACAAAATACATTTCAAGTAAAAAATAATAAGTTTTGCATGGCCAACGACTATTTTATATTAATAAAATAAAAGTACGACTCTTACAAAAAAATTTTGTTTCAGTCATTTCTTTCGTTGTTCGCACCATCAGCAGTTCATAAAATCACAAACTCACGGAGACGACCTTCCTTTTTAGGCTACTGCCTCCGTAGTTAAAATGTAAAAAATGATAAAAGCGTCATCTGGTGTTCTTGCCACAATCACAAAATACATTTCAAGTAAAAAATAATAAGTTTTGCATGGCCAACGACTATTTTATATTAATAAAATAAAAGTACGACTCTTACAAAAAAATTTTGTTTCAGTCATTTCTTTCGTTGTTCGCACCATCAGCAGTTCATAAAATCACAAACTCACGGAGACGACCTTCCTTTTTAGGCTACTGCCTCCGTAGTTAAAATGTAAAAAATGATAAAAGCGTCATCTGGTGTTCTTGCCACAATCACAAAATACATTTCAAGTAAAAAATAATAAGTTTTGCATGGCCAACGACTATTTTATATTAATAAAATAAAAGTACGACTCTTACAAAAAAATTTTGTTTCAGTCATTTCTTTCGTTGTTCGCACCATCAGCAGTTCATAAAATCACAAACTCACGGAGACGACCTTCCTTTTTAGGCTACTGCCTCCGTAGTTAAAATGNAGCACAGAGAAAGAGAAAGAAAAAGAGAACAAATTGAAGGCGTCATGTCAGAAAAGGAGGAAGGGTTCAGGAGGCCCTCTCTTCGTAGTCCATGATCGCTCTCCGTAGCTCTGGTTATTAAATATTCTGTGAAAAACTTTGTTTTAAGCCGAAAATATTTATTTTTATAATATTAGTGGAGCGACGATTAACCGAAAATCAATTACTTGAAAAATCGATTAACCAAAATCGACTTCAGAGTACACTGATTAGACTACAGAAATTACGAATTTTTTTATGTAATAACGATTGTTGACAATCTATAGGTTTAATATTGAGTTATGTCGTTATTATTAATTTTACTATTATGTACTTTTTTAAATTTAGAATTCAAAGTTTCATCTATACATTGTAGATTGGAATGAAAGACTTGTTCTCAGTTTTAATAAATTAGACCCTTTTTTATTTTTAATAATTTTTATTAATTAAATTTTTATTTCTTAATCTTATTTTACTGTTGTATTAAAATTAAAATTAATAATTTTATTTTCTTTAAGACCTGTATTTTTTTATTCTTTCTCTACCAGGTTGTCATCGGTTATATGAAATTGTCCCGCCCGTTTATTTCGGATAATCGACACTCGACTGCATTAACTATTAAAATTCCGATAATTATTTGAAAATTGATTTTCCTTTCACTAATTCTATAAAAACATTCGCAAATCTACAAATTCTGAAACACCACAACTCCAATCATTTTAATTACTATGTAGATACAATTAAAATAATAAAATTTAATGTTACCTAAAAAATATGTATAGTCCATAATGTTATAATAACATACAATATATTTAAAAAATTACATTAATATTTATCGTTTTTCAAGCGGATTAAAAATTAAAAGAAAAGAATTTTTTCCCTCCCATTTTTCAATGAACTTTGGTTTCTGAGAAAATTATTTCAGCCCGGCAAAGTCTATTTGTTACATCGAACGATTTTGATTAATATTATCTAGCCTTAACATTTCGTGTGACTTATTTATAATTTATTAAACGTGCAATTAAATCATTATTTTGATAATTGCTTACGTACATCTAACTGAAGAAATGGCGGAGGTAAACCCACTGATCCCGGTTTTTTCTGTTTGCAATGAAAATCCGAACACAGCAATGACTGAAAATTTAGATTTAACAGGAAGTTTTTATTTGATTACAATCAATTATTTTAAAAATAAATAAATAAATAAATATCTATTACTGTCTCTGATTGTGCGTATCCTTCATATATCATCACTCCCGTTTTCTCTTTCCACGTTGTAAATAAATCTTTTGTCTATAAAGTTAGAACTAATTAAAATTTGTAATTTAATATTACAAATATAGTTTATTGTATACAAATCAAATATAAAATGGTAAATACAAACCAAGCTTTCTCCGCCACTCGTGCATGATTTCAGATGGGGAAATTTATATTTCTCTAAATTCTCTTTGAGAAAGAACTTGAAAGCAGTTGGAGGTGCGCAGAAATTAGTTATTGGATAACGTTGTAAAATCTGTTTTAAAATGATTTTATTTAATAAAATTAAAATATTTTATTCGTGAAATAAAAATAATTAGAAGAGGCTCAATGAATCCGAAATTTAAAAGGAAAGATTTAATAAGACGCGAAACATAGAGTTCATTATAATATTGAGTTTTTCCTTATACTATTTTATTTGCTTAGCATTAAAATAATGGTTTTAAATAATGCTTAAACACTCGGGACATATCATGGGAAATAAAATTTAAATATGACATTATTATTACTATATATAAGCGTGATGTATTTAGAAATATGGTGCCCCTAGGCCAACAATGTGCAAGCGCTCCCCACATTGATAATGCCACAGTGCCAGTTTTACAGCAAATGATTCTAAAAATCTGTAGAATTACTGCAGAATTAAAATTTTACAATTTTAATTCTGCAGTAATTCTACAATTTTTAAATATCAAAACTGTGAAAAACAAATTTATTGTCTGGAATACTGATATGATAAAGCTTCATATTTAGGGGACAGATAATTTCCGTTCCGGCCATATCCGGCGTCATAAGAAAGAGGCAAAAGGCACCGTATGTTTATGCAAACTATATTCAAATATTTTTATATTTTCAACTGGTGCATCGTATTTTGTCTCTAATAAGCTTTTAATTTTTTACTAATTCCTTCATTAGTTGTTTCTATATAAAGTTATTTTTTCATTATTGTATTGTTATTTTGAACATTCGCGCTCCAAACTGTTGCAACTCTTCCCCAGGGTCTAGTGGTGTAAAGGGAAATGAGCCCCGTTATATAAGCTTGCTATATATTTTTAATTAAAAATTATCTAGTTTAGCGAAAAACGACTTAGACTTTACATTTAAGTATTCTTTTGCATCGAAGCGCGAAGAATTATAAATGAAATTTCCAGCACCAATTGACCAGGGATATCCTAGAGATCCCCAAATTGTCTTTCCCCATCCTGTATCAGTTAGATTCCACGACAAAGAGTTCGATTGAATATCTACAAAGTATCTAAAGAATGAAAAAATAAATAAATCACACATTTAATTTAATGCAAAATATTCGAAAATACAGTATTCAGAATAAACTGATATTATTATTTACCGTCTACTTATGCATATCGAAAAAGCATTTTCGTGCGTATGCTGTACAGGTTTTGGATTTCCAGTAGTTCCACTTGTAAAATATATAATCATGGGATCGTTCGTTTTGGTCTTAACACACTGTAATAATATAAACAAGTTTAAAAATAAATTAATTGAGTTGTATTCCTCATTAAAATCTAAATGTGGTGGTTATTATCTTTATTTTCAAACTTAAATTAGTGATTTTAAAACAAATAAACCTCTTCCAAACGGGGCGAACTTTCATGTTCAGTCTTAAAGTGGATCCAACCATCTTTCACTCTGGAAATCGAGAGAAAATCTTTAAATAGAAAGTTTAATCATTAAAAATTTAAGTTTCTGTAATAAATTAAAAATTTTAATAAACTTTCTGAATTGATTCTTACTTATCCTTTTCAGTGCAAAGAATTTTAGTAGTTAATGAAGGGCAATCTTTAACAATCTAAAAGATACAATGAATATCATCGATTATTAATTATTTTAGAAAAGTCGTTAAAAGTTTATATCAATAAATATATAGGCTATATATCTAATAAATCAGCCATGTTTTGTTTGGCCACCTCTAATATACAACCAGTCGACCCCCCTATAACACTGTTGATTATTCCACCTTATATGAATTCCATGTTGTACAAGTCACTTAGATTTTACAAATATGTGTGCCGGGCTGTGAACGGCTCAAGTATTTGTAATATCTAAGTGACTCGTACAACATGGAATTCAAATAAAACGGAATTATCAACAGTGTTATAGGGGGTCGACTGTACATTAATCTCCTATCAGAAATATGCGAGACCTCGTCCTTTATCGCAATAGTATTTTATATTACATACAAAAGTTATAGTTATCACTGTTCTATAGTAAATATCACTATTATGTTAGGTTAAGAAAGCGTATATTTGAATATGTATGTAAGAAAGGTATCTAAAAATAAGTTTATTGTAAATTCGTTTCTTTTCTTTTTAACTAAATACAAATTAATGTTTCTCGGGTCTATACTATAATTTATTCAATTTAATTTAATTTATACACTATTATTTAAATTTGTAATAGATTATTAACAATATATTAAATTATATGTTTTCGTCAACGTAATTCAGTAGACTGATTTTGCAACTTAACCGGTTTTAGGTTTTCAACTCAACCTTTATTAAATATATTTCGGCACTCACATTCATTTCGAGCCAACTTTAAGATTTTTTTGGCTTTTCCTCAGTGAATATAGTAATTATCATAAAATAATTCTATATATTATAAGACCTAAACTGTTCCAGATCTCACTACTTATTACAATTCTCATACGTATTACAAATAGCGGCACCAATTTGTGTTTGTTTAGATAGCTCAGTGTTTCGATAGTTTCTATATATCATGCTTTTGCATAGTTCTTCGTATCGATTCACGCTCCAATTTTTGCGCTTCAAACTGTCGAATTTGAAGTTATTGGGTGTCTTCTCTTCCGTAAATAGCATTTGAGGTAATTTACATCTCACTTGCATATTCCATGTCTCTGGTTATAGCTGTCAGCCTGGATTTTATTCCTATGTTCCACAGTTTATTTGATATAGTATTGATTTTTTGATATAGCCTATGTAATACACAGACCTAGAGGTCTGGAACAGTTTAAGTTTTCGTAATGTATATTATTATTTTATGATAATCACTGAGAAGGAGCCAAAAATCTCAAAGTTGGATTGACAGAATCCCAAATTTTAATGCTAGGCCTATTATATGTGGCCGAATTTTTGTCTATAGTCTTGGCCTGGCCAAACCCACAATGGGCTTGCTAATAAGAGGCCCTCTTAGTGCCCACAAAGCAAAAACAAAAAACAAAGCAAGCGCTGGATTTGTACATAAACTAAACAAGCTGCAGCTTAGGGGCCTTACATTTTTATACGAATTATTATTATTTGATGGCGTAAAAGACTTGTTATATGTTATAGTTTAAGGCCACAAGTCAGTCCAGCCATGACTATACCTGATCAACTCTTTCCGATGTCTCTAAATCTGCAACTATACAATTAGCATTAATGCTATTAATTCTGTAAAGAATATCTTTGCTCCTTAGTTGGGTAGTTCCTGGAGATAACACAATTCCTAAAATAAAATAGGATCTATTTTTATATTTAAGATATTTAAAGAAGTTATCATTTATTGCAGGATTCTGAATTGTGTTTTACCTAATTGAAGAGATGCTAAAACGATTAACCACCATTCGGGTATCTTCGGCAGAATAATGATTATTTTATGATTTCTGTTTAGTCCGCATGATCTTAGAACGTTAGCTGCTCTACAGGAAAACATTACAATTTTTAAATAAATAATAATATTGCTATTTATCGTTTTAACGATAAAACAAATTAATTTTTTAATCGAAAACTAGAATATGAATTTAAAGATCGTAAAATTATAATCGATAATTGTGACTGACAAAGATTTGTTAACAGTTAAATTTTGTTACAGTATTTAATACAGTTTTATATATACAGAGTACATCAAGAGGAAAGATAAATACTTAGGGAGATGAATGTTTGGGAGTAGCATGCTACATGAATAACATGAATATATAGTTTGATTAATAGGCCAATTAAAGGCGCAGCGGTATGAATGTTTGACAGTTTGACCTACTCAAACTGTCAAACAATAATATAATGTAGCAACTATGATTGCATCTGATAATGATTCCTGACATGATGGAGTATGTTCTCGAAATGGACTCCCTCAGCATCGAAACATTTTTGAGCACGCTAGCAAACTGTGAGTTCTTCTTCAAAGTGCGTTCCTATTCTCATCTATAACTGTAACATTTCTTGTCCAGTCAATAAATTGATCACGGGAGAATACTTTTTCTCGGTACACTTCAGGCTTCATCCAACTCTAACAGCTCGGCATGAACTGTGGAGTAAAATCTGTGAAAAGGACATTGGTATGTATACTGAAGTCTGTGCATTTTCCTCAGAAACCGTTCATTTAGTTGTGAAGAATCATCTCCTAAAATGTTTATCTTTCTTCCTGATAAACCCCGTATTGATTATTTAGACTATTTATTGCTTCATTTATATCAGCATTTTATTTATTCTTTAATTTGACTTAAAAAATTTTTTTGTCAAGAGTCAAACGTTTAGAGCTTACTTTTCTGTTTGTAGAACGAGTTCTTGATAGGTCCATTTTATATTATTGTCATTTTTATCTACATACCAAAATGCAGGCGGTCCTTTTCTTTCTAAATTCTGAAAATATGTACATATAGGCCTATACTGTGTGTGTATATATATATATATTGTAATTTTAAATATTTTATTTTAAAAATTATGATATATGGAAATTAACACTCGTGATGATGAAACATTAACGAGACAATCGAAATAGCCATCTATATTCAAATGTTTGTCTTTAGATTAATTCTATATAGCAGTAATTTTTAAATAGAAAGATTAAGCTTAGAGATTATATAAAATTTAAATTTAGTAAGAAAATTTTAAAGAGCTATTTTCCTGAAATTATTGTCATCTTACTAATTTGTATTCATAACGTTGTTTATACATTACTATACTATGTTCATCTAGACACGTACAGAAGAATTCACATGTTTCCTAAACCATGTTCTCACAAAATATATCTGTTAGAAAAGTTATTATGGATATTTTAAGGAACTTATAACACGGTATATCCTATAATACAATACAATTTGATTTTAAACGTAAAGCACGGATATATACAGTAGGATAAACTATATGAATAACAACAATTTTATTTGCTAGAAACAGGCTTATCCGAGAGTTTGTTAATTTTTAAAATAATTATTCAATGGAAAACTATTTTCATAAAGAGAAATTTGTGCAATTAATTTTTTAACAAGCCTCTCTATTACTAAATCAAGTAAGTTGATAGCTTTCAGAAGTGTCTCTCAAACAAAATGGAACGAGCAAATATTTATTGTGACATCGTCACAATGCCGGGCTGCAATTTTTAATCGTAGTTTTAATGATTTTTTAATTTAAAATATATGCTCTCCATCTCAAATTAGTAGTGTCTTGCCCCTGTACATCATACTTTTCCATTGGCAATAGAGTTGTGCCAGTCATCTATCTAACTCCTTTCAGGGAAAAATTTTTGAATTGAAATAACGTGATTTCCGGGTTTGTACCGGAAGATCTTATATAGTTAATCGAGGGCTTCCTGTCTCTACGATTTCAACATCTGGTATTGATTTTCATGTATCAAACTCCGTTTTCGAGATTAAGGAAAGACGGACGACAGTGGGAATTTATAGGTCCACAATTTTTCCAAATTGAAACCCAATTAAACATTCAAAATTATTGAAATTTAAGATTTGTTTAGTATATACAATACAGTTTTCGATAATTTTTAAATTAATAGGGTTTTAATTAAAACATTATTGAACTGTTACTGTAAACTATATGTATATAAACTAAACGTAACCGTTCCACAGTAAATTGGGGAATATTTTTTCATTATCATATGTATTATAATTCTATCGGACGATATTTATATCTAATCGACACAGATTATTACATAAAATATGAAATTAAATATTATTCGGAGAATAACATGTTAAAGTTCTTTGATGGAATAAGGCAATTTAACAAGTGGGCGATCTGCCAAGGAGGGAGGTGCCTCTCTGGAGGACTTTCTAAGAAAAACTGGTTCCTATTTATATATTAGACGAAAGTAAACACTGGTATATGGTGATTCGCCATATACCAATGTTTAGTAGTGTTATCCATTCGGAAACTCTTGGGCAGAAAAATATATTAGAGAGTCTTAAGTTTAAATTTAAAAAAAATATATAAAAATCAAGTGAAAATATTAGTTTTGAAAATGGTACAGAAATTTTGTTCAAAAAATAAATTTAGTTTTGATACCCATTTTAGTTTCAAGTTCTAATAAACAGAATTTGTGAAATTAACATAAAAAATAACTTACTTTTTCTTTCAATGCCCAATATTTCACAGCATCTTCGAAAAAATTAAAATATTCAGGAATTTCTTTATTTTCGTTCCATCGTTCCTCGAGTTTTGTTATACCGCAACTGAATAATTTCGATGTTGTAAAATTATAACTTTTCAAATGTGTGTTTGTTTTCTTTAATGAATTAAAAACAGGAGCCATTTTAATGTAGAAATTACATGGTAATACTTAATAATCACAATTTTAGGTTTTAAAAATTTCTTAATGACAAATGCTCGCTGGTCTTATGACAAACAGGCGTTTGTTTAATTACGATAAACCTATTTACCTATCTTTTAAAATAATCTAAATTTTGGTATTTTATCAATAACAATAGTTTTTGATTACTATTGATAAAAATATCAAAACTTATTATTAATGATATAAGCGAATAGATATTTATTAATATCTATTCGCTTTACGAAGACTTTTAGTTTAGTTATTTATCGAACTTTTAAATAAATTACACTCCTGATCAAAAGTATAGACTTGACAGTAGATTTAACATTTCACTTGCAAAATCTCAAAAATTCCAGCAACGAGTTGCTTAACTTTCCTGGCAACCACATTTAAAACTGCATGTGACGCCATCTGTTATGATATTTTATTAAAAAGCTTTTGAACTGTATTTTCGCGGACCACAAAATCAGATATTTCCATATGGTAAAAACCGGCATGCCTGTTTACCCTCTCTAGAAGGCGCATTAAAACGAACGAGTTTTTATTCTAAAACCGTAAAACTGTCGGCATTACATCAAATACTGTGATTATACGTTTAATTTTTTCATTTTGTCTTCTTTCTAACGACGTAAAATACTATTGGAATTCCGAAAGTGCTGATTTATGCGTATTTTATTGTTATTTCATTCAAAAACGCAAAAAAATAAACGTATTAAATTTAAGTAACTGGCTGTAAATTATCTCGCCTTTTTTTCTTCTTCTTCTTTTTGAAATAACAGAAATGTTTGCAGACAAACTGTTTCTACGCGCTTTGCATTAGCGTTTGTTCAATATGACCAGAAAAGGACGAAAAAATTCTTAGTTCAAATGATGTGGAGGATAAGAACAAAGCTTCGCCCTTAAATTAAAATACGCGAAAAAATAGAGTTGGTAGGGATGGGATTCGAGCCCACGTCTCCGAACAGACTGGTGCCTAAAACCAGCGCCTTAGACCGCTCGGCCACCCTACTGCTCGATCGTTTTTTGACAAATGCCACATCAATTAATAGCATTAATCCACCAATACTCAAGGCTCAAATTAATTTGTAAAACTTATTTCTTTATTTTTGAATTTAAATGATTAGTGAAACAAACTGATTATTCTCTAAACGAATTATCTTTCGGGTTTCATTTACTATCGACACCTGTAGAATATGGAAAAAAGCAAGTAGCCTGTCAGTATCGTATCATATCGGATCATCTCTATTCATATTATCTTGTTTCTTATATAATATTGAATGCACTTATAATAACAAGCTGTGCAAAGTAAAAAGTACAGTAGACCCCCCTATAACACTGTTGATAATTCCATGTTGTACGACTCACTTAGATTTTACAAATATGTGAGCCGTTCACAGCCCGGCACACGTATTTGTAAAATCTAAGTGACTCGTACAACATGGAATTCATATAACACAGAATTATCAACAGTGTTATAGGGGATCTACTGTGTTATGGAGTAGGCTACCTCTATATGAGTATAACGTGAAAATATAGATTGTGACTTTACAGATAATACAGATTTGAACAAAGTTCAGGGCAGACTTTGCCTCTCTATATCCCACATGCCCCCTTCGGTGTACATATGGAAAAGAGACTATTATCTATACACAAAATATAAAAATATATACAGTAGAACCTCTATTATCCGGACTAATTGGGGATGAAGGTAATCCGGATAAGGAAAAATCCAGATAATCGAAAAAATACTTTAATTTGTCTTTTAATGATAATACAATACGTTTTCTTTTCGATGACATATCGGTAATATTAAAAGTAAATACTGTATTTAAATCGTGATCAGATTTTCAAGAAACAAACGTTCGTATTGAATTTGTACTACTACTGACCAACGCTAACAGACTACCTATTGTTTAAAAGGCCCTCTGGCGGCTCAAGAATAAGGATTTTATAAAATAAAAAGCAGTTGAAACTGCATTTTTATGAATAAAAATTTGACAAACTATCATTTTATGACGAGTAAAATATTTTCGTCGCGTTCGCGGCTTTTAAGTAATGCATAAACCTTCGAAACGCGAGGCCCTTCGGACCGCGAGGCATAGGCGGTGGCCCACGTCGTCCATGCCTTACGCCGCCCTTGGTCATAGAAATGATTTAATTNAATTTGTGTTTTTTTCCTTTATAATAAATAAATTTATCTATTTATAAGTAGAAATTAAAAGTGTCTGTAGAAGTAATTTTTTAAAATATCCTTTTTCGTGATAAAGTTTTAATACTTATTACTATAATCTAGGCATGTAGATCCTTAAATATACAAGTATATTATACAAGTATATATATACTTGTATAAATATACAAGTATATACAAGTACGAATTGGGCCACGATAAACTTGTGGCCCAAAATTTTATGACTTCTTCCAATGTGGCCCAGAGAAACAGAAAGGTTGGACACCCCTGCTCTAAACGAATTATCTTTCGGGTTTCATTTACTATCGACACCTGTAGAATATGGAAAAAAGCAAGTAGCCTGTCAGTATCGTATCATATCGGATCATCTCTATTCATATTATCTTGTTTCTTATATAATATTGAATGCACTTATAATAACAAGCTGTGCAAAGTAAAAAGTACAGTAGACCCCCCTATAACACTGTTGATAATTCCATGTTGTACGACTCACTTAGATTTTACAAATATGTGAGCCGTTCACAGCCCGGCACACGTATTTGTAAAATCTAAGTGACTCGTACAACATGGAATTCATATAACACAGAATTATCAACAGTGTTATAGGGGATCTACTGTGTTATGGAGTAGGCTACCTCTATATGAGTATAACGTGAAAATATAGATTGTGACTTTACAGATAATACAGATTTGAACAAAGTTCAGGGCAGACTTTGCCTCTCTATATCCCACATGCCCCCTTCGGTGTACATATGGAAAAGAGACTATTATCTATACACAAAATATAAAAATATATAATTATTATTTATTTATTTAGAAAATTGCAGCCCAATAACAGTGATTATTTACTGTTGAATTGTTGCATTGATGTAATAATAATAGCAAAATCTTCGATATAATCTATATCTATATCTATATCTATACTACTATATAAAAAGAAAACGTATTTTTCGTTTGTGACCACTAACCGTGAAAACTACTGAACCAATCGTTATCAAACTTTAACTGTAGCATCTTTATGATCCCTGGAATGTTTACCATTAACCAAACCTACAGATTTTTTTATTAATTAAATAAAAATGCAACGGAGTTTTGTCTGTCTATTTCTCTCTCTCTTCACTAGATAGTGACACACGCTGTCTATAAGAAAAGTCTATTATTGAAGCTTACTATTATATTTGAAGAACTGACATTAAATTATAATTAGTTAATTAGCAAAATCTTCGAGGAATTAAAAAAGTGACGTCATCACGCTGGATGGCAGTATGTGTACTTATGGGGGGTTTTCGAATCGTTTCTGTAGGTAATTGTACAAAATATTCGAAATAGTTATTGGTGAATATTTTTGAGATTGATTGATAAATAATGCCGAGAGCTGCAAGAGCACGAATAGGAAGAAACANGAATATGGAAAAAAGCAAGTAGCCTGTCAGTATCGTATCATATCGGATCATCTCTATTCATATTATCTTGTTTCTTATATAATATTGAATGCACTTATAATAACAAGCTGTGCAAAGTAAAAAGTACAGTAGACCCCCCTATAACACTGTTGATAATTCCATGTTGTACGACTCACTTAGATTTTACAAATATGTGAGCCGTTCACAGCCCGGCACACGTATTTGTAAAATCTAAGTGACTCGTACAACATGGAATTCATATAACACAGAATTATCAACAGTGTTATAGGGGATCTACTGTGTTATGGAGTAGGCTACCTCTATATGAGTATAACGTGAAAATATAGATTGTGACTTTACAGATAATACAGATTTGAACAAAGTTCAGGGCAGACTTTGCCTCTCTATATCCCACATGCCCCCTTCGGTGTACATATGGAAAAGAGACTATTATCTATACACAAAATATAAAAATATATAATTATTATTTATTTATTTAGAAAATTGCAGCCCAATAACAGTGATTATTTACTGTTGAATTGTTGCATTGATGTAATAATAATAGCAAAATCTTCGATATAATCTATATCTATATCTATATCTATACTACTATATAAAAAGAAAACGTATTTTTCGTTTGTGACCACTAACCGTGAAAACTACTGAACCAATCGTTATCAAACTTTAACTGTAGCATCTTTATGATCCCTGGAATGTTTACCATTAACCAAACCTACAGATTTTTTTATTAATTAAATAAAAATGCAACGGAGTTTTGTCTGTCTATTTCTCTCTCTCTTCACTAGATAGTGACACACGCTGTCTATAAGAAAAGTCTATTATTGAAGCTTACTATTATATTTGAAGAACTGACATTAAATTATAATTAGTTAATTAGCAAAATCTTCGAGGAATTAAAAAAGTGACGTCATCACGCTGGATGGCAGTATGTGTACTTATGGGGGGTTTTCGAATCGTTTCTGTAGGTAATTGTACAAAATATTCGAAATAGTTATTGGTGAATATTTTTGAGATTGATTGATAAATAATGCCGAGAGCTGCAAGAGCACGAATAGGAAGAAACAGCTCATAATTGTAGACGACGTGAATCTACACTTCTACAGCAAAGACTGGAAGGGCAACGAATTCCTTCGGCTCAGAATCGAATGCGTGTAGCGAGGAATTTTTTACGTTTCACATCAATATAACTTATTCAGAAGTTTTATGATTTTATTTTTTTTTTATATTTTGCAATACTCTACTGCAATACTACACATTGATCACTCAAAAATAATTAATAAACAATTAGTTCAAATTTTCTAAGTTCTATATGTATATAAGAGCGGGCAGGCCGCGACGGGGATGCTAGTAATTTATAAAAACAAAAAATAAATAAATAAATAAATAATAATCCTTTAAAATGAAATAAAAGTTTATTTAATATTTTTTTAAAATTCTGAAATTTTATTCAGGTACAGTTGAATGATAATTTTATTCTATTAAACTAAGTTAAGAAATTATTATTATTATATGTTATAAAACATATCGATATATATCTTTATAATAGAAAATTATGAAAATTCTTAGTTTTAGATATAGTATTATTTTTGTAAAAATTATAATGAAATATTTCAAATTTTCTTTTATTTTAGTGATTTTAAGAGTTCAACAGCTTCCTTGAATGCCTAACAAAAGTAAAAACAAAGTGTTAAATTCAATAATATAAAATTTAAATATGTTTTAAAATTGTTATTCTTACCTCCTGATCATCTCTGGTTTTTAGCGGATAATTTTTTACTTTCTCAAGACAAATAACTGCTTTTTCTTTTTGATTTAGTTTTAAATATGTTTTTCCAAGATATAATAAATTCATACTATAAAAATTCGGTTCGACTATGGAATAAATTTTATTTTTATAAATTATTAACATCATTATCATAACAAATTATAATTATAAAAAATTGTTTATAATTTATTTATTTATTTAATATAAGAAATAAATATTAAAACAATTTAATTCATCATTAAAAACATAACGTTCAAATTTGAAAATTTTCAATTATTTCGATCAAAGTCGGCCATTTTTAACCAATAAAACTGAAATTAATATATAAAATTGCATTTACTAATGTAAAAATAAGACTTAGTTTTAAATTCAAAATAAATAAAAAAACAAACGGTTGTTTTAAATCTTACTTTTGTACGATAATAAAAAAGAAATGAAACTTGTTTTGATCCTGATATATGCCGTTATTTTCTACGAATTATCACATCCAAAAATACTGGCTAATAAACAACTTTATTCCATCAGATGCATTTCGGAAATGCAATATTTCTCTCCTCAGTGGGTTTTAAAATAACGGTGTTTGAATCGATTACGTATTGAGATTTAGTTCCTATTTAGGTATTATAAAAAGGAAGAGAATCCGGAAAACTCCACGTGGCCATCTCTTTGGTCAGGCGCAAAACTAGGGTTTCTCATTTCCCGGGCTTTTGCTTGTCCCGGGATTCCGGGATAAAAGTGAACTGTTTCCCGAAATCCCGGGAAATCCCGGGATAGAATCAATTATTTTTAAGGTATACAAAATATCTTGAAATTAAATGATATAATTATTTTTAATTTTTAAAAGTAATTTTAAAGTTCTGTATCATCCAAAATCATATTAATAATGCTGTGTAAGATATATAATAAAAATTACCTTTGAATTACGTAGAAATTTTCACAAATAGAAAAAAAATTATTAAAGTTTGCTAGAAACTTCACACAACAACAACAACAACAACAACAACAACAACAAAAATGCTTTGAATTGAGTTAAAAATTAAAAATTGAACTAGATCAAACTTATAACTTAGAAGGTAATTTTCGTTTTTTAAATAAAATATAATACAAAATATTGTAAACTTTTATAAGATTTTAAAAAGCAAAGATGATCAATACTCCGATCACTCACTCTAATTCTTATTTTAGTAATGAAAGTCTTGCTACCGAGAATGCCCTTTCCGATTCAATTGATGTGATTGGAATCGTGTTTAATGCATTTAAGAGAAGACAGATATTATGTGTTTTTTCACCTGTAGCCTGGAAGATTTCGAGTTCGTTTTCGAG
>NW_019384361.1:1057796-1075823 GCF_000671375.1 Centruroides sculpturatus | reverse complement strand
GAAAAGTCTTGCCACCGAGAATGCCCTTTCCGATTCAATTGATGTGATTGGAATCGTGTTTAATGCATTTAAGAGAAGACAGATATTATGTGTTTTTTCACCTGTAGCCTGGAAGATTTCGAGTTTGTTTTCGAGATTGTAATACTTCTTTTGCTCTCTAGTATTCTTGATTTGTCTACCTTGGCTGCTTTAATAGCGGCATCAAGCTTATAGCTCAATAATTCGGCAATTCGTTTGGCTTTAATAATCAGGTTTATGAAGAAAAACTTCATACTTGTGGACTTTATACTCGTTTGTATCCTTGCCCAATTTGCACAATCTGGCGTTACGCATTTATTGAAGTTACTGGGCATGGTTAAAAATTAATACAGCGTAAGCACAATTATTCCATATATTACAGGTTCTGACAAGTAAAGAATTTTCGGAGTCCTGGCACAAATAAGCTACGTATTGATTATCGACCATTTGTGACATGCCATAACGAGCAAAAATTTTTAAAAAAAATCTAATAGGTAGGTTTAAAATTAATAAATACAAATGTATTCTGACAGTGAATGAGATAATTATGCTTTTTATTTGCAAAATTTCTTAACCTTAACACAAAATAAGAAAAAAGTGAATTTTTAAGAAATTTGCGGGATTTCCCGGGTTAAAAAAACAACCGGGATCCCGTTTGAGAAACACTACGCAAAACCATGATCAACTACCAATATTCAGTCGTTTTGTTCACTTTGGTCACTGGTGAATAAAACCACTGAATACTGAAAAATCTATGCATAAGAATCCAAGATATTATTGTGCTAGGATCCGCATAGTGTATCAAACACATACCGTGTTTGGAACAATGAAATTAAATTTCTCAAATTACAACATATTATCAGTGTCTTTTGTATATTTGTTCTAGATTTATTTATTTTTCTTTTCAATCTGCTAATTGAAGAAAATATTAAAATGATGGAAAATATCAAGTAACAATAGTTACTTGATATGGAAAATATCAAGTAACAATAGTTACTTGATATTTTCCACCATTTTGAAGCAAAACAAATTATTTTCAAATTACAGGTATTAGTCGATATTAAGATATTGATTAGGTATTGATTAGGTAGGATAGAGGTATTGATTAATAAATGAACAAATTTACAGATAAACTATTTTAATTAATTAAATTTTTGATTTATTGTATAAATGGCTAATATATTAAAATAAATACAACTAAAGAGAAAAAGAATTCTTACTTTCTTCCGCTTTTTCAAAAAACTGTAAAGCCTAACAATAAAAATACATTTCTTTAGATTATGTCAATAAAATATTAAACAAATTTATTTAAAAAACCAAAATGGCATACAGAAGACTCATAATATTTCATTGTTAATTTGCATTTACAAAATCTAAAATATGCCATGAATAAATAAATATAATCTATAGAGACTTAAAGAATCTTACTTCTTCATACGTTGAAGTTGGTGGCGAGGCAAAAATAACAGATGCAATTTTTCTTTGATACCAGGGTAAATCAGCAAACGAATAACACCTTGATATTCATTGATTTGTAAATTAATATTTTACATAAATTTAATTTGTGAAAAATTAAAACACATACCAATTTCCTAATATATAAAGTGAAGTCGTATCGGTTGGACATATTTCTATCGCTTTCTAAATCAATAGATTAAATTTTAATGATGATAAACGTAATAAATTATTATACTCTTTAAAACAAATTAAAACTGTACTCTTAATTCTATAATTAAAATATGATATACAGGGTGTTCCAGCTAAAAATCGGGAGTTTAATTCTCAATATCTCCTGAGCAATTCATTTGCCTAGAAAGGATATTTGTATTCTTATAAAACATGGCACCGGAAGCGTGCTTCGTGAAGGATAGGACCACACCTCACATAGCAAAGTTTTACACTTTGTTATACACTATTCGGAGAGAGATTTCTCATTGCTATCCAGAAAAATTCAATATTGGTCACAACTGATCACGTGTGCAGACATTAATCGACGTGATTATTTTTCGTGGGACCTTTTTTAAAAAATGAAGTATTCAGACGTCACATAACAAGCCACGAAGACATGAGAATCGACATAATTCAAATTTTACAGACTATTATACCAGAAATATGAGATCGTGCCATCAGGAATTTCTGCATGCGGTTACGCGAATTAGTGTTTTGCAACGGCAGGCACATTAGACAATTTATTTGACAATATCCGAAATAAATAAGTGTATGAATTAAATCCTAAAAAATAGAACTTCAATTTATGAAAACGATTTGTTCAGGAGGTATTGAGAATTAAAATCCGGGCTTTAAGTAAGGGCACCTGTAAATTCCATAAAACTTTAGATTCATTACCTCTATGTGCTTTCGAACAAGTTTCGATTTAATGAGTCGTTCTTTCGTACCAACTTCTCTTGCAACATAATCCAATAATAAGCCGTACCACTAAATAAAACATACAAATTATTTATTGATTTACATATACAGTATTAATATTATATTAAATATTTAAACTGTACGGTGATTTACTAATACAACAATAAATATTTAAAAAATTATATTAAATAAAAAATATATTTTGTTGATTTACATAACGGAAATATTTTGACTTTTCTTCCTGTGGGCACTAAAAGACCTTTTTACAGGCCATCTCTGTTATGATATTTTATTATTAAAAACTTTTTATATTGATTTTCTTTTTGAAACCGTGTCCTGTTTTATATTTGTGGCGTAATAAACACTAGTATTGTGTTTTTATTCTAAAGACACATGGCAATACTACAATACTAGTGTTTATTACGCCACAAATATAAAACAGGACACGGTTTCAAAAAGAAAATAAAAAAAAAACTTTTTATATTATAAAATGGCAAAAAAAGCTTAATTTTGAGGGTTAGGGTGGGTTTTATAAAATTTTTAAATGCTAATAACGAGTAATATCATCATTAAGTCCGACCCTACTCGAGATATGACACATAATTCCCTCTATCCCCACCCCGTCGACCTTTGATCACCAAAATGTAATAATATCAATCTCCCTAATACACAAACCTCCCTGCAAAATTTTAGAAATTTTGTACAAAAATCACAGGAATATTAAGCTTCAAATAGGATACATTAAATGTACTTTCTACACAGTAACATCCATACAAACAAAAAAAAAGAATTTTTTTTTTGCATTTCTTCACGTTTTAAGGTGTCCTAATCCTAAGTCCAGGAGCGGATCTACATAGGGACTAATAGAGCTTAAGCCCGGTCCCACAAAAATTAAATTATTATCGTAAATTTTTAATACTTTTTCATTAACAATGAGCACTTATCGTATAGTAGAAAATAGATAATATAATAATAATGATAATTTATAGTATTATTTGTATTAACAAAAAATGGGGTCCCATCGGACTTCAATAAGCCCTAGATCCGCTCCTGCCTAAGTCCAAAAATGTAAAAATCTTCGGGGTCATTTTTTGATTGATCGCCATACTTTTCCTCTGTTATATATAACAGAACCGAAAAAGTAAAAATTAAATCTTAAGATACAATGTTTTAAAAAATTACTTAAACATACCCTGTGAGAATTATTATTATTGTCATTAATTTGAATTGCTTTTTCTGCGTAAGAGAACGCTTCGCGTAGTAAAGAAACTCTTTCTTCATTTGCTTTTGTAACGTGAGCTAATTCATAGCATATCCTCGCTAACCTCCATAAAACTTCATCGTTTTCCATGAAACTCTCTTGGTGTAGAAGATCATAAGCCTCTTTATACTTCTTATTATCGTACATTTCATCGGCTGTTTTTATGACTTTATCATATTGTCTAAAATCTATAAAAATAAATAAATAAATAAATAAATAAATGTATGACAAATATAGAATTATGACAAACATCCAAATACAGTAATACCCCGACTTACGCGAACCCGGAGTTACGCGATTTTCAAATCTCATCGATTCGTCTTTTGTTTGAGCGCCACGCAACCCTTGATTACTCACTCCCCCACACCATTGTTCAGCTTACATGTTAGGATGTGTCGCGCGGAATCCACACATAGCTACAATTTATTTTGTGTTATTTATTTCTGTGTTTATTATATCTACGGAGACTCGAGAGACTCTACTATGTCATCCAAACGAAGTAGAACTAATTCTTCTGCATAAAACAAGAAAAGAAAAACTTTATCTTTGGAATGTAAAGTTAACATTGGGTATGTTCGTAAAGTCGAACGAGTTAAACGAGAATGACGTCATCGTTATTCCTATTTCGTTAGACTTTTCGAACGATTCGTTACTAACGCGTTTAACTCGTTTGACTTTACGAACGTACCCATTATTAAAGACTTCGATACAAAAATGAAAATTTGTGAATTGGCAAAGAAGTTTGATCTACCGGAATTGTCGGTCAGAACAATTATAAAAGGCAAAGAAAAAATTCTCGAAGCTGTGAAAAATGCTCAATCTTTAAATTCAAGCATCATTCGTAAACGTCACAGTATTATCGCTGAGATGGAAACAATGTTAAAATTATGGCGTAATAATCAAGTAAATGTGAAAAATTGTAAAATAATATAGGCCTAATTTGTTATACATATGTATTATCTAAGATTTTATTAAACATTTTTTTCTAAATTATTGTTTTCTTTAGTCTCCGGCCCCAATTAAAAATTATTTGTATGTATTTATATGCGAAATTATACCCCGACTTACGCGAATTCGACTTACGCGGTTACCGCTCGGTCCCACCTATCGCGTAAGTTCGGGGTATTACTATATCCTAATTATGGCACAGCGGTCCTTAGTCTAACGCAAACCGCTAGATGTATTCGTCTGATTTATTTACTAGTATTAAATTATCAAATATTCGCTTACTCATATCATTTGATTCTGCTATGAACAAATTCTTAGTTAATAATTTCATTTAATCATATCTTAAAATTTGTTAGAATAAACATAACAACGTTGCTACAAGTTAACAACTTATGGCATGAACAAAGACGAAACCTGATGACGTCGTTAATTTTGTTAATAATTTTTCACCTCTCATCGATTAACATAGTATTACGTCGTGTGACTTACTTTTTTTAATCAAAAGTTTCCAAAAACGCGAGCCAAAATTTTGTTAATGTCGCGCAGTGAAGCACCTTTGGATGTTTTATCTGAATGGAAACAAAATTCAAGTGCTTCACTGCATGACATCAACAAAATTTTCTTGTGTCTTTGGATTTATTTGTTTGTTTTGGATTTCTTTCACGTTTACTGGTACATAAACGTGTTAAATTTGTACCAAACAAACGCGTATTCTTACTAATTTTTGTATGGCCTATAACTTTCTAATTGATATTTTTGTTCATGGATGCACGATTTTAAAAATATTTTTGGATGACTTTGAAAAGGCCTTCTAGGTCTATTTTATAGTCACCAATAAATTCAGTACGCATCATAACATATACTCCCATTATTTATCTTGGCCTGCTCTCATCCGTAGAGTCATTACAATACGCGTAACTTGACTTTTGGGATACCCTGTATATGTATTTCTGAATTGTCTTTTTTTTTTACCTGGACACAGAGCCGAAAGGATCTAATAGACATAACTTTTCACGAGTGCGATTTAAAATGACTAAAATGGCACTTCTGCTTAGTTATTAATTAAAAAATCCAGTAACGAGTTGCTTAAATGTTTAGAACTATCAAGCTGAGCTGAGGTCTGGATAGTCAGGCTGTGAGCAGCCAGCTGAGTTGTGAATTCGGACTGGAGCTGAGATCTAAGCTGAGCTGGAGTGTGTTGCAGCAAAGTCCATTTTTATTGTATGCTCTTTATTAACTTAGGCTACTTAACTTACGACCTAGTTGAAACTTTGCATATACTGTATGTGTGTTCCCGATAACCATACATTTTTTTAGTTTTAAACTATTTTAGCGATTAGCAAAACTTAGCGAATAATTAAATTTGTAAATAAAATCTGCTTACAGAAGATGCCACAAGTAGCTTAATAAATTAAGCAGGGAAGTGTACCCTTTAAGTCGTGCAAAAGTGACAAGATGGGAAGGGAGTCTCTTTTACCTGATAGGATTGAAGTTGAGGACAGTTTTATTTTGTTTTTCTACATTTATATAGGTTATATTTCATTATGACACGGGATGGCAAGGAAAAGTAATACCGTGGTGATACTGCATTATAGCAGTAGTGAAAGCAAAAGCAGCAATTGAAATAAAATGTTGTCGCGCAATGGCGTAGCGTGGGTGTCAGCCGCCCGGGTCGGAGGAAAATTTCGCCGGCCCCTTATTTAGGTATCTCAATTTAAAAGACTAAAATTCAGTTTCGTCACAGAATAAGTAATGAAAAATTCCGTGCTATTGTTGCCACCTTTTTAAAATCGCCGACCCTGACGGCAGGTGAGGTTTGTTCGAACAGAAGTTCCTGACGCATGCGTATATCATTTTGCAATGAAGAATAATTTGCAGTGCATGCTGGTTCTAAATCAATTACAGTTAGCGACTAGGGAGACTTCGATAGGAGTAACGTAAGTAATCTAGATGACTTAACCCTATTGGATATTGGAGGTGTATATGGGTGCGAATGAATCGTACAAGCAAAAAAAAAAAAAAAAAAAAACAGGTCGATAGGTTGCGCACGATATCCCCGAACAGCGAGTCGGATGGTAATACTATTCCCACTATTCCGTGCTGATTTCATTCGGTCCGAATCGTAGGTGGACGAAAATATGAAATAAAATGGTTCAAATTCTTACAAGATATTATTATTATTTATTGTGTAATTTTGCCGCCCCTAAAAAGTGCCGCCCGGGGCGGGCCGCCCCTGCCGCCCCCCTACGCTACGCTACTGTTGTCGCGGGCTAAAGATTGCATAATCGTAAGGTGAAAAATTCACATCGAGCTGCGCTAAGCTGTAAAGTCAATCTGCGATTGTGGACTCCAGCTGAGAGCTGAATTAATCGTCAAAATTCTGAGATATAGCTCAGCTCAGATCAGCTCATTTGGTAGAACTCTACTTAGAGAAAAGTATTATTTCTGCATGCATACTATTTCCACACAACACACATATCAATGTTATGCGTGCAGTGTTATCATGACTTAATCAGCAATTTCACATAATAATTTATTTAATAATATTTTTTTCCTGAAAATACATAATTGAAAATAATATTTTCCTGGAAGTAAAATATATTTTTTTCCACTATATATTTCGGAGAATTATATTTTCCTCGAGGAAAATATTTATTTATGCTACTCTATCGAGTTTGAAAGAATTTTAAAATCATGTATATACAATAATCAGCAATTATTGTATGAATATATAAGAAAGTTTAATTTTTATTGATTTTCTTTTTGAAACCGTGTCCTGTTTTATATTTGTGGTGTAGTAAACACTAGTATTGTGTTTTATTCCAAAGACACATGGCAAATTTTCCATCAAATTCCTTTATTAGTTGATCTGTTGTGCAACTGCAGTTCGAAAAGTCGTTTGAGTCAAAGACTTGACAAAAGGAATATTTGTGTATCGACTCAACTAATAAAGGAATTTGATGGAAAATTTGCCATGTGTCTTTGGAATAAAACACAATACTAGTGTTTACTACACCACAAATTTAATTTTTATTATTTTCACTATAAATATTTTAAAATAAAAATTTCTAAACTATTTTATCCAACTACAAAAAGCACGACAGATTGCTTTAACAGAGGACGAGCACATCGCGGTTCTAGACTTCGAGAGTTTATACTCATAGGTTAAGCTGTAACCATGCCATGAGTATCTCATGCGCGAATTAGGTAAATACATTAAAGAATCTACCGGATTGCAGGAAGACTTGCATAAATTATATGATGTAGTTTGCTACTCTTCATTCTTCAAGTTCGGAAAAAAATCTATATACAACAATCCTGCTAATGGGTAGTCCAATGGCAGAATTGTTATGCGAGTTAGTGATTGGTTGAAAGAAAAGTGCTAATCGGATTCATGGATAACATCCTTCTGTACAGACGATACGTAGATAATGTATTAATAGTTAAGAGAAATAAACCTAAGATAAACGAATTTATATGTCACATGAAACATACAAAATTCCAATCACGTTAAATGAAGAGAACTAGATCAGTCGCTACTGGGTGCAATCTTCCCATAAGGATAACAGAACATGAGTACGATGTTAGAAAAGAAAAATACAACACAGTATTGGCAGCGCTAACCTCTAAAATACTCTGCATTTTGATAAAGCTTTTACGCATCATTGTAAATCCACGGGTAGGACAAACAACTGAGAAAAGTACCATCTACAAGCAAGCCATGAACCACAAAAATGCTAACTGCCTATCGACGTCATGGAAATATCTTGCGTAATGATGTTAAACCTTAATACAAAAAGTTATATCTGTATTAGATAAGTATTGATGTTTATATACGTATTAATTACGTATTTTCATATAATCATTTGATTTATTTTGGAGTTGTACGGGTCGGGGACCGTCAAAAATTAGATTACGCAAGTTTGGGGTAAGGTCCTGCCACCAGGTGTGTTTTGTCGGACACACCGCCGAGTTAGAAAAAAAAATACAGTGGGTGATCCGTTAATTAATTAACGAACACTTTCGCGAAAGATTTTTATGATCGGATGATCGGACAACGAACACATGTTCGGATAACAAACACTTTACAGAACAAACATAAAAAGAAGTAACAGAAAATAACGAATACCGATTGATTTTCCCTTGTCTTCAGGTAACAATTCGAAACCTTTCAGAGCGCGGGAGACGTCAACATCGACGCTCAACCCGATACCGATCGGATAGTATCCCTTCGAATTTTGAAACTCTCCCCTGTAATTCCAGCTTTTTGTTTACCTTTCTGACAAATGATTTTTTATAGTCTTCGCGACTGTCGGACGGATACTTGTTAAGTTTTGCGTCGGGGTTTATTTACGAAAGGTGAAAGATGTGCCATCAGATATTCGTTAACGTTTTAATACCAAATTTCGAATTTCATCCGGGCCTTGCATTTAAATAATTTTTTGTGGGCTAGTTGATTTCTGTTCTCTGAATTTTTGTAAGTGCTTTTCTGAACTTTTTATTTAAAAAAGAAACTGATAATATTATGGAGCATAAAAAAAGGAATGTCAAGAACTGTGCTGACCGTAGAAACCAAGTAAGAGATAATAGTCAAGGTAGAAAGTGGCACAATATGTCTGATGTTGCTAGGCAGTATGGCTTGAACAGATCTACAGTAGGCACAATCTTAGCTATGAAAGATATATCAAGAAGTCTCAAGCTGCTAATGGAGTAATGAAAATCACATCTGAGAAATAAAAAGCATTTTAGAGCTCATAATGGAACCTGAAACTGACCTGACGACAGAAGAACTCCGGGGATGTCAGAACAACGATCATCCAAGTGGCATCCAAACCAGAATAAGGTTAATTGGGTTGGGGATCTTTACAATTACAATACTATTCATTACTTCCGAAAAATCCTAAAGAAAACAGAAAAGCAATCGAGATTGGACAGATTATTTAACCTCCACAGACGGAAAAAACACGACTAATAAATGCAAGACTGCATATATATATGTATTTTTACTATTACATATAAATAAACGTAGTAAAAAAGTATATATTTTTTTATTTTTTGGAGTCTCCGGAACGAATTAATCAAATTCCCATAAAAACGTACGGTAAATCGATAATCGGTTAACAAACAATTCGGATAACGAACAAAGTCTTGGAACGGATTATGTTCGTTAACCGATCACCCACTGTAGTTATGACGCTAGGGTAAGAGTCCCTCCGAAGTCCAGGAATGAGCCTCTCAGGAGGATGAATGCAGGGTCAAGTACAAATAAGAGTTTAATATAGAAAAACAAAGTTCTGAACAAAATTATAAAATCAAATTTAGGAAATTGGTCTATTTCTATCTATAAAACGAGGGGCTACCTAACGGGGGGATTTGAACCCTGCACGACTCACAACATACCAGGAAAGAGTTGTCTTCTCTTTAAACGCTGTTTTTAAAAAACCTTTAAAAATGTTTTAGACAGTTATTTTAAACAAACGAGTTGCGTAACTTTCCCTGAAACATTTAACCACCGAAATTTAATAGCATTAATGCCCCTAATATCCAAACCTCCCTGCAAAATTTCAGAAATTTTCGACAAAGGACACAAGAATTATTAAGTTTCAAAGTGGGTGAACAAAAACCCACTTTGAAGCTTAATAACTCCCCCACACAAACATTAATATCTATATATATTAAAAATTGAATTGTGACTTTACAAAAAAATTATAATTTTTTTTTCTGTAAATAGTCACAATTCAATTTTTAATAGAAGATATCCTGGGTTATTCATGTTATCATGTATGCTGTTATCGATACATATGTTTCGAGGTCCCCTGAATCGATACACATAAAACTACAAGTAAATTTTAGGGAATACATTAAATATATAAGGAAAACTACTTCCCCGGCGCGATGTATATGCCAAGCAGCCTGCTACAGAGTGAATAAGACATTTTCTCGATTTTGCTCTATAATTTTTATAAAATGATTATTTAAAACATTAAAAAAATTATTTTATCTTATAAATTATATTTCTGTAACATTTAATCCCAAGTTCTAAAAAGCTTAACTATTCGTTGAATAATTTTAAAGAATAATTAGTTGTAAAATTTTAATTACCCATTTTTTCGTTCTTCTTACATGCAGCAATAAATAAAACAGTCCAAGATGGCAGAAAACTTATGAACGATGACCTTTGATGTAATGTAACCAACTGAATTATCTTTCTAAGCTGTAAAAGTTAATAATACAGTATATCAATAGTCTTATAAAAATAAAATCTTTATACTATATGTTATCATATCAGTAATAAAAGTTTACATGAATTGAATTTACTGATTATTCGGTTAAGATAATATATCAGATTACATGCTAATTCATATCAATTAAATATATTGGAAGTATTTAAAGTTTGAGACGTTATAAAATGACCTCGAACTTTAAATAGGGCGAGTCACGTTGAAAGTATTATTGGATACTTAAAAACTATCAGAGAAATATCAGATGAGGCATAAATTATGAATCACTCTAAGCTGGTCTATTTAACACAAGGAATGAAGAGTATCAACTATGGTACGAAACGAAAACAAAGATGATTTCTTGAAAAGTTAAAAAAGTAAATGAATTTTAATTGAAACTTATTTACTTTTCTCTTAATATATGAAATACAGTAGAACCTCGATTATCCGGACTAATTGGAGATGAAGGTAATCCGGATAAGGAAAAATCCAGATAATCGAAACAAATACTTTAATTTGTCTTTTAATGATAATACAACACGTTTCTTTTCGATGACATATCGGTAATATTAAAAGTAAATACTGTATTTAAATCGTGATCAAATTTTCAACAAACAAACGTTCGTATTGAATTTGGACTACTACTGACCAACGCTAACAGACTACCTATTGTTTAAAAGGCTCTCTGGTGGCGCAAGAAGACGGATTTTATAAAATAAAAAGCAGTTGAAACTGCATTTTTATGAATAAAAATTTGACAAACTATTTATCGTTTTATGACGAGTAAAATTTTTTCGTCGCGTTCGCGGCTTTTAAGTAATGCGTAAACCTTCGAGGCGCGAGGCCCTTCGGACCGCGAGGCATAGGCGGTGGCCCACGTCGTCCATGCCTTACGCCGCCCTTGGTCATAGAAATGATGTAATTTGAATATAAATTATTTATAAATACGTATGTCAAGTTATATTTTTATTACTACGTAAAATATATTTAAGAGTTTACGACCACTGTGCTGGGTGAGACGTTGTTGAAACAAAAAAAGTTATGCATTCCATCACGTACATAAACAGTGCCGTAATTCGCCAAGTGCAAATCAGCAAATTCGTAAAATTTTTGTTTATTTTGAACAATCCGGATAATCGAAAATCCGGATAATGGAGGTCCGGATAATGGAGGTTCTACTGTAAATAGTAACGTGTAAAAAAAAAGCAAAATATAAAATTGAGATTCACGACTTATTTAAATATTTTCGAGTAAATCTGATCTTTTTCATCACCACAACCACCTAACGATCTATTACAAGCTATCCCAATCAATATTTTCTAACAAATGCAATCTCTATAGTCAAATAGTTCCTTAATTTTTCGGATCCATCAGACAAAACTAGGTTGCTGATGTTAATTTGTCTTCACTATTCTCGATAATGATCTTTATCAGAAATCCTTCGTTAACCGTATTCTTGCTGATGATATAGGCCTAAGAAAGGATATTTGCTTTATTAAATAAAAAAAAAAACCTGAGATTTTCGTTATGCCTTTTTTCATATGTTTCAATGATTTACAATATCTTTTCATCCTCTAGTTGGCCAATTTTCGCAACAATGGAGGATCAAACAGTGAAAGGCACCAAGCGCAATCTAGTTTGGAGTTCCTTTTGCTCTAAATATAATGAGAGCTCGATTTAACGAACGAAATTTCCGGTCTTTATGTCATATTCGAAAATTAACACTCTTTTAATTTTAAAATGCTTTTTATACGTAATTAAATCAACATGATTTTTTTCAAATTCGAGTCACTGTTTCACAACCATATCTTATTGTTAATCGAAGATAATTTAGATATAGTTTTCCTTAAATTTTCTCAAAAATATTTTTGATTTCGCAAAATGTTAATAATGTCTTTCCCATTATCGATTGATCTTTTCCTTGTATTTTTTTCATTGCTTTTGCAATTGATATTATCTCTAAGACATTTAAAATTATTTTAATTAAACAGCTAGTTACTGGTATCTACAAACAGGTTAGTTGAAAATACCTCTCAACAAACATACGTATATATGTATTTCTTAATATATTGTTTCAATCAATTCTGTTTATTATTGTCCCTTTCTCAATGAATGTTTTTCACAGCATTGAGCACCCAGAGAGGGGCCAAGGGATCTTGACGTTCTTTAAATAGAAAAGAAAACAAACACTAGAAAATTTTCCAAAAATCTTTTCCTAATTAAACTTCATTTTTTATTTATATTGTATCCTGACTTCTATTTCTATATTATTTATAAATTCGTGGTCACATAAGGAGAAAATTTTATTGAATTTACATTAAAAAGTTTTTATCAGTTAAACTCGGCTCTCTCCAAGATTAAATCGGAGCTCGCCACTGATCTGAGCTCACGGAAACTACCAATACGTCAACATCATCAGCAAAAGTAAAAATTGTATTATTACATGTAAGGCTGCATTAAATTTCAACACAATATTATATTTTACATTGTTCCATATAGGCCTATTGATCTTTACCCATTTCTTTAACCTTCTTAAGAGAAAAATTAAAATTGAAAAAGGGCAGGAATGGCGAATGTATGGCAAGCGTGTCCAAAGCGAGATGTCGGAAGAATCTGCTGCCTGGCACACAACATATTGTATTGATACAACTTCCTTTATATTTTACTACATAAATCTTAAATTTTTTTTTCTACTCCTTGTTTTAAATTCTATTCTGTTTATCGTCCTTTTCTTCATCAACTCTTTCAAATTTATTCTAATTAAATACATTCAAAACATTTCATTCTATTTGAATTCCAAATCATCGGCACGCATGTCTTTTGAATTTAAATATACTTTGTGGGTCGTAGGAAGAGAAAAAATAGTGTTCCGGCGCAAAAAGAAAGGTTGTCATGATTACGCCATGATCTCTTAATTTCTTTATAAGGATTTTACTTTCATTAATTGCCTTATTTAGTTATTTTAACTTTTCTAGTTTCTAAATATTCTTAGGAAGAGATTATGGCTGTCTTAAACCAAACTCTAGAATATCGATTTCGGTTTTGTATATAGGTTATCGTCACAGCACTAGTAGAGGGATAAACTATTTCCGAGAAGGAGATAGTAATACTTTAGAGATAACCCCTTTTTCCTATGAAGAAATCTAGTTGTGAAGGGGGAAAGCGCACTGAGTAGCGCTGATGCCTATAAGTGTGCCAAAATGTAATAATTTAAAATTTCATAACACAGTGTAATGGCTGACAATAATACTGTCTTTACAGATCTGCAATTTTTTCCTTTTCTGTAACGCGAACCCTCGACAGCCGTTTCTCCGATATCTTTATTGTGGGAAAGTATAAATTCGGTACTTTTCTCGTAACAGTCCCTTTTTATCATCTCTGCAGGGCACGGTACATCTTCCGAATTACAAAAGATTTCCAGTTTGTGAAGTCCGATACTTCCGTCACATTCTCCGTCAATAATAATAATAATAATAATAATAAGTTGACTAACTTGTAAGTGCCATGTTTTCTTGGAACAAAGCGAAAATTACAGTAATATTTCAGAATTAGGAAAGAGATTAGTTTGACACTGTTGCACGCTAACGAGTAATTTGAAAT
Organism: Centruroides sculpturatus; assembly: GCF_000671375.1. Lineage (NCBI taxonomy): Eukaryota > Metazoa > Arthropoda > Arachnida > Scorpiones > Buthidae > Centruroides > Centruroides sculpturatus. Next base: position 1,061,408 of record NW_019384361.1, on the reverse strand, counting down.
TACAATTGTATCGTAATATTGCAGCAAAAAGTAGTTGGCCTTAGCCAGACTGGTTGGACCTGTTCATAGTGGCTTGCTTTCGCACATAGACTGAAATGGAGAGTTCCTAAATGCAACGTTTTGACAATATTTTCTATGTCAGCAATATGTGCTTACCACGAGAAAATGAGTGCCGGATGACCGCGGTGATTAAGATATCAGTCTACCGCTCGTAGGGACCCCGGATCGAATCCGAGCTGTCGTTCTTCCGCGAAAAATTCATGGCGTTTTTCGGGTAAGAACGACCCCGGTCACTCAATTGTGAGCTTGGCACGATGGGTATGGAAAAATAGCGATACGTTACGACATAAAACATGCATAAGATATCCATCACTACATGGATGGACGGAAGAACTCGGTAGCTCTAATACTGTATAAGCAAAGCAAAACGTTGATTTTAGAAACGTATGCAAGCGCTTAACGCTACCATAATGTTGAGATAGTGAACGACAGAATTTGATCCTTACGTTACCAGTTAGACAGCGTTTTTACGTTGACTTTAGTAATTTTACCAAATGGGGCCGTCAACTGGTGAAGGACAGTCCATGACGGATCGTTCAAAGAATTCATGTTACAATCCAAACTTTAATACAAATCTGAGTCCCAATAGTTAAGGCCATTAAGGCGTCAGCCTATCGCTCTAGTTGACTCGAAATCGAATCCGGACGGAAAATCCCAAAAATTTTTCATGGACGATCTGTACCAAATTTGTAGTCATTCGTCCTTTTCCATTGTTAGTTCGAAATTAAATAGTTTAGAATAGACTCTTTCTTAGTGTTTTTTAAAAACTCTTTCTGCCCTGCAGGCTCTATGAGGGTCTCTTTTAGTAAGCCTATTATAGAATCGGTCAGGTCCACAATGGGGAGACCGGGTGGGGCCCGACATATCCGGATGGACCAACCCCCGATAAACTCCTGGCCCGTCCGAATTCGATCCTGGGTCTCGTAGAGCGGTAGGCTGCCACCTTGACCGCTCGGCCATCCGACCTTTGCGTTTTCTTAGTGTTCACAGGACACAGTCAAAAAATGAAAACACAAAAAGAGAAACAAATGTTTTCATTTTTTGACTCCACCGAGAGGGCCTTTTAAGTGGTGAGGTATGGGGCCCGACAAATCTGGGACGGATCGCCCACGGTAAATTCTTGGTGTTATTCACCCGAATTTGATTCCGGGTTCCTAGAGCGGAAGGAAGACGCCTTAACCGCTTCGACCATCCAGCCTTGAGGCCTGGCCTTCTCGGTCGTCCGGCAGTCAACAAAAATTAAAGTTAAAATCCTTGAATCAAAGAATAAAATAAAATTAAAAAATGATGTAAAACTTTATCACAAATTCAAATGATACAAGTACTATTCAAAATTAAGTTATCATGTGGTGGTGTGGAGGACAAAGGAAGGATGACAAAGAAGTAACCATAAAATCAAACAGGATATTTATTCAACTACAGCTACTTAGTCCTTCGTACACCTGGTTCGTTTACACTAAACACACTTGATCCCAAACTATAGTACGTGCACAAGTTCGAATCCGTCCGACAAAATTCTATATTTTCACAAATAGAACACGTGCTCGCGACAATAAAANTATTAAATATAACCAATCAATAACTTAAATTTAATTTTAAACGTATAAAGTAGTTGCATTCTTACTTCAAATTTAGGATATTTCCAGTTGATTTTCTTCATTCGAAAAATGGGAGTTAATATCCTGCTAAATTTTGTTACTCCACTCATACTTAATTCGTAGTTGTACACTAGTTGTACAGAACGACGACAAATACAAAGTAAACATTCAATCGAAATTATTACTATTAAAATATGACAAAAGATGGCGGTAATGTGGTAGAAACGGAAGTTCAATTGACATCTTCCTGTGTGTAACATGATGAGAAGATTGAAATCGACAGATATAATAAATCCTTCATTTTAATATTGCACGCACACTAAAAAATGATTTTGATATTGGTAACTACTTGTTTATTAATTCAATGTGTTTCTGCTAAAAATATCCTTGTGTTTGGTGGTAATGGGTTTCTCGGATCTGAAGTGGTTTACGATTTGATATTAAAAGGACACGATGTTACAATTGTTAATCGTGGAACTCCGTATTGGGACTTTGAAAGTAGGATAAAACCTTTAGTCAATCATATAATATGTGACAGATACACTGGATTGAAACATTGTTCTTCTTTTGTTTCTTTCATACAAAATGTTAAATTTGATTTTGTCATAGATTTCAGTTGTTATCATTCTAAAGTTTTGGGAGATTCTCTCTCTCTCCTTACTGGTAAAACTGATCTTTATATCTTTATCAGCACAGATTCAGTCTATGAAGTATGTGTAACTAAGACCCCGGCTACTGAATCTAGTGAGGATGATGCTGTGAGACCAACGAATGAAGAAGAGAGATCAAATCTTAATTCTAAAGATTCTTATGGACATCGTAAATTAGCCTGTGAAGAATTACTGAACAAGCAGCGTTCGGAAGGAGGAATACCGTTTGTGATACTGCGTTTACCCGATGTTATTGGACCGCGTGACAACACCCATCGCTGGTGGATGTATCAGTTGTGGATACAATATCACAATATCACTGGAATTCCAATATATGTTCCTCAAAAAGTTCTAAGAACTTTAAGCAGCATGGTATATGTTGGTGATGTTAGTAAAGTTATTATTCATATTCTTCATAAAGTTGATAGTAAAGAAAGTAATAATATTGTGGATGGAGTCTTTAATCTAGGTTTCAATGAAAACTTTAATTTGAAAAAAATTTTATACAAAATTCAGACTTTATTAGGAATTAATGGAGTGGAATATCAATATCCTTCATCTGAAGATGCATTTCATCTGTATCCTTCTGTATATCGTGGTCCTGTTAATATTACAAAAGCACAAAAATATCTTGATTGGAATCCCACACCTTGGGATGTTGTTGCAAAAACAAATGTTGAGTTTTATAAACAAGCCTTTTATACTTTTGAACAAGAAAGAAATGAAGTATTACAAAAACTTGAAACTTACGCTGTAGCACCATCTCATATTGATATATTTCAACAGACTACTCGAAAAGATATAGAAAAGCATTGTAAGTAGAACACCAGGCTAATTTTAATAACTACATTATAAAAAAAAATATTTACCAGTAATTTTAAATATTCCAGCATTTAATTTTGAATAATGTATTTATATTTAATTGATATATGTATATATGATGTCACAAATTTTTCAATATTTCTTAGAAATAATTATATATACCCATCATGGGCAAATGCGGCTCCGAGAGCCACATGTGGCTCTTTTTTGAGTTACATGTGGCTCTTGCTGAAAGTGTTAATTTCTGCTTTTTATTATTATTTTTACAATTTTATTTCCACAATTTTGTGAAAATATGTTTATTAAAAAAATTCAATATTTGTTTTATATAATATTTATATTATATAATAAAATTGCGGTACAGAACTGCAGTACAGAAAAAAGCACAGAACTGCGGCTCCCATGCATTTTGCAAAACCTACATTTCGGCTCCCACTGAACTCTTGCTTGCCCACCCCTGCAATACAATATAAATATTCTAT
>NW_019384361.1:953531-1057297 GCF_000671375.1 Centruroides sculpturatus | reverse complement strand
GCCAGAAGTTTTTTGGGGGTCGCCAAATATTTATGAAATGCATTATGCCTGCATGCTACATACCATACAGTGTACATATAAAGAGTGAAGTGCCGTCACTCACTGTTTAATTGCAATTTCATGCAGAAGATTCAAGGATTTTCCTGAAAACGATCTTGGTTGGATTCGTGATCCATTTTCCTACGACATATGCAGTTCAACTCTTCAAATTAGTGAGAAAGAGCAATTGATAGATTTAATTAGTGATTATACTCTTCGAAATCAATTTAAGACTCAGCCTTGCCAAAAATTTTGGCTATCCGTGGAAAAGCAATATCCCGTTTTATGCAAGAATGCCATCAGGGTTTTAATACAATTTGCATCAACGTATTTATGTGAAACTGGATTTAGCAAACTAGTTTCAATAAAAACTAAATACCGCTCGCGTTTAAACCTTGAAGATGATATGCGAATTGCAATTAGCAACATACATCCAAACATCGATGAGATAATTAGAAACTTGCAGCCACATACATCTCATTAAAGGGAAATATACTGATTTTTATGTTATACAAAAAGTATTTTCTTAAAATTATAAATAAAATTAATATGAGTCAGATATGATGATGTTTTTATTTGATGAAACGAAAGAAATGCACGAAATATACATCGTATTTGTGAACATTTATCTCTAGGGGGTCGCCAAAAATTTTCTCTCTACAAAAGGGGTCGCAGTCGAAAAAAGTTTGCACACCATGGGATTAGATCATAGGTTGGTAATCTATGGCAAATGAAATAATTTTTAATTGCATGTAGCAGGTTTTAGGCTCATAGTACAGAAAAACATGAGCATTGAAAAGTAATGCTGAAATATTATATTCATAATTAATTTGTTAACAGTTCACAACAATCTTCTGTCCATTTTGGAATTCCATTTATTGTGTGTAGATCACAATATCTTTATTAGCACATTACTGACAGATTAAACTTCAAAGTTCATAAAATTTTAAGTTTGTGATGTGTAACATGAGCTACATAATAGAACACAATAGAAAAGTAATTTATAAGGTTATCTTTTGTTGCTCTTTCATAGTTATTTACTACGATAACAGTTATTGACTAAATAAGATGCAACAGAAATAGTAATTTGTTTTTCATAAAATCTATTTGTGATTAAAGGATACAAATATGTAATGCATATTCTTTCTTCAAAATTATATACTGTCCTAAAGGGTACTTTATTTTTATTAATGGCATCAATAATTCATTAATGAAAAGTTTATTAATTTATTTCTGATTTTAAAAATGGTTAAGTTAGAATAGATTGTTCTTAAATCTACTAGGTATGATACAATGGTTACAACCAGTATACCATGGCACAACAGCTGATAACCACTGCTTAGAGTTTTCTTCCAAACTTGTTCAAATTACAATCAAATCAATTTCTTTTTAAATCAATTTATATAATCAGCTGTTTTACAAAATAATTTTATCAGAATAGAATTTTATATATATACAGTGGTGCCTCGTATAACATACTTTATCCGTTTCAGGTGCATGTCCGTTAAGTGAAAAGTCCATTATACGAAACCCATTTTCCCATAGAAATACATGTTAAAACATATAATTTGTTCCGCAGTATAAAATAACCATACTGTACCATGAAAAAAATGAAAATGGAGCAGTCACCAATTATGCCGGGTAGTCAGATGTTGTGAGGAGGAGGTGGAGGAACACTTACTTCACACATTCATACAGATACAGACTTTTTACATATTGCAGCAGGTCTCTTTTTATTATTTTTTAATCGGAGTCAGATTCAGGAGAGGCTACCGGAGCTTGCAGGGTCAACTCCTCTTGTTCCATTCTTTGTTTTTTGGCAGCTTGCTTCTTGAAAAACCATGTCCAAGGTGGTCTGTTTCTCTCTCTTCTTCAACACCTGTCGGAAATGACGGGCAAGAGTGTCATTGTAGAGATCATTGATCCTGTTGGCCTCAGCTATGTTTGGATAGTGAGTGTTGGTAAACTCCTGAACCTCTCCCCATTTGACAAGGNATACGAATAATTCTTTATTAATTAAGATCACTAAACACTTCTACGAGCTACTCTCGCTCCGTTTGTTTTTTACAACCTCTTTTCGTCCCGCCACCTCGGCATCTACACAATTACATTTCGTTTATTTGAATCGTCAACATATACTGTATTACATTACATTTAATGTTTATTTAAATCATCAACATATATTACATTACATTTCTACTTCAGATATACTAATAATACATTCTAATAATACTAATATATCCTAAAAATAGCAGATTGTCATTAGCAACGGCAAAAGAGTGGAAACATCATTCGCACTTGTTCGCATAAAGATCGTTGTTCGCCTCACGTAACTGCCGAATGAAAAGTCCGTTGTTCGCAGCCAGTCGTTGCTCGAGTCACGTAACGGCTAAACAGAAAGTCCGTTATTTGCAGGTCCGTTATTCGAGGCGTATGTTATACGAGAGACCACTGTATATATAACATTTCAAATTATTCTTTTATTCATTTAAAGCAGTGATAAGAGTCACTGGCTTAATATAGTCTGGTAAGAAAGATTACAACACTTTTATTTTTAAAAATTCTTATATAAAAGACAATTTTTGCTATATAGAAATCTATAACAATTTTACTTTTTTAGCATATATGTAATTATAATCTAATATATTTAAAGTTGATATAATTATTGTTAATCATAAATAAATGTTATATTGATTTAATTAATTATTAATATAAGTTATTTGTTTCACATAAATAGTTTTAAAATACAGTTGAACTTTTTTTTTCAGCACATCATGAAAACAATTGCTTTCAAGAAAAAACTGTTAATAGTCATGAAGAACTGTGAATAAGAGTACTTACAGTATTTTTGAAGTAATCTTTTGATATTGTTTGAAATTTTCATTTAATATTGATATGCTTATATATCATTTATAATATGATACAATTGCAAAAATCTTTTACTTAGTCAATTTATAATTTGTATTGCATTTTTTTATCAGAAGTGAGGCCAAAGTATATTTTACAATTATTGCTCTCTTTTATACAGGATTCCATCATATTCAATACATATTTTATATACTTTTTCATTGAGAAATATGCAAATGAATAATTGTATATGTTTAGTAAATAAAGTGTTTTACAATTTTTTTTTGCTATATAAATGTTTCATTGTGCCATAGAAAGGGAAAGTAATCATTTTGTTAGCTGTAAAGTTTCTTCATCAATAAAGAGTAAACAGTTAGTTTCAAAGTTCATAATATATATTAAAGAATATAGGCAACTGGAAATATTTGGATACAGTATATATATACTGTATATTTCTTATTACTTTAAATGAAATTCAGTCAATATCTTGATTATAAAAAAATTAAATGTTATATACAGTGGAACTTTATTCAACTCGAACAGAACCTGGCCCAATCCAGATGACAAATAACAGATAATCTAGAAGACTTTTAACAATACAAATAACACAGTTTATATACATTTTATTTTATATTTCTAATCTCTTCTCCATTGTAACAACCACTTTTTTCATTTAGACATCATTTTCAGGTGTTTGCTTTACTTCACAAAAGATTGAATGTGGCTGAAAGTCTGCAAAACAATAGTGACAGTGGGTATTGAATGAATAATAACTTGTGAGGTTGCAAATGATAGACTTATTAATTAATATCTTGACAGTCATGAGCAGCCCAACATTTTTATTCAACAGAAAAGTAGCAGCTTTTTATAATTGAAAATCTTAAAAGATTAGAAAAAAATTAGATATTAAGTAAACTCAAAGAATACTTCCAAGGAATGCATAACAATCAACATCATATTCCAATTCATAGAAACCAAATTTATTCTTGCAAGCTTGCAATGTTACACTTAGGCAAGAATGTACTTAGGAGATTTTTGATTTTATAGGTTTTTCCATATGTCTATCTTTCATAATCCATATAAACTGACAATCCATATTAATTCCACTGTATTATTATAATATTTAGGCTATAAAATTTAATTGAATATTAAACATTAAATAAAATATTAAAAAATCAAAACTTATCTATTTGGGTTTTTAAGAACTATAAAAAATTTTTTAAATCAAAATTTACTTACTAAATTGTTTTATAAGTTACATAAGTTAACAAGGATAAAACAAAAATTAATATTATATTACTTTATATGATAAAACAAATACTGTACTATGCTTTAAAACTTTTTATTATATAGTATTTAAAAATATTGGCTAACATGCTATTAAAACAGTGTGTGTGTTACCATATGCATTATATATTATAATAATAATTATGAATTATAAGTAAGTTTATAAATTATTGTAGGTATAGAGTAATAATCCAAATAACAAACTTCAAAAATTGAAGTTATTTATATATATTTAAACAAAAATATGTATATATAAGTAATAGATATGTATTATATTAATGGTGCGGTTTTTTTATATATTCTTTTGAATGTCAATTTTTTAAAAAAATTATTTCTTCAAAAAATTGATGAAACATCACAGGTTAGATCTAAAGAAGTATACGAACGTTTTTTTGTCTGGACCACATTTTATCAGAGACAAAACTTCTGAGTGAAAGAATAAAGAAGATAACACTCAGAAGTTTTGTCTCTGATAAAATGCAGTCCAGACAAATAAACGTCGGTTAACTTCTTCGGATATAACCTATAATGTTTCATCAATTTTTTTGAAGAAATAATTTTTTTTAAAAATTGACATTCAAACAAATATGTATATTTTTTTAAATGACAATAATAATTGTTTTTTTCAATAAGCTAAAAACTTGTATGGATGTTTGTATAAATGTAAAATTTTCATTAAATCTGATTTCACTTAAGATATATTTCCCATAGCCACTCTATCTCTCCTACCCCTTGAATTATTATCACCAAAATTCAATAGCATCAAAGACCCATAAATAGAAGTATTTTTGCCAAATTTCAAAATTTTTGGTCCATAGGATTCTGAGATATAAAGAAAAGTACAGGCCAACACACACATTCATACATACAAAATTATATTCCTTTACCTTTGGTATTTTTGGAATTGGGACCTTTTAACATGAAGAAATGCCAGACAATCGAACTTTGGCTTGTTAAAACATTTTTCCTTTATAGTTGTAAGCTTATTGTGTCTAAAAAATTAATTTAATAATTATCTCAATTAACTAGTTGGTAGAGACATGAGGCTTATCAAACTATAATGGAGCAAAGTAATCAAGATCACATTGAGAAATTAAGAATTTTATTAGTGGAATGCATTTCAGTCCTCAATAGACTCTTCTCAGTCACAACAACATAAATACAAATACCTGCAATATTCAACATAATAGTAACAGGCTACATGGTTACTCTGTAACTGTTTGCACCTCCATTTGATTACAATTTCCACTCCCAGAAATTTGTAATCGTAATAAAACCAGTGTTTTTAGAAATTCAAGTTTTACTTCTTTTATTTAACTTTTTTTTAAATAAATTAACTCTATCTTTAGAATGCATCAAATCTTTTAAAATTGTAGAATAAAGTTAAAAAATATAAGTAAAAAGTATCCTTTTCTAGAATTTTAATTTCTAGAATTATAAATGTATATTAAAAATTTAATTTTAAAATTTCAACAAACTTTTTAAAGTCTAAGGCTTTGCTTTTATAATCCAAGTTGTGTGAATCTAAATTTTTAAAAGATTAATTATTTTACTTCACTGCATGGCAATATAATTCACTTGTAATGAGAAATCTGGATTAAAGATTTATCATTATAATCAGAAACTTTCATACTTTCCATTTCATTTCAAAGAACTGAAGATGCAGAAGAGAATCCTTGAAATGTTTTTTTTATTAAGAAGTTCTAGGCTTGTCTTATTCTAAGTCAATTTTTATATTAATTTAGTTTGTAAAGTAAGAAATTGTTTTGAATATGGATGTCAAATTACAATTATTATTTAAGTTTAATATGGATAAAACCTTCTGTATTCACTCCTTTATCCAAAACCACTTTTCTGTAATTTACAAATTTATTATCCTAGCACTTTTGGGATTTTTAAACCCATATAAACAGTCAAAATAAAAAAATCTCACATTCAACAATATCAGTCAAAAAGTAACAATATATCATCAGTTTAAAATATATCTATCTTCTAACACAAAACTGCCTTTTCCTAATTTATTTTTAAAAAATAACCTCTGCTCCCAACTATACGCTCCAATGGTCATTTGTATTACTTCTGCTTTGGTCCACCAGAGGTGCAGATTTCTATTATATATTTTTATGATTTCATATTTGCCTAAGTATGATTCGAGCTAAACAAAATGCATCATAAACTTTGGTGCTTGATTAAAAAAAAAAAAAAAACTAATCTGCTGCTTTGGCGACCCATCAATCCCAATTGCTCGAACGGGTTTCGTTAAATTTACAATGAGTGAATATAGTGGTGTTGTAACGCACCGTTTACAAAAACAAAAAGAGGTTACACAATAGTAGGGTTCAAGTACCAGGCCTGGACTTTCCAAATAAAAAAAACAATTGCCACCACAGATACTAATTGACAATAAATATAAGTTTTATTGACCAAAAAAAACAATGGGTTAATTGTCCCAACAGTAAGTTAAATAATTGAAAAGTAGCAACAAAAATCAAAATGATCAAAACAATTATAATTTAATAAAAAGTAAAACATCTGGATACGAGTCCAATTTTTCTTGCCATGTCTAATCACCAGGAACAACTATTTCCATTGCAGAGACAACCTTTCTTTAGAGGCTATGCCTCTGCACAAATATGTAAAACAGTTTAAAATGTCCACAGGTAAATACTGGCACAATTAAAAATATAATATTTGTTTGTAGAAAAGGGCTGGCAGAATTACAATTTAATAAAAAGTAAAAACATCCTGGTGATTAGACATGGCAAGAAAAATTGGACTGGTATCCAGATGTTTTACTTTTTATTAAATTGTAATTCTGCCAGACCTTTTCTACAAACAAATATTATATTTTTAATTGTGTTGGGATTGTCACCTGTGGACATTTTAAACTGTTTTACATATTCGTGCAGAGGCATAGCCTCTAAAGAAAGGTTGTCTCTGCAATGGAAATAGTTGTTCCTGGTGATTAGACATGGCAAGTAAACTTGGACTCGTATCCAGATGAATTTTATATTTTATTAAAATGTAATTCTGCCAGCCCATTTCTACAAACAAATATTATATTTTTAATTGTGTTGGGATTGTCACCTGTGGACATTTTAAACTGTTTTACATATTTGTGCAGAGGCATAGCCTCTAAAGAAAGGTTGTCTCTGCAATGGAAATAGTTGTTCCTGGTGATTAGACATGGCAAGAAAAATTGGACTCGAATCCAGATGTTTTACTTTTTATTAAATTGTAATTCTGCCAGCCCTTTTCTACAAAAAAACAATTATACTTATAATATCCAAATCAACAAAACTTTTATCTCCACCTCAAAAAGATTCTACAGCAAAAAGATACGATTTCCTCTAATTTATCACCGACGTCTCTACCACAGCGGTCACCTGAAGCTACCTACCTTTGTCGTGGATGTGCCGCCTTTTATTCTACCTCGAGTGCAGCTCCGCACTGTCTTAATTTACATAAGTTGTCGTTACAGGATCAGGCACTGATGCAAACTAAGTTTTCTATTTCTTTTATGGTTACTGGTGCTTAGGAGTTTGTCCTTAACTAAAAAGAACCCCGAAAAGAAAATAATTAAATAAAAATAACGCCCCAAAACATAAAATAACGATCGGACATTGACTCCTTTATAGTGTTTACTTTGTTTCTAATCAGTTCATCATTTCAATCACTTGTTACATCGCTGCCTACTCACACGATTATGTTTTCGCTGTAAAGAGGAGTCGGTCTTGGTTACAGAATCACCGTTTCGATTTTTACGGAAAACCGAAAAACACCACTAAAAAACAATATGCGTTTTTTCAAAACTTTTTTGACACTATTTAATGGGTGAAATTTCGTGTGGGCTCGAATTAAAACGAAATATTCAGTCTTTTTCCGCACGGAAAATTTTCAAATCAATAAACTGTGGTTTAAAAACTTTACTTACCCGCTGTTACTCTGTTATATATTAACAGAGGGAAAGTATAGCGATTAGTCAAAAATAAACCCCACCGAAGATCTTTATATTTTTGGACTCTGGACCTTGAATCGTCGAGGAATGCAAAAAAAATCCCGGGGTTTTTTCTGTATGCGTGTATGTGTGAGAACGATTTTGTTCACTCTATTTGAAGCCTAACAACTATGTTTTTTGTCGAAAATTTCTGAAATTTTTCAGATAGGTTTGTGTATTATGGGGATTGATTCTAATAGCTTCTACTTTACTTAATTAAGTTTACTGGTCTGGATGAGCCGGGATCAAATTAGGGTAATCGAAAGACCCCAGAAATTTTTTGCGAAGTGAGTGTACGGAGTATAGGCCTGTGCCTTACGTCTTTTCTTGCCCCCCCTTCGCCACGTGGTGGGTCCGACTCGGTGGAGAGGAGTTATGTAATTCTGGGGTGTGTAACCGTGTGTGGGAGTTTTATGGTAGGGTGTGCCTCGGGGGAGAAATGCAGAACGGAAGTGGAGAGAGAACGGGGAAGTAGGAAAGAAGAGTGGTGGTGAAAGTGAGTGAAAAAAATAAAAAGACTGTGCAAGCAAGTCCGTGGGAGATTTCAGAATTTGGAACTGTTTTTTACCCAGGGTGAAGGAGAGGAAAGGATATGACAAAACCCCATTTCTGTCGGTATGTTTCTATGTCTTCATGTTACGTGTGCTTGATCAGTTTATTGTCGGGAGATTTTTGTTAACGTTACGCGATATACTAGATTTGTCGGACTCATTATTTTTCCTGTGTCTCATCTTTGTTTTAGGAGTACTGTATGCTCCCAAGTATATTAAAGGAATATTTTGTAGAATTTGATAGTTGTCTTTGTCCAGTCCCCATCGAGTCCAGTGGATTTTCCCTGATAAGCATCTGCTCCACCAAGCACGCTTGTTATAAATTCTCCCCCTGTAGAAGCACTTACGTTTTATCGTGTTGATTCATTCTCACGCTATTTTACCCTCACAGGCCTATCTGTCAACGTTCCCTCGCCATCCTGTTCCCGCATGGTCCAGGCAGAACATTCGATGGACTTGATGAAAACGTCCTCTTAGTGCCCACGGGGTACAGAGAGTAAAAACAATGAAAAAACTTATCGGGGTTTTATTACCATACTTTAATCACTTTAATGAAGTGTAACATTTAAAAATCAAAGAATTTCTGTCAACCATTGTAATTCTGATTCATTTTTTAAACACACGAGAATGTATATAATAAAATTGACAGCATCGGTAAAATTTTTTGTCACTGGATATTTATGAGACGTAAAATTATTTCCAATTCTCCAAGAAAGCAAAATCATCAAAAATATAAAATGATTGTACAATATTTTAAAATCTATTTTTAATTAATTTCATTAATTTACACAACAATATCGTGAAATATAACAATTATTCCCTTTTATTTGTTTCATCCTTGAACAATGAGTCAAATTAAACTAGTGGGTTTTATAGAGAAGTAGAACTAATAGTTTCGTATCCATATTTTATTACTTCAGTAAAGTGTTTAAATCTACGATAAATTATTACCAGTATTTTCGCGTTCAAGTCGAAATAATTCGTCAAGTTGTGACGTGACGTAAGTTTTTGCATTCGAAACTGTAAACATTTTACTTATAACTTTTTTATTTTTGATTGTTTCCTTTCTGTGGAGCCAAAAACGCATTTTCCATACCCATATGGGGCAGCCAGGCTCACAATGGGAGCGATGGCGTGATGAAAGACGGGGTTGACATAGCTGGATTTATCACCACCACTGAAAATTCATGTAGTGTTTTCCACTGGAGGAATTTGATCTAGAGTCACCCCCAGCTTTAAGCTGACCCTATAACTGCATTTCGGTCTTAACCGTCTTTATTTGAAATTAATTTGTTATGAAATTATTTGCAATTATTTTTAAAACTATTACGTTGTTAGATGTTGTAATTTGGCATTCTTTCTATCACGTCGATTAGGTTTATGAAAGTAGGAAGAACGGAATTTTCCTCTTTAAAAAACGGAAAACAAGTGTACAATTTCAGTAAAATGCACAAAATGATACCTTTGAGAAATGTTCATGCTAAATATATTCTATTGGTGACGAATAAGAAAAACATATTTATTGTTTACGACTTTGCGTGCGAGGTTGCCGATAACAATATTAAATATCAATATTGGAAATGGTGCGACGACGAATGTTTGGAAGTGTTTGAAAAATCAAATTGTTTTAACTGTAGTGAAAACACAATCGGCATCCTCGTATTTCGTCCTATGTATAAATGAATAGATGAAGCGGACGTGTTCCATATTGTTTATAACCAGACTGAAGCGAACATAATGAAATCGGCAAATCTGAGATCAATTATGGAACCGTACTTACCAAACATCAGATTTCTAACAATACCACCGGATCGCTTTAACCGTTCTGTTTTGCCAGTTGTGAAACGAAAATTATTGGCAGATGAAGAAATTTAAGGCACAACAAAATCATTATCAACGACATCTATATCAAATCTTTCTGCTACTATTTGCAGAAATAGAGAAAAGAGAAAATACTGTATATATGAGAATCGAAGTTCCATGAAAACTGATAAAGATTCTTGCGACCAGTAACACCCGATTTCTGTGTAAAATAATTGCAGAACACAATTGCTTCGTTATTAAAATTATTTTTCCAATACGACATGCCAAACACTGCAGTTCTGTAGAAGGTACTGCAGTTATTGTGGATGATGTTAATGTTTCTAGAAAGCACTCATTTATTAATTAAAGAAAATTTTCGTGATGCCGAAGGAGGTGCAATAGGCTCATTTTGTATATATTTAGAAAAATATAAATCATACGAAATTACTGCTCGGATTAAAGAGAATCATATTATTCCAGAAAACAAAACACGAGTGATAAAGGACAGCCATTATTAAGTCCATCTGTATTTCCCTAATCTCGAGAACTGTGTTAGATAGATGAAAGACAAGACCAGATATGAAAACCTTAGGGTTGTGGTCGCAACATATGGCACGCTGAAGGCTTTTGGTGGCACGGCCTAGAGAATGACTGTTAGAACCGAAGATGAACTTTTTTACTTTTCTATTTTATTAATTAACTGATCTGTGAGTGGGTGCTTGCAAAAAGGATGACGCAAGCTCCTCTCGTTGTTATTTGAGTGGCGAGGTGTGTGGCAACCCTATGGAGGGGACTAGATAGTTTTAGTGGTCGGTAGTGTTGTTCAGTTACAAGATGTTTTATGATTTGTAGTCTTGTTTATCTACACAGTATAAATAAAAATGTAATGTCCGTTTGTTCCTAATAGCTAACCTCCGAAAGTTCTTTACCGATTGTTTTGAAATTTTCACACAACGTTCCATTCGAATACGGGCGTGTTTTTATATAATATATATGTCGCGAGTTAATAAAAAAAAATTTATTTTTTAATTAAATCTCGTAACAGCTGGCGCACATACAATTTTAACTTAGTACTAGTGCGTGTTAGTTTTTCTTAAACAAATATTTTTCGCCTGGAAAATGATGAAATATTTAGCTATAAAAGTTTGAAAATTAATTAATTCGTATTTACAATTCCATATTGTTTGTTTTTTTTTTTGACTATTGCCATATAGTTCAAGAGACATTTCTGAGAACGAAACTTCGGTTAGAGACATTAAACTTACAGGAGATGCGCTCTCTTAAAGACATTTTCTCACGATCCAACTACGTGGTAAGAGTGTGGATACTACCGCATACATTTTAATCAGAAAAATATTAGAATTATTTTTAAAGGTAATTTGATGTTTAAAGAGGAATTAATCTATAAGAATAAAAATGTAATGCTCGTTTGTTCAAAATCTTAAATCTCCGAAAGTTCTTCACCGATTGCTTTGAAATTTTGACACAACGTTGCATTCGAATTCGCGCATTTTTATATAATTTAGGTGTCAAAATTCCTCCCGCATGGGAGAGGGACAAGGATTAAAGCTTGCCCTGAAGAACTCGGCTTCTATTATACTATTTTAGATGCGGTTTTTTTGTGTTCTTGATTGCGTTTTAATAGGGTACGTCAAGAGAATGTACACTAAAAAGGGATTTTTCGATATCCCCACGCGCGGGAATGTATCTATTATACATTTATAATAGATACATTTTGAGCCACAGAAACGCGTAGCCGGGTCTGCTAGCTGTTTAAATAAAATTGTTAATGAACCTCGGTGTCTATGTTGAAGATTTAACTATTATGACAATTAGAGAAAAGTATTTGGCGGCCTGACGTAGAACGTGATTAGCCTTTACAAATATTTAATATGGAGGGCTTACGACCGGATGACCGAGCGCTCAAGATGAAGGAAAATAGAAAATTTCATGTCCATAAAAGATATGTTTGAAGAAACTTCTTAGAAAAACGTATTTCTCAAATTAAGACAAAAAAGTAACGTAAGATCGAACATCTTCGAAGGGGATCGAATTGTCAGTCGGTGTTGACTCATTCCGCAATCGGGATCTTGATCTCGTGACATTTTGTAACGGGTGGGGACCAATTAGAAAGTGGAGGTGAGTCGGAGTCGACCTATCGGAATGTTCGATCTTGGACAAAAAGGAAGGTTATAAAAATCCGAATTTGGCGGATAAAGAGAGGATTCCCTCCTGTGCTTTTGGATGTGCTACACCTGCCTCGAAAGGACTATTCTCGCTGCGAACTAAGTATCCTCTTCAAACTTCCTCACTACGCCCAGAGGCCGTCGACTCCTGCGAAAACATCTGAGAACTTTCCTCTTTGGACCTCCGTCAACAGGAATAAGGGACACAGAAGATTTGGCCTCCGCCGCCCGTTAAAAGTGTATTATTGTTGTAAGATAGTTTTTTGTTACAATAAACCGGGTTAGCTGTTGTAACTAGAGAGAGTTGTCTCTGTATTCGACACTCCCACATATGATTCGGCACCATCGGGCATTCTGCCGATAAGCGCGGTTCGACGTCCTCACGATTAAATTTCTTAAATTCTATCTACGCCGGGTGATTCTCTGGTGTCATTTTTTTCCTCGGTCACACAGTTCTATCATACGGTGTGATAGTCATATACGACAAGGCCCTCTGTTCCATTTATAAGGAGATAGCCTGATGTAGTAAGCACAGAATTCTAAGGAGTGAGAAAATTGTAGGGTTTTCGAAGAACACTACAATTTCCTCACTACTTAGAAACGAAACAGACGCCATCGAGAGAATATAGTGTCTCGGCCGAAACAACTTGAAAGGTTAGAAATATCCAAAACCTTCGTAAGAAAGATGGTAGTTAACTTCGAGGAGACAGACTCTGTTTCGCCAGGCTGGAGAGCGCATAAAAAGTTATAAGTGAAGATTTCTTCTTCCAATAGTGAGACTAGTAATATTTATCACGTCTTTCTTAAACTGTAAAAATGCGTTATACAATTTTTAATTTTAATTAATTGTTGTTTTTCTTTCCTTTTATTTGTTATATATAACCTATATTTCTCTTCCTCATATAAAGTTTCAAAATTATATTAATGAATGCACAGTAAGGTCATTTTTATATACAGAATATATATATATATTTGTGAATTTGTTAATTGGGGACAGATATTAATCAATTGTCTTTCGGGACTTTTCTGATTATGTGTAAAAAATAAATAAGACATTTATTCCAGGCTCATTATATTTCAGCCTGGTCAATAACGGAAACGAACGGGTGATGAAGGAGGTGTCCTATTTATCCGAGACAGATCATCCACAAAAAATTCCTGATTCCTGAAAGTCGATTTTCGACAATCTAGAATTTGATCCCGATTCCTCTAGAATCGTAGGCTAATTAAGACATTAGTCTACGACTCTAGGGGACTCGGCGAAGGTAAATGAAATGATAATATTTAAAATGTCGTTTTATTTTTAAATGTTATGAAAAGAATTATTACAAAATTTTAGATAACGCAGTCTTAAATTGTTTACGCAATTTATATATTATAAAATACAGTTGCTCTAAAAAGTTATTTTTTTCAAAACATTATTAAGCAGAAAATTACTCTTCACTTCTAAATAATAATGATGATTAAAGCAATTCTAACAAAATGTTTTCTAATGTTAAAAAATTTAATTAAGATGATTTTTGTAACTGATAATATCTATTTTTATATTAGTGTGTCAAATTTATTTTATTTTTTAAACTGGGAAATTACATAAAAATATTTGTAATGATGATAATCTAGACTGATAAGTAGATTAAAATTCCAAAACGATTTCAAGAGACATATATTAATTCGATTGAAAAGTTCAATTATATACATACACACATATATATAAATTAGTGACAATTCATAGAGGTGTTTTGCGCTCACCAGTGACCGAGTAAATAAAACCACTCAAATACCACTACCAACTATCAGTGGACATTAATAGTTGGTCGTGGGTTCGCGCCTGACCAATGGGCTATCCACATGGAGTTTTCTGGATTTTCTTCACGTTTATAACACTTAAATAGGGACAAGTTTTCCTCATAGAAAGTCTCCCGGGAAGCATATCTCCTCGNGTTTTGGTCATCCTAGACTTGTCCAGGCTCTTTCCAAACTGTACTCTCGATTGGTCGGTAGGGATCTGGATCCGATGAAAAATATATTGGTCACCGTCGGAGCGTCCGAAGCCATTTATTGTACCATGCAAGGATTAGTTAATCCGGACGACGAGGTAATAATCATAGAACCTTTCTTCGACTGCTACGAGTCCATGACGAGACTTGCGGGAGGAGTGCCGGTTTTTATTCCGCTGAAATGTAATAAAAAAGAAGGGCCAAATTATAGTAGCGATTTGATATTGGACTTTAAAGAATTAGAATCAAAATTTACAAATAAGACTAAATTAATTATTGTTAATACGCCCCACAATCCTCTTGGCAAGATATTTTCGAGATCAGAACTAGAAATGATTGCGGATCTTTGTAAAAGATATAACGTGATTGCCATAATGGACGAAGTGTACGAATGGATCGTTTACAGGGGACATGAACACGTTCGTATGGCTACTCTTCCCGACATGTGGGAAAGAACTATTACCATTGGTAGTGCTGGTAAAACTTTTAGCGTAACTGGATGGAAATTAGGATGGGCTTACGGTCCCGAAAATTTAATGAAAGCTTTAAGTTTATTACATCAGAATGTCGTATACACCTGTCCAACTCCCATTCAGGAGGCGGTGGCTGTTGGATTTGAAAATGAAATTGAACGGTTAGGAACGCCAAATAGTTATTGGAAAGAACTTTCTGATATGTTGGAAGAAAAGCGTGATAAAATGGCAAAATTTCTCTCTTCTTCGGATATAGTACCTACAATTCCTGACGGTGGATATTTTATGATTGCGGATTTCTCAAAACTTGGTTCAAAAATTTCTATAGACGAAGATAAAGGTACTAAAGATTATAAATTTGTAAAATGGTTATCAAAAACTAAAAAGTTGCAGGGTATACCACCAAGTGCCTTCTATTGTGAAGAGCATAGATATTTAGCTGAAGATTATATACGATTCTGTTTTATAAAAGATGATAGCACTTTAGAAAAAGCTGAAAGTATCTTAAAATCGTTAAACGATTCAATTGATAAATAAGTTTAAGTTATCTATTGAATTTTTTATTTCAGTTGATATCTCTGAAAATATATTATCAGGTCAAGAAATATATATTATAAATTTTTAGACTGGCAAAACTCAGAAAAACTTATTGGTACATAAGTTCATCTCTAAGTTATTTTAAAATCCAATAATAATAGGATTTTAAAATAATCCTATTAGAAATTGATATACATAAAAAGTTAATAACAATCTGAAACTGAATTAATGACAATGTTGTTTATGAATTTCTGACTATATTTTTGAGATATGTTGAAAAAATTTTTCGTAATTTTTAGATTTTAAGAATATTATAACACAAACTTTGGTTATAAATGTATTCCTACTTATATTTTGTTTATTACAGTAGAGCGTCGTTTATCCGAAACGTCAGTTATCCGAAAGAATTCCAGTGGGCAAATTTAAATTTTTGCTAGTGCTGTAGCGCTGCAATCTTTGGCTATATCTTGGGCTACTCCAATATTTTTTTTGTTGATGCTTGTGTTTTAGCTGGCAGCACTGGCACTGTTGTGTGGTGTTTTTCTGTGGGTTGTGTGTCATGCTGAATCGAACGTTTTTGATACTAGATTAACTTCTAAAGTATATATTTTCTTTTGTTTTTATATTTCGCAATATATCTATTTTGTTTGTAAAAGTAAAAAAATAATTTTTAACGATACAATAGCCACGATCGATTGTTATTTTAAAAAGTTTACATTGGGCTTAACATCGACGAAAATTCAACGCGAAGCGACACGCAACGGAGAAAAATTTCAACATGGGATAGGTTAATATATTTTTTGTACGTAATCGGTTATCCGAACAACCCTAGTCCCCAATTGATTCGGATAAACGACGCTCTACTGTAATACTATATTCATAATTTTACTTTAATCAGAAGTTTTGTTTTGAAATTGTTGCTGCAAAAACAATGTTTCTGAAACATAAAATTTGAAGGCTTTTGTTTCAGATTAATTGAATAATTAAATAATAAAAGGTAATAATGATTATTTAATTGTAGTTATTAAAATTATGAGCTATGTATTACAATCTGGAAGTTAATTTGTTGATTGGCAATTTTGATATCAAATTAAAATTTTTCTGATACGAATGATTGTTTATAATTATTGAGAGGAATATTATTTTTTTAATGTAACAACTGTTTGTAACATGGAAGTCTCTAACATTTCAAATTTAATGTTTATTTTACAGCTACTAATTGTCTTTGATTACAATAAATTTATCTGGTTNTCCTATTAGAAATTGATATACATAAAAAGTTAATAACAATCTGAAACTGAATTAATGACAATGTTGTTTATGAATTTCTGACTATATTTTTGAGATATGTTGAAAAAATTTTTCGTAATTTTTAGAT
Source organism: Centruroides sculpturatus (assembly GCF_000671375.1). Lineage (NCBI taxonomy): Eukaryota > Metazoa > Arthropoda > Arachnida > Scorpiones > Buthidae > Centruroides > Centruroides sculpturatus. The sequence continues at coordinate 1,040,202 of NW_019384361.1, read as the reverse complement.
TTTAAGAATATTATAACACAAACTTTGGTTATAAATGTATTCCTACTTATATTTTGTTTATTACAGTAGAGCGTCGTTTATCCGAAACGTCAGTTATCCGAAAGAATTCCAGTGGGCAAATTTAAATTTTTGCTAGTGCTGTAGCGCTGCAATCTTTGGCTATATCTTGGGCTACTCCAATATTTTTTTTGTTGATGCTTGTGTTTTAGCTGGCAGCACTGGCACTGTTGTGTGGTGTTTTTCTGTGGGTTGTGTGTCATGCTGAATCGAACGTTTTTGATACTAGATTAACTTCTAAAGTATATATTTTCTTTTGTTTTTATATTTCGCAATATATCTATTTTGTTTGTAAAAGTAAAAAAATAATTTTTAACGATACAATAGCCACGATCGATTGTTATTTTAAAAAGTTTACATTGGGCTTAACATCGACGAAAATTCAACGCGAAGCGACACGCAACGGAGAAAAATTTCAACATGGGATAGGTTAATATATTTTTTGTACGTAATCGGTTATCCGAACAACCCTAGTCCCCAATTGATTCGGATAAACGACGCTCTACTGTAATACTATATTCATAATTTTACTTTAATCAGAAGTTTTGTTTTGAAATTGTTGCTGCAAAAACAATGTTTCTGAAACATAAAATTTGAAGGCTTTTGTTTCAGATTAATTGAATAATTAAATAATAAAAGGTAATAATGATTATTTAATTGTAGTTATTAAAATTATGAGCTATGTATTACAATCTGGAAGTTAATTTGTTGATTGGCAATTTTGATATCAAATTAAAATTTTTCTGATACGAATGATTGTTTATAATTATTGAGAGGAATATTATTTTTTTAATGTAACAACTGTTTGTAACATGGAAGTCTCTAACATTTCAAATTTAATGTTTATTTTACAGCTACTAATTGTCTTTGATTACAATAAATTTATCTGGTTTCTGTTTGGATTATAGCAATACTTTGAAGTTTCCAAAATAATAACAATGAGCAATTATTTAAGTCATTAATTATCAAATATAAATTTTTACTAGTTGGAAAAAAGTTAATAATGAAAGCAATATGTGTTGCTTTTAATTGAACAATTTTAGAAAGAAAGCTGGAAGAAAACATTTTTGATAGGTTGGTGATACATAACCCCTGGTTAAAAGTATGGAATAATATTACAAATTCCTCCATCACATTTCAAAGGCATGTTTTAAAAAATATTTAATATTTGCTTATCGATTGCTTTTGCAAATTTTGAGTTGATATATTTGCATAAACCTGTGCTAAAATGAAATTGGTTTTATGCATTATAAAAGAAAATATTCATTTACTAATCAAGAGTAGACACAAAAATATGTAGTAGTAGCATAACAGGGACAAAACTTTAGAATATGATGGGCATGTTCCATATTAAAATTTAGTGACACTGTTATCATGTAATATTACACTTGAAATTAAATCTGCAGAACTGTAATTGCACTTAATGTTTGCATTCTAAAACTAAGCCAAAAACACCAGAATTGAGTGAGGGAAAGACAGTTGATAATTCCATATTACACACATGGTGAAAAGCAGCAGATAATTATTACAAAACATGTACAATGCACAAAAATTTCAGTGTCTAAAATTATAGCTAAATATAAAGCAACTATATATGTCTCAACATAGATATGGATACCCCTGCATAACTATGGCNTATTACCATTTTTGTATGATTTTGTTTATTTTAGTTTATTAAATTTTTCGTTATTTGTTAAAGAAATGTCTCTTGATAATTCTCTGAATCAAATCCATATCATATTCATCCGCGTGTAAAATAACTGATTAACTGGTGTCAGGTTCCTGACGTAGATCTAGAATATGGATACCCCTGCATAACTATGGCATGATATGACAGAAATCTGATCAAATTTATTAAAGGAGGAAGATTTAAGTCATCCAGAGACAAATGCTGAATGGAAAGAAACTGGTATAGGTGTATCTGAAAAACAACTCTCAGAAGGTTACGTGAACATGGTTGCATATCAAGAAAAGCAAAGCAGAAACCATATCTGACTGAGAAGANATCAAATTTATTAAAGGAGGAAGATTTAAGTCATCCAGAGACAAATGCTGAATGGAAAGAAACTGGTATAGGTGTATCTGAAAAACAACTCTCAGAAGGTTACGTGAACATGGTTGCATATCAAGAAAAGCAAAGCAGAAACCATATCTGACTGAGAAGAATAAGAAACTATGTATGCAGTGGGCAAAAGCCTACTATAATTGGAATTTGATGCATTGGAAACAAGTTATGTTCACCAACAAATTACTCACTTGCATGGGATATGGAGATAACAATGGTAGCAAATAAATCAATAAATGCTTACTGGAATTAATTAAATAAAATCAACAAACACCTTTCCTTTCACCACCTTTCTATTCCAGCGCAACGTTTAATACGTTAAAAACGTTTTTGACCGTTTTAAGCGATCTTCTTCAGTTCAAATCCGAACCATATAACGAACAAAATATTCGAAATAATACAAAAATTTCAAGTACTTACTCACAACTTAACGTTAAAGCGCATGCCCGTACTCATAAAATGAATAGATTAAACCAAAATAATTAAAAAATAAACAAAAATTATATATCAAGAAATATTATAAAAACAATTAATAACGCCGCCTACGCGGTTGCAACAGTTAATCTATCTTATCATAAAAGGACTTCCAGGCTGTTGATAAACCTTCAGCATCCCTGTGATTGATGCACTGCGTGGTCATATGCGCCTTGTGTAGCTCAACTTTTTCCAGGTGTTTCACCGCTTGCGTTGATCTTGTAGGTCTAATGATCGCTGCCTGATCCCAGTATACTGCAATTCCTCGCTGCTTCGCAAATGCTGCGAGGACTGTACTATCAACGCTTCTATTCACTGAGTATTTGTACTAATCAATCCTTTTCTTCAGGTTCCGCATTGTTGCTACTATATACAGTAGACCCCCTATAACGCTTAGATACGTTCCACGCTAACCGAAAATTACGTTGTAGGAATGATTAAATACATGAGCCAATCGCAGCCCGATAGGTGTGAACTTTACGGACTAAGGCTGTTTGAAAGGTTTTCTTCTATAAAATTAACCGATTCTAGACTAATTCCACTCAACATTTCCAAAACACGTATAATTTTTTGGGAATAATCCGTATAAACTACGCTATAAACAAAAAATTATAGGATTACTTACCGAGTGTGTACCGTTCGACTACGCCGTTGCTTAAAGCTGGTTTTCATCGCGGAACAGCACACGAAACGACGGCCGCAATTTCTGATAACGAATTTTTGGCAGAAAAATAACTTGACCTTTGGAGACATCATTAATATAAATAATTTTTATGGCCGTTGAATAAGAAGTGTTTCTTTCACAAGAAATGTATAAAATTAGTGCTGTATTAGACTTACGGTACCTAATTTACATACTGTACAGACGATAATAAACTCAACTTACTAGCCTAAAATCTCCGTAGCGTGTTGCCAGGCGGCAGAAAGCATATATATAATTATAATAAAGTTACAATAAATTAAGTTAATATATAATTATATATACAGTACCTAATTTATATATAATTAATATATAATTATATGTACAGTACCTAATTTATATATAATTTATATATAATACTAAACAGACGATAGCAAACTCAATTTAGCCGCTCCGTAGCGTGGCGCAGGGTCGGAGGAAAGTAGTTCGGCTGCTCATCCACTATTGGTCCAGACTCTATCAATCTTGTCGCGAAACGACGTTATAGGAGGTACGTTATACGAAAGTTTCTACAATTTTTTCGCTACGTTATAGGAATTGTCGTTATAGGAACGTACGTTATAGGGGGGTCGACTGTATATTAGGTCGGAGTTAAATCTGAGATAAATGGTAGCAAAGTTTGGAGAAAATCCAGTGCAAAGTTTCTATCTATCTTTCAATTTAAACCCTTCTTTCAAAAACAAAATTTGCCATAACTACAGCAGGATATTTGGAAATTGTCAACATTACAGTGAATGCAAAGATATACTTGGAAATTTTAGACAATTTTGTGCTAACAACAACAGAAGACAATTCTTGATAAAGTCAGAGACACTGGTGACTCTGACTTTATCAAGATGACAATGCATTTTCCCATCCAAAACAGTATACCAATGGTTCCTAAACAAAAACATTTCATGTTTAAATTGGCCACCAAACAGCCCGGATTTAAATCCAATAAAGAATTTGTGGAATGTTTAGAAGAAACTGGTTCAGAAAAATACTGGCTTCGTCCAAATTGAATAGTGCAATTCGAACCAGCAAGAATATATCACATACTTAAAATGAAATACATTAATAAACTTTAAGAATTTCTCATTTATTCCTATTGATATAGTTGTATTTTCCGTTCGTGTTATAATCGTTTACAATAAATGATTAATAAATAAATAAATAATCATTTATATGCATTTTGACAGAACAGAGATGTAAAACTGCTTGCATTTCCCAAACGATAATGGATATTGCGTATGAAATACGTTACAAACCATGAGCATTGAAAATTTGCGATTAGATTTTGTAAGGGACAGGCTTTGTAAATTACAAGCTTATAATTTGTGTCGTTTATCTGTTGTGTACTTATCTAAGAACACTTCTTTAGATGACTGAATGCTTTCTATTACAGATGAAAACGTGATTTGGTAGGGGAGGAATACATACAATAAATTGATTATTTAATTAAAAGGTAGCTAAGAACAATGATACCGAAATCAATTATCGTGAATCCGTGCCGCAGCGTCGCAAAAATTCCATCCAATTCAATTCAAAAGACAAGTTTCTAGTATTAATGTAGAAGGCCGGATGACTGAGACGGGGCTTCGGCCTTGTCACTCTGGGAGAACCAGGAATCTGGGTGGTCGGAAAACCCCGGGATTTTCTTTAACTATTTTACTATTACCATTTTTGTATGATTTTGTTTATTTTAGTTTATTAAATTTTTCGTTATTTGTTAAAGAAATGTCTCTTGATAATTCTCTGAATCAAATCCATATCATATCCATCCGCGTGTAAAATAACTGATTAACTGGTGTCAGGTTCCTGACGTAGATCTAGAATTAATCCTCTAGATCGTTCTTAAACTTAATTTACCGCCCTCCTATAAAAAGTTAGTGAGCCTATCTCACGATCGTGTGCCCGTAAGCGGCGTGAACTTATTCTACGTCCCTGGCTTCTCACATTCTGGTTTTCAGGAGTGGGTCTAGAACTTAAAATCCCGTAGAAGAATCACATTCTGGTGTAGCAAAAGTGGAGTTTCGATCCGATTTGATTCAGATTGAGAGACAAAATAGTCGATAATTGTGATTTAGTTGATTTGATTCGAATCTTAGAGAAGTGGTTAAGTTGATTCATTTTAAGTTAATAATAAGAGTAGAAATAAGTTAAGATAATGGATAGAGATAGGGAAGAACCTCCGCGAGCTACGTTAGCGGGTAATCCAATAACGTTAGGCGGTTTAGGGGGAATGATTCCATTATTACCTACATTTTCTGGGGATATAAAAGGTCCAAAAATATCCGAATTCTTTAATGCGTTGGCGGATGTGACTAGAGTAGCAGCATGGTCGAAGGCGCAGATGCTGGCCGTTGCCAGACTGAAGTTAGTAGGCATAGCAAGAGAATTTGCGAGAAAAGATAGAAGAATACGAGAGGTAGAAGATTACGACGAGTTCAAGAAAATAATGTTGGATCGTTTCGAAAAGATTCCATATACATATAGACTACAAAAATTTTATGATTGCGTACAGACCATAGACATAGATGTGCAAACCTACGCGACTAGGTTGCAATCATTAGCAGAGGAGGTAGAGATAGAACATTAAGGGGCGAACGACGCTGAAATAGCGGTAATTCGGAGAGTCAAAGAAAAAGAACTCGATGAGAGGTTGAAGATTCAATTTTTAAATGGGGTTGACATTAAGATTAGAAAACGAGTAATGTCACGCGAACCCGAGACGTTTGACCCGGCTTTAAAAATTGCGATTAGCGAGGAAAATATAGAACTCTTAACTTCTCATCCTAGAGGCCTTTTAAAAGTAATAAAAGATTAAGATAATGGATAGAGATAGGGAAGAACCTCCGTAATAAAGCCAAACTATCGGACAACCTACGTGAATACCGCAGGTTGTCCGATAGTTTGGCTTTATTACGAAAATCGGATCGTATTAAAGAGATAAATTACGTGATACGAAACATAACGTCATTGCTGTATCACGTGACGGCTCCAAACTCCATTATATATGCACCCCAGATGCAAATTTCAGCGAATTTTTTCCTATAGAAAAACTTTGGAACTAAATTTTTTATTTACAAAATTAAAATTTCATGATCAAAAGAATGAGCGTCAAATTTGATTTCTTTTAACTGTCCGCCCCGTGAGACAAACTCGATATCCGTGAAAATCACTCTCTTTAGAAAGACAGACACGGAAATGACGAAATTCACCGCAAAATCCAAAATTTTAACATTAAATCGAGTCACTATGTAACAATAAAATTTTCTCGTTGTTGAGAGAGAATCTATTGTTGACTCGTGCGATTGTTTAATGCGAGTTCTTTTTCTAGTTTTGCTTCGTTTGCAGAGATTGTTTAAAGTAATGTAAGTTTACACAATGATCTTTGTAGATTTAAATACTCTAACTTTGATCAGAAAAATATCATGGTTGGCGGCGATGGGTTTCGAAAAGAATTGATCGGTTTCCTTCGGAGGATTCGCATTGTTCCATTGTTAAAGCAAAATAAAAATTAATAAATAGCCTACTTTAAAATCTGTTATTCCCCGCTATAGTTTATAAATTACATATATATATATATATATATTAAGACTGAAAAGGGACCTAAAATGTTATTGTAAAATATTATCATAATACATAGATTTATGCTACAAATTGTGTCTCAAGGTCATTCTGTTCCATGTTTAATTAATCCAGTGTGATAAGTCTGTCTTTGGGNAATATTATTTTCTAACAGGAATTAATCATTTTTGCATTAGAAATTTACAATTCAGATTAGAATAGGAATATTTCTCAATTAGTTCTGTTTTCACAACATTCTCTCATTTTCCTTTGCAGAATGGAGAATTTCAGAGAGTTGAAGAAGTTGCACATCTCGGACAATGCAGAGTCCGAGGATGACGCCTGGTCTTGGCCAGGTGTCATAAGGGTGCTTCCGAAAGATGAGGAGGAGAAGTGTCATACACCGGACATCAAACGGGTGGTAGTCGTAACTCCGGACGACACCGCCTCGTCTCTCGTCCAATACCTGGAGCAGCGATATCCGGAAGTTCCGGAATGGACGGTGGAGACACAGTCGGGTGAGACCGGAGTGGACAGAAAGGAGTCCGAAGAAATGGTGGAAGAGTCGGTCGAGCGTAAAAGGCCTTGGTGGAAAAGGTTGCTTTGCTGCTGGAAGATTTAAACCTCTTCTCTGGCCAGGCCTTCTTGCGCAGATTTCGACTTTCCACCGAATGCAACATCGCCACTCGGAAGTGTCCTTTCACCCGAATATGACACTCACCAGGAATTGACCTTTCACCCGGCTACGACTTAATCGACTTTCCATCCCATTTTACGGACAGATACTTCGACACCATTCGAGATTCGGTTAAAGTGCATAGAACAACGACAGTGACAACGAAATATCAAGCAGTGTTCTCGTGTTTAATTAAAGACTGTTTAAACGACTAAAACTGGCCAAAACAACTTATATTCTATAGACATTTAAACTGTATTTCATCCGGTGTTCTACTGCTAAAAACTTTCACCGCGAAATAACGAATATTCGCCACTAAAAGGCATACCAGACGAATTTAAATAAACCAAAAAATACACGTACTCGGTTTGTGTACTCCAGAATTATAATTACTTCAACAATTAAATTTGTACATAAATTTTTATATTTAATAAAACTAATTAAATTTTATATTAAATGTTTACAGATTCGATATTTATTAAAGTTGCGCATTTTTTGATGAATTTGTAATTAATAATAATGTTTATAACAGTTATGACGGATGACGAAAACAGAAAAAATGTACCCGATTCATAACGAAACAAAAATATTTAAATTTAATGAGCCAAATGTAATTTTCAAGAGAAAAATTGGAATCCATGTTATAAATAGTTCATACAAGAGTGACAGCTTAGAAGTGTCTCTATTGAAACCGTTCTGGAAGTACAGATGCCAAAAATCGGTTTCGTGTCAGGCGAAAGTTACCATTGAGCCGACGTTGTATATAGATATGGCAGTTATTTCATTAATTAAACATCCAAATTAAAAACAAAACAAAAAATTAAATTATTCAGAAGTATAGCAAACGAAAATACTTCATTATTCTAATGTAATAATTTATTCAGAGTAGAAAAAATAAGATCGAATTTTTTCAATCTTAGGCTATTGTTAAGGCGAATTCTTTCCGGCCAGCCCAACTCAGCAAGTTGCCCATTCAGATGCATGTTCCGACATAACTATGGTTTTTAACTTAGCTAGACCTAAAGCTTTGAAGGATAGAAACTATTAGGCATTTTTTGAGCGCTCGTAGTCCGACAGCAGGCTGGTAGAAGCGTTTAAGTTTCATCCTACCGCACTAGGAAACCCGAAATTGAATCTGGTTAGTCGAAAAATCACAGAAATTTTTTGGGAGTGGAATTTTTGACTTATCCGAACCAATAATAAGCTTGAAAAAAAAGGTCATCTTAGAGCGATATAGAGCAAGAAGAGTTTAAAAATGCTCAGATTGGAAATCAGACGGTCTACTGCCTCGATGAGTTATATACAGTATATGATTTTTAAATTCTTCGCCCTGTAGCACTAAGAGGTCCTTCTAGCAAGCCTATTATGGGTTCGTCCGGACCCAAATGGGACAGGGCCAGAGAGATCCGGACGAACCACCACACTAAAATTTCCTGGGGTTTTTCGACCCGAATTCGATCCCCAGTCCCCAGATCTGTAGGCTGCCGCCAAACTGCTCGGCCATCCAGCCGTTCGATAAATTATATTATTGAAATAAGGTTATTTGAGTTCAATAAAAATTGACATTTGAATAATGTTTGTATTTTTATCTCATAATGCGGTAATTTAAGTAATATTTGAACTTATTAATAAATTTCATTTCTGCCTTGCTACCATATTACTTATTTTTAAAAAGTTTCTTGTTTTAATAATATAATGCGAAAAATGAACTTCAAATATATAAATAAAGTTTAAATTTTAGTTTTTTTTTTAGAATTAAAAAAAAAATGTATGTATGAAAAAGTTTCTAACTTCGACAGGTAGAGGGCGATTAGTATAATACAACATGTCGTACCTACAAACCGCGATAAGAACTCATAGGCAAAGAGTTTGTAGTTTATATAAACAAGCGTTAAGAACTGCCGATGATTGGTCTCATGATAAGTAAGCCTTTCTTTTTACTTATAAGTATATAAGCAATAATTTAAAATGTAATTATAGAAGTGTTTGTAGGAATGATTATCAAGGTGAAATAGATGAATAAATGTCCAAATTGTGTATTTTTAATCCTGTAAATCAATTTTTTTCAGAGTTATTTTACAAAGTGAATAAGTTAACAAGTTAAAATCATTGAAATACATATCCTAGCAGCCAGAGCTTGCAAAATACTAAAAATATGTTTCAAATTCAAATACTTGGTATAAGTTATTTGTTTATTAATAAAGAAGCATTCTATGATTTTTTTTATCCCAACAATATTTTGTGCCTTTTACTGTTGAATTTCGGTTATTATTTCTGTATTGAAAAGAATATTTTATCACCATCACTCCTTCCCCACAACAATCATGAGATACAAGAGCATCTGGACTAGCAAGCACCCTGAAAAGTGTAAATTTCATCAACACAAAGTCCACTATAACTACACTGGAAATTTAAATGGTCTGCTCCAGATAATGTATCCCTTTCTTTGTTTTACTTTCCCCTTTTACAGAAGAAATTTGCTACAAATTTTGACTATATGTAAGGCTGAGCACATTTTCAGCTAAATTTCTTTTTACAGATTCTTTTTTAGCCATATAGTCTTTATGAAATAAAGACTATAATGCTGTTAATCTTCCTTCCTGTTTGAAGCATGTTATGGAAGAACTTTGCTGTTTTGTTGCTATCTCAATTTCTGATATTTCCTCTCTAGAATAAATTATTGGTATTTGGTATCACACAAACACAAACTCTCTCTCTCTTTGCATTACATACCACTACCTTAAGAGAACATAATAATGAATGTGTAGAAGAAGGCATGATTCTTATTCCTGTGCTGCAATGTAGGGATACATAAGTTGAGAACCAGGATTATCAGAAAATTTCAAGTTCTTTGGCTGTTTAAAATTTATATTAGAAATGGGACCAAGAATACACTGAAATATAGTAAATAAATTATGAGAGGCTATATAAACCTGAAAGGTAAATCATTTTTTGTAAAACTAACATCTTTCTTTGATTGGATCCATTGACATAACTGAGAAGTACAGTACATGATATACTCTCTTGATGATATAGCCTCTACTGCAAATAGCGGTGCAACAGTAAAACTGTCTCTCTCTCCAATTCTGTAATAATAGAATAACATATTTAAAAAACAACTTATGCACTCATATGAAAGTTTTCTACTTGTGAAATGTATGTTCCATTTGTATTAAAAAACTGATATACCCAGTTATACATAAACATTTTCCAGCTAGAATTTGCCATCTTTTTCATGGGAACCAGCACTGTTTATTGACTTTAAATTAGAAATAAGAAAATAAATTAGACTATATTTTTATATTTGTTAAGTTTTGCTTTTAATTGCTATTTTTACATTATCCTGTATTAAATTAACTCCTATCTTTATTTTAAAATTATTTTTTATTTTTCAGACCATCATTTCGTCTTGCATCTGCTATGATAAGACAGCGATTTGAAGAAAGCAAAAATGAAACTGATGTTAGGAAGGCTAAACAATTACTTGAAGCAGGTGAAGAAGAAGTATTTCGAGCTCAACATTATCAACCTTATCAATGTATGAATTTTAAATATGGTTAAATTTTATATTCTGAAATTTATAAGAACTTTATTAATTAATAACAATACTCAACAGATGCTAATTCTCCTGGAGGTGTAGCACATGGACGAGAGGTGCCTTCTCCTGACTGGGTGATTAAATAATAGATTTATTACATTTTACTTGTTTGTTATTTAATTTTTATTGTAATGTTATAATTAGTAGAACAGTAATAAAATGAAACAATCACTACACAGTGAAATATCAGTATAACAAACTTGTGGAGACCATTGAAATATTTTCATTATACTGAAATTTTGTTATATTGATATACAGTCAAAAATGCAAGGATAAAAGCAGTTTATTCATAATAAAAGAATTGCTTACATTTTGAAGTAAATTGCATTTTTAAAAACTCTTTTATTTATAAGTATTTATATGGAACCAAATTTCACATTTTTAGAATGTAAGTTTTAATATAACTTACATTCTAAAAATGTGAAATTTGGTTCCAATATTAAATATAGAATAAAAATTTATAATCTAATAATAATAATCACGAGTGAACAACTAAAATAACAGTATAGTGGTACTGATACTGAGTGGTTCTGTAATTGTTATTTCTGCTTGAAGTTATTTTCTGCTAAAAAAAAAAAAAGTAATTTTTGTTTGTTGGGCTGCAATTTGAAAAAATTGTAGACCTGTAAATTCCCATTGTTGTCTGTCTGCCTGTCTGTCTTTCCTTAATCTGGAGAATGGAGTTACATAGATGAAAGCTGAGATGATATGGAAACTTAGGGGCAGGAGGCCCTGATATGAGAACTTCTGATGTAAACTGGAAGTCATGTTATTTCAGTTCAAATATTTCCTCCATGAGGTGTTAGATAGATGACTAGCATGACTCTATTGTTAAAGGAAAAATATTATGTACAGGGCCAAGCCACTACTAATTTGAGGTGGAGAGCATATATTTTAAATTAAATACATTAAAAATTGCCTGGCATTGTGACAAAGTCACAATGCTTGTATAATCAAAGTTTTCAATAAAATTCTGCACTGTAACAGAGAATTTCAGTAGGCTGTTAGGCACATGTTTTTGTTTGATTCCCTTTTACACATTATGTAATATTTTTTTATTCTCTTCCAAAAAAAAACTGCTTTTGTGTTTTCATTTTTCTCATAAACTTAAAAGAAATAAACTGTAGAGTAATAGCATCAAAACAAAACCATAACTAAGAATTAAAATTAGTGTTGCCAGACTGTTTGGCATAATATTAATCGTTTACTAAAAATGAATGATTTAGGCACTTAGAGATTTTGTTATAATGAAACTATCCTTTTATAATGGCCAGAATTTTTATTACGTTAAACTGAAATTTTCATTATAATGGTATTCATTAAATTGAAACATTTTCATGTTGGGATGAATATGAAACTGTCAGAGAATGCAAGATAAATTTGTTATACTGAAAATTTCATTAAAATGACGTTTGTTATACTGATTGTATACATATGCATTGTCTAATACTTCAGATACTATGTCAAGTAAGTCATCAATGAATAAAATTAACTATATTAAGTCAATGAACCATCAACTATTAAAAGTTTATGATAAAAATTTCTTGTTTCTAAATGATACTATTTTTCTAAAAGTTTGCTGCCATTATGCATATATGGTGACTGAACATACAGAACTGTTTTTACTGAGCAACTGCTAGTACTAAATAGTGATTATCAATACTTTTATGCTGTAAAAAATAAATAGAAGAAATTAAGTCTTTATATTTTGTCATATCCAATCACCGTGAACTGTCTTCTAGTCATTGGTGTGTTACAGCTTCATGTCACCCAGGCAGATTTGAATTAGGGGCCCCCATGTAGTGTTGACTTTAGACACTTTTCTTCAATAGAATTTTTTTGGGGAAATATTTCCTTGTAACGGATTGGTTTGGAACCCCAGGCAATTGATCTTTCTGCCCATAGGGTAACATGCCATTGCTTCCATTATAGAGATGGTGAACATGATGAAAGTGAAGACATTTTAGTTTCTTCTACATATTTTTTACTGTATAAATGTCATCAGCCATTTTAATTGAAACTTTTTATGCTATTTGCTGGTATTGGTGTATTGCTGCATATCAGCTGAACAATAGTTATAAATGTAATTATACTTAGAAATAAGACTAAAGTGTAACAAGATTTCATATACAGTAAGTCCTCAGTGCCATTTTTTTCATTTGTAATTCTTCAATTTATTGACTGTTGAACACAAGATTGTGTTATTAATTAAACACTTGGCTTTTTTCCATCTTTATTCAGTTGATACGGGTACTTCTACACGTTTCGGGCACTTAGCCCCTCATCAGTCAACATTAAACACACAATGTATGCAATGACACTTATACAGCACAAGTTTTCATTCTCCCAACTAGAAGGATAAGTTGACTGTATCAATGCTATAAAATCTACATACAGTACATCTAATTAAACAATAAAACACTATATAAATATACAAGCTTATATGGGTATAAAACAAAGATGTACTAAGTTTGATCTAGTGCTGTTTCTTACTGTTAAGTAGATGCAATATATCTTCCATTCTCGTATCAAAGTTGATGAATATATTGGCTGACTTCTTTCATTTTTTACTTTGGTACATCACAGAATCAGAGAAACTTCTTTTAACTTACTATAGTATATTTTATTTGTTTTCAGTTCATCACACAATATTGAGCTTGGTTGCTGTTTCTGTTAATTTGCATTTTCAACCATTTATGACAGTCGGAATTTACATAATTATTGGAATAGCCAAATAAATTATTTTAAAAAAAATTTTCTAAAAAATTGGTTAAAAATATTGTAAATGTAATTTTTACTTATTTTTACGCTTAAGTTTCTTATTTATACAATTTTTGGAGTTTATAATAGCCACACTTTCTTTGAATTTTCTATTATATGTATTCTTTTCTTTATATAAGATTTTTACATTAGTTTTATCTATATTACAATTATTTAGTAGGCAAAATTCTTTAATTTATTATTGTTGAATTTTTTTATAAACAGTAAAAGTGATTTCTTTGAAATGGGAAATAAATGCTAGAGGTTGCAAACATGATCCAATAAGAATAATGACAAACAAGTTATAATTCATTTATTAGTTAACCTGTATAGCAAAACAAACTGTACTGTAGTGTATTGTGAATGCAGTGTTATTTCGTTTTATTAAAAAATAATCTGGATCAAAAAAGATTTTTGGATAGCAACATTGAATAAATCTTTTGTTTTATTTTTTGTGTATTTTCTTATACTTAAATCTTATTCATTTTAAAATTATATAACAAAAATTTTATATAAATTTAGGTTATAGATTTCTGGCATCCATTAGAAAAGGCTCAATATCCAGAATATTTTGCTCGAAGAGAACAGAGAAAAAAAGAATATGTAGAAAGATGGGAAAAACAATTTGGTAAACCAGATAAAGCAGATTATCATTAAAAATTATAAATTAATAATAAATTTGAATACAAAATAATTAACACATATTCTTTATGAATTTAGAAATGGAAAGTTTAAATTCATTTTAAATGTATTTAGACATGTAATTAGATTATTGTAAAAATAAAAATGATTTTGATCTTTCAGTCTTTTGTCATAATTGAAATATTTATTACTGCAGTAAGTTGTAATTAACTCGATTGTCTTGGATCTCTAACAAAAGATACTGAAAGCACCCATCAATACATGAGCAACTACAGCTTGTCGGTGCCATATTATCCTAAAAACATTTCTAAGATCTTACCCAAACTCAAACCAAATTCCCAAAGTGGCATGCAGAAGCCTTAATTGTCTCAGCTAATGAAAACATTAATAAAACCTTTGTTTTTCTGAAAAAATATTCACCATCAAATAAAAATAATTGGTTGGCTGGTGCTTTTGTTAAATAAAAATTCCAACTTCTGATAAAATTATGGTTTTTGAATTTGTATATTGAAAAATAGAATATTTAATGACAAAAATTATGACAATACAGATACTTCTGTCTTAATTTTATAAGTTAAATAATATGAAAACTATAAAAAATAAATGATATTGTCAGTGAACATTTTCAAAATTGTGTACGTGTGCACATGATTGACTGACAAAGAAAAAAAATTGCTTTATCTTTTTACTGTTGTAAGTTACTACTTGTAAGTAAACTTTATTCAAAGACTAAATTTTTCAAAATTATAAATATCAGTTTAATTGCTTATATTGTAACTTATTTTCCAATTCAGATGGATAACTGAATAATAGATGATACTTAAATACAATTATTACTAGTTAAAAAGTGCTGTTTGTTAGATTATTCATAATTGTTGAGGAAATAATTTCTAATATTTTGATTCTTTAAGCATTACAAGTGTTTGATAATGATTAAAATTGAAAATATCAATCAGTAATTTGACATATTTCTGATGATTCTATGTTTATCAAATTTTGAATTATTTTTAAAAATATTTCTTGATTGAGTTTGATGCTTGAATAATTTGAAAATTATCCAAGTTAAGAAATTGTGTATTTACAAAGTATTTTTATAGCAATTTTCTAGTGTTACCCTAAAAAATAATTTTCTCTTCAGTTGCTAGACATTATCACTTGTCATCAAAGATCTATTTAACCAACTTGAATATAATAACATAAGTGGTTTCATAAATCTTGTATATTTTGTTTTGCCAACATTTTTTCTTATAATTAATCTGTAGAATTTTTCACTTCATTAATTATAATATATTCTTGTCAGTATCAATGTTTATTTTAATTTATTCTGAATTTTGAAAATTTTGTATCCATTTAGATAGTGTTTACACTACTTTACATTTATTTCGAATTTATACATTGGTAAATAGCAAATTAAATGATCAAAATAATGTAAATAATATAATTCAAAGGGANGGTCCAGAGCCTTTGTTGACTCGACAAAGTTTATAAGTGCGTTAAAGATCTTCTTATTTCTAACTAAGACGTTGTGGTCGCAAGGCCAGTTGTATCCCTCCTGTAACACTGTCCTGAGTAGATTCGTCCTATGTTGGGTGTATTGGTTGCAGTCGAATATGAGATGCTGTGCGTCTTGTTGCGAAGTCCCATTGCACTGACAATGTGGGGAGTTCCTGTGCCCAAATCTGTTTAGGTAGGTCAGGAAATTCTCGTGGTTGGTGAACAATTGAGTAGTTCTAAAGTTAATGCTGAGGTGTTGAAGCTGTAGTCGCTGTGCAATGTCTGGGAAGAAGCTGAAGGTTGTCCTTCCTGTCTCATCTTCTTCCCAGTTGCGCTGCCAAATGTTGATCATAGTGTTCCAGATGAGTTTCTTGGTTGCCACCAACGGAATGTCTTCGAAGGCAATGTCAGTAGTACTCGAGTAGACCTCTCTAGCAAGGCGATGGCGCGATTCAAGTATAGATTAGGATGTTTCAAATTTTTATAAGATATTATTATTTATTGTGAAATTTTGCCGCCCCCTAAAAAGTGCCGCCCGGGGCGGGCCGCCCCCACAACGGTACGCCACTGTGTGGCTGTCGTATTTAGCCCAAAACGTGTACGGCGAATGGTTGAGCGCCACCATCTGACAGTTCTGGACAGTCGATAATGGCATTTGCTACGTCTAGCAAGGCAAGTAGATGATCGGCTTTACCTTCTTCATTTGTTTGTATTTGTTGTTAAAATTATGATTTATTTTATTAAAATAATGATTATTTAAGAAGTTATGAATAATATTGTAAAGAAACAGATGATTTTAATCCAGAAATTATTTAATTATTCAATTTTTTAGTAAGTGATGTAGAATTTACATATATTTGCATTCATAATAGCTTATCTTAAGGTATGTTTGTTCTTCAATGGTATCTTCTACCATCAACAGCATAATACGTTTGTAAATTTTTTAAAAATTAATTTTCTGAGCTGTTTCGAATTTACATAAGTCACTACTTTCCTCAACAAAAGTAGTCCTATTGTATGAGGTAGTCCTATTGTACAGTAGGAAACACTACGCTAATTAAAAATAATTTAGTGTTATTAAACATGCTATAAATACTTTAAAATAGTTTAATTTGTTTATTTACCTTCGCTTGGGAAATTCGTTGTCAAATGGTTCTGCCATTTTTTCAACAAATTTCCCGTGAGTCAATGCGCGACATTCATTGAGTCACGTGATGTTGTGAACATCCACCACAATGATTTTTTATTGGAGTTAAAACGTAAACCATGTACTTCTGTTTGCCGTGTAGAAGTAATGTTTGAACTTCGGCCGCAACCTCTCTATTATCTAGAATCATGCTTTCAATTTATTTACTCTAATACTAAATTATTAATTTTAATCTAAAATACATATGTTAAATTGTGATATTTTTGTAATTTCTCTTAAATTTTCAAATTAATTGTCTTTAATATTTAATTAATGAACTTTATATATAAATATTATTAAAAACTTTTGATTCAGGTTCTCATGATTAAACGAGAATTATCAAAAGATGAAAAACTTAAAAATGAAAATTGGGAACGTTTTCTTCCAAAATTTAAATCAAAGAATATTAGTAAAAGAAAACAACCAAAAAAGAAACAAAAGAAAAAACCATATACGCCTTTCCCTCCTCCACAACCTGAAAGCAAGGTCAGTATTAATTTATGCTAGATAATTTATATTAGATAATTAGACAATAATTTTGCTGATTAAAATTTTAGGAACCAGTCTTGTGACACATTATTTTAATTTATGCTTTCACTAAAATAATAATTAGATTAAATTTTTAGGAAAGTATTTTACTTCTATTAGATTATTTTAAATTGCTAAGGAATAATGTTTTATTAAAGTATAAACATAAGAAAAAGTCAATTATGTATTATTTAATTGTATTTCTTATTAAGAAATTCTATTACTATAATTTTTTGCATATATCTAGCATAAACTTAATGGAAAATTGTTAGAACAAAAGTAAAAACTTTGCATGACCAATACCATGGAGAGTCACTCCTTTGAGACATAATATTTCCTTTTTACTTAAAAGCATAAGCTATGTATGCTAATAATGAAATGTTTAATATTAAATGAATTAAATTGTGATTGCTGGAGGAAATTAAATGATTTTTTATTACTGTAATATTTTTGTTTCAATATGAATCCTCTTCAGTATTTTGAACATCAGAATATTGAATACAAATTGGAGGATAGAATATTTTTGAAGCACCAGTTGGTGTACATGCACAATATGTACTGGAACAGATTTGAAAATATAACTAAAAATACAATATAAATGAAAAAAAACAAAAAGAATAAAATAAATCTATAAATGAAGATGTTTGTTTTTTTGCTACACTCTCCTAGGTCATTCAACCAATTGCTACAAAACTTGGCAGTTATGTAAACATACTTCTAACTTAGATAATGTCATACAAATCACTCCAAACAAAATACTGTTTGGATTTCTATACATCAATTAACTTCTGTCTACATTCAGTTGCTGGCTTTACATGTGACACAATCTACTGGCAAAAAAAATTTAAAAATAATAAAGTAAATATAATTCATATAAAATTATATAATTTAACGAGCAATTATTTTATTGTGACATTATCACAATGCCAACTGCAATTTTTAATCATATTTTTAATTTAAAATATATGTTCTCCACTTCAAATTAATAATTTCTTACTCCTGTATATCATACTTTTTCTGTTATCAATAGCTAGTCATCTATATAACTCCTTTCAGGGAAAAATTTTTGAATTGAAATAATGCAACTTCCGATTCTATAAACTTGTTATTTACGAGGACATACTTCCCACATAGTTTACAGGCATTCTGATAATGTTCTTAAAACAGGTTTTACCACATACATTTTTTAAATTTATAACACTGGATGTAACAATTATTGCAATAGGTACTTTGTAAGCCCTTTACTTAAAAATAACTTTAACACTTTATTATCACTTAAAAACAACTATTAAAAACAACAAGTTTTTATATAAAGTCTTTTGGACATTAAGGTTAGCAACTTCAATCACTTGCTGGGTTATCACAACCTATCCAACATGGATCCCTTTTCAAATATTAATAGTAGATTGTATTAATTAGTAGTCATTGACCATCCTCTCTTCCAGGAGGAGGTCAACAACTATATTTGGTCGAATAAGCTTGAATCATCTTCCTGAACAGTCCCTTCTGTCTATGGATAAGTGGTATGGTGGCATTTCAATAGGATAATTACATAATACAAAGTTACCAGTGAGCATAAAATACGTTTTAAGGGGTTTTTGAGGGTCCCAAGTTTAAATCTTAGGTCTGTTTTTTTTGCAAAATTTGGTTCATTGGCAGATATCCATTTGATATTCACCTGTGAATGGTAAAGTATGCCATAGTTAACATTAGAAAGAAACTATGGTATCTTAAAAAATTTAAGATATCATATTTTCAATTCCTGTCTGCTTGACCAATGAAATTGTGCCATTTTGTACCATCCACTTGGATGGTACAAAATGGTACACTTATGGTACAAAATGGTCCACTTGGATGGTACACTTATAAACATGACAATGGTAAGCTAAAATAACCAAAC
The DNA here is from genome assembly GCF_000671375.1 of Centruroides sculpturatus. Taxonomy (NCBI): domain Eukaryota; kingdom Metazoa; phylum Arthropoda; class Arachnida; order Scorpiones; family Buthidae; genus Centruroides; species Centruroides sculpturatus. The sequence goes on along the minus strand of NW_019384361.1, from coordinate 1,020,573 downwards.
TCTTTATAAGGTTTTTGTTTTAATGTTTATTGTTCTTATATTTTGCCTGGGCAATGTCAGGCTTATCTGTTAGTTTAATATAGAGCTTTTGCTAAACTCTTGTTTGGAGATACATATTGTATTAAGTACAGTGAAGTGCAAGAATGACTGGGATACCTATCGAATATTTGGTAGGTCTGCCTCTGGATCATAGAATTACAGAAATACAAGGCATGGACTCCACAAGCTTTCTGATCTCTTGACAATGAACACCATGTCTCCTGATGACCAGTCCACAATTCTGTAATATAGGTGGCCCATCTCTGCTGTGAATTTAATAGTGCATGGCATCCCATATATGCTCAATAACATTCATATCTGTTGAACAAGGAGCCCAATTCATGATTGCAAACTTGGATGAATTAGTATTAGGAATAGTTCAATAAAACACAAGATTTGAATTTATTCATAAAAATTTATTTTGTTTCAAAGTACTTTCAAAGTAATCCTCTTCCACTACAATGCACTTATGTGAACATTTTTTACAATTTTCAAAACATGCTTCAAATAAATTCTTCATAAATTCAAACACCTCAAGTGTTTGAATTTATTACACTACATAGTGTTTAAGATTTAAATGCTTTAACGTCTTTTTTTTAAACCCCTTCAGAACTTATAGCAAATTTTATTTTATGGCATCAATCAGCTAAAAGCAGTTACCATGAAGTGGAAATTTTAGTCAAGGAAACAGGGAAAAGTCACAATGTCATATCAGATGAACATGGAGCATGTAGAATCATATTTGTTGAATTTTTGGCCAAAAATTCATGAACAAGAGCATTGTGAGCAGGTGCATTATTGTGGTGTGAAATCCATGCGTTTTCTCACCACAAATTGCTTCTTGCAAACATCACAAAATGCTCAAATAATATTTTTCATTGACTGTTTGGCTAGTTGGAAGGAATTTGTGATGCACAACACCACAACAATTGAAGAAAACAGTCGATACAGTATTGAGTTTTGACTGATTTTGACATCTTTTTGGTCTTGCTTCATCTTTCGAATGTCATTCACTCAATTATGAGCTGTTTCAGTGTCAAAAGTGTAGATCCATGTTTCATCACCTGTAATGATTTGTTTTAAGAATGATTCACCTTGAGAAAGCATTTCCATGGCCACTTGAACACATTGTTGTTTTTGGAAAAATTAGACATTTTTGGGATGACTCAAGAAGTGACATGCTGCAAACATAAGTCTAAAATTATTTGACAGGATCTAAATTATACTGGAACATGTTCAATACTGTCTGTGATTGTTAAACAATGATCACTGAGCACTAAATCACTGACTCAAGCAAAGTTGTTGTTCATCTGTTGAAATGGATGGTCTACCAGAGTGTAGTTCATCTTTGACACATTCTCTACCTTCCTTGAATATTTTGTACCACTTAAAAACTTGTTTTTATAGACTGTCATCACCAAATGCTTTTTGCAACATTTCCAATGTTTTTGTAGCATTAATTCCATTGTGAAAACAAAATTTAATGCGCATTCTTTGGTCAATTACACTCAACATTTTGAAAAATTGCCGGTGCAAAAATTTTTTACATCCAAAACAAGTGTGTGTTTGCAAACAAAACCAGATAATGACATACAGATTGCTGCTAGATGTCAAAGTCATATCAAATGATGACAGTGCCCTTTTGCAATTGTACAGTTTAAATGAACCATTTACAGTTCTTTTTGATCACAGTAATATATTAAATTTTTAAAAATTTTTTTCATTTGTATTGTATTGTATTAGTAATGTATTTTTAGTTATAATTTTCTAATCTGTCCCATCATGTATAGCACATGTACACTAATTGGTTTTTTAAAAATGTTCTAACTTTCAATTTCACTATTTTGATGTTTGAAATGCTGAAGATGACTTGTTATGTTACAGTAATAAAAAAATCATTTGTTTCCTCAGCTAGTAGTTGTGATTTTATTTATTTAATTATGGTGTCAAGTTCCAAGTTGGATATTTTAATATTTGCAAATTTTGACAAACCATCAAAAGAAATATTAAATAAAAAGGTTGTTGTAAGGTGCAAAGTAACATGTCCAAGGTATGGGATATAAACACACATTCACTCCCTATTAGCCTAATTAACCAATAAGGCTTTGAAGACTAATCCTGATTGTGTTGTATTTGCTTACATTATCGTCAGCTTTTCTAATTGTGACTGTAATAAACTATTCCTTATCTACAGATGTTGAGTGGAAGGAAGTAGGTACACTCTGCATATTAAAGTGCTGATGGTTGCACCTTAAGGTGCTGGGAATAATTACAGTGCAAATTAAATTTGTGATAAACTCCAAAGGTAAGTTCTGTATATGATCTAAATATATGGAGATCCAAAAAGACTGAATGCACTGACTGACTTTCCCAGACTGAATGCACTTTATTTCTTCCGAAAAGCTTATTGTTTGAACATGTTTGATGATGCGGATTAATCCTTCTCTTAATTCCTTGGTTGTAAGATGCCCATAGATTCTATAAGGAGGTGATAATTTTGTATTTGTCATAAATCTTAGGCACCAAGCCTTGGTTTGTTGAAGTTTTACAAATGATGATATTTTAGAAATGACAGGCAGCTCTTCTATGCTTGTGCAAACACTACAAGTAGCATGTTTACACTCCTCCCTTAATGCATCACAAATAGGTATATTCTTGGTGAATGGGCTGTCATTGGATATCAGCCATTCTGGACCATTCCACCATAAGTCACATCTGAAAGTATATTCTCTGGGATGCCACTCTAGACATAAAATCTTTATCATTTTAGTTCCACTAGTTGTATGAGACATGTCACCTAACGAACCGCTATGCACATCCTTTAATATAGATGGTTCACTTGTGAACCATTCGTTGAGCTCAAATCCACCTCTACCTAATAATTGAATTAATTCATTAATCAGTTCCTTACCCATTTCAGAGTTGTTTACACCAGTCAACATGTCATCCACAGAAATTTCGCAATACTATTTTTGAGGCTCTCGGAAACTCTACACTCTCATCAATCGCTAACTGCTTCAAAGCTCTCGTAGCCAAATATGGGGCTAATGTTGTTCCATAAGTGACATTGTTAAGATGAAAAGTTTGTATTGGCATTTCTGAACTCTCTCTCCAAACTATTCGTTGAAAGTCACAATCCTGAGGTCTAACTTTCACCTGTTGATACATCTGCTTGATATCAGATGTTATTGCAATATTGTGACAATGAAATGTTAAAAGAATACTTATAAAATCTTCCTGGATTTTTGGACCAATCATTAAGGTATCATTAAGTGAAGTACCTGATGAAGATTTTGTGCTGCCATCAAATACTACTATCAACTTGGTCATTAAACTTGATTCCTTTATTATATAATAATGAGGGATAGAATAATGTTGATTTTCTAAGTCTCTACAATTAGGTGAGATTATCTCCATGTGTCCTAATGACAAATATTCCTGCATAAATTGTCGGTACTGATTATAGATATCTGGCATTGTTGCGAGTCTCCTTTCTAAACTGTAAAGTCTTCTAAGGGCAGCAACACGAGCATTTCCTAATGCCTTTCTATCGGGTTTAAAGGGTAACGCAACATAATATTGTCCGTGATCATCTCTCCAAACATTTTTCTCGAACTGAATTTCACACAACTTTTCCTCAGTACTTAATAATTGAGATGAGGGAATATTTTCAAGTTCCCAAAATGATCTCACTAACTCATCCGTACTTATACACGAATAATTCACCACAACTCTGTTGGGCTCATGGGATTCAAAGGTCACCTTGCCTGAGATAATCCAACCCAATTTAGAACTCAATGCAAATGGACAGCCCAAACCATGTTTAATTAAATTTTCATTGATTAACGACAGAAATACATTCATGCCAAACAGGATATCTATATTCCTTGAAATGTATCTGCCAAAATAAGATCATCAAAATCAGTGCAAATCTCTGAAGGTAATGAAACATATGGAAGCCTTTCTGTGACTCTTTCTATTACAAAGGCAGAAGTAGACGCATGCAATTCACTTTTAAAATGTGAAGTGAATATCAATTCAACCTTTCCATTGCTCATAGTGGTAAATGCGCGTAGACATGAAACCAAAATTGTACTGTCCCTTACATTTAATCCTAATTTTGTCACACACTCTTTAGAAATAAATGATTTCTGACTTCCTGAGTCTAATAAACATTGACAATCTACCCATTCATTGTTGAATTTAAAACCTTAATTTGAGCAGTACATAATAGAACTTGGTTGTTTACAGTCTTTCTTGACCCTCCTTCACAATATGAGGCACAAATTGACTTACAAATTGTCTCTTTCGTCATCTCAGGAATAGCTAGACTTGAATTCATGGATGGAAAACTGGTTTGTGAATTTGACTCGGACCTTAGAGATGGAATTTCTTTCCCTTCCATAACATGAGAGTGAGTTGTGTCTTCTCTTGCAGTTTAAACAAGAAACATTGACAGTGCAATTTCTCACTCTGTGATTTTTCAACAAACAATTAAAACACAAACCTTCCCTTTTTGCTAATTCTATTCTGTCCTGTACCTTAAGCTTCTGAAATTTAGCACATTTGTATAAAGCATGGTATCTCTTACAGCATGCACATCGTCCCTTCATTTGAGACGAGCGAGATGTAACCTTAGGCATGAATCTTTTATTAGTCTGAGTTTTGGTTGGCTGTAGAGTTTTAACATGACCCTTCAAAAATTCTAATAAGTCATTTAATGGAGGAATATCATCACCCTTAAGTGAGCGCTCCCACCAGCCTCTGGTTGTTGAATCCAATTTAAATTGAATGATGAACACAAATAATATGCTCGAGAACTCATCTGTATTAAAACTTAGAGCTTCTAAGGATCGAATACACTCTGTAGTTGAGTCAACAATATTTAAAATCTGTGCCACAATTTCATAATTTAATGTTGGCAAACTCAATATCTTCTTAATTAATGAAGCTACCAATTCTCTTTTCCGAAAATATCATTGGGAAAGTAGTTCCCTTGCAATTTCGAAATTTCGATCACAAATGGATAGGGACTGTATAATTTTTAAAGCTTCTCCTTTTAATGAACACTTTAAATACTGTAGTTTTTGAGCATCTGACAATTTTCCATTGTTTGTAATAGCTGCTTGGAACAGGTCACTAAATGGCAGCCATTCCTCAAAACTACCACTAAATGAGGGAAATGTCAATTTAGGTAATTTTAAATCTGACATTTCACTAGCTTTATCAACGTTGGAGATACTATTACTAATTTCCAATTTTAGATTTGTTCTATCTATCACTAATATCAACTCATCAATCGAATCTTGTGCTATTTGACTTTCCTCAATGTATTGTTCTATTTCGTCCTCCTTACAAATATCAAACAGTCTATCAAAGACTTCCTTTAATTAATTAGCAATTGCACCCAATTTTGAACAGTAAAGATCAAGTTGCACACCATCTGAATTGTCAACATTCCCTAGAATTTTCTCTCTTATTCTAATAAGACTACTCTTGACAACTCTCTTTTTTATATACAATGTTTTTAGATCCATTTTTAATAAACTAGAAATATCATACCTGAACAACTAAAGCAAAAGATCCTTTAACTAAAGCAATAGTCCAACGTCCAACTCTTGAAGTAGATCTTCACTCCAACTGAAAGGTCGTCTCTATCCAATTTACTCCACTGCACTCAACACTATCTTTATCCCATCCGCTCTATCCACGCCATCTGCACTGCACTCAACATTACCACCATCTGCCTCTGCACTCAACTTTACCACCATCCGCCTCGACGGACTAGAAAATGTTGTATAAAAATGATGTTGTGATGATGGTGGTGTAAAATGTTCCCGTTTACACGATCTAAAAGAACACAGTACACACTTCCTTTCTAACAATAACAACACAATTACACTTTAATGTCTCAATTGAGCAAGTGACACTCTGGCACTCCACAATCAAGCAACATTCTGGCACCCGACAATTATTTGATAATTACAATACTGGTTCCTGACCAGCCACACAGCTACCCACTCTGGTTAGCTCCCCGGTCAGTACACAACACTGACTCGACCCACCCAAAAGGGAAGCGCACAAATTTTCCCTCTCTAGGTGGGACAATCTCCCCTGCATTCTTAGGGATACTATTACCTCACCCACCTGACATGTGTGACAAAGCTATGGACTGTCCATCAACACTTGCTGACATCCACACACCTGACGCATGTTACAATTGAACTTAACAGAAGCAATTATTTTAGTTTTTAGGTGCAATGCCTCTTGGACTGCTAAGACCTGTTACACCACAAAAAAGCTTTGTTGAGAAGCTGGGCATTTGCTGTGTTCAAAACAGTAATGCTAACAAATACCCAGCTCAAAAGTTGCTTGTTCTCCTGCCAGTCTTGTGGCAATTCTGGGCTGTTGTTTGCATTCAGATGCACAGGTTATTTTTTTTTCTTAAACCTTGTGCATCATGATGACATAATACCCCCAGTAGAATTTGATAGTGGAAGAAAATTAAAAAATAATAATAATTAAAATTATAAGTACCAGTACAGTACCTTTAAAATCATCCTGTTTCATTCTCTCTGACATTTTTGGCCTTTGTGCAAATTGAAATAGCAAAACTCTTCATCTTTTATTTACCTGGCTATTCACCCTAAATGGTAAATTTGCTTCTAAAAGTGGGCAGAAACATTTGTAACTTCTTTTTGTGCATTTGAAATGTGGCATCCTCTTTAATTTGTGTTTTTCTTTGAGCCATTGCCTAACATTTTTTTCATCTATTTCAAATACATGACCAGCAGCTCAATTGCTATTACTTTAGGCATATTTGCTACTATTAGTTTGAATTCATTTTTGTAGTTTTTACATTTAATCATGATTGATCATCAGCAGTAGTAGATGCACCACTTGCATTAGATATCTCTATAGCATTAGATATCTCTATAGCAAGAGTAGTAGTAATAGTAGTACAGTAGAACCTCGAAAACTCGGCCTAATGTGGACCGAAGGGTGGCCGAGTTTGTGAAAATGCCGGGTTATCGGGAATGGGGTTAAAAAAGGATAAGTATGCGTGTTTCCTCAGAAAATACTGTACTGTACTTGTATGTATTGTTTGCTTGAGAATACAACAAAGAATAAACTGCCCAAATACCCTTAAACAAAGGAAAAGTACGTACTTTATGAAGGCATAGCCTTTACTACATGAAAATGAGCCTTTACTACATGAAAATGAAAATTAATGAATACACTGTGTACAGTAATTTACCTGATAAGACAGACTTCAGAAAAATACTTTATGAGAGCTTTTATACTTTTATAAAGCTGTCTATAATGAAACTTAATTAACTAAGGATTTTTTTGCCCTGCCAGGATGTGGCCGAGTTATCCGGAGTGCCGGGTTATCGAGAGCCGAGTTTTCGAGGTTCTACTGTACTACTATCTACAGAGTGTTTTGTAAATGATATGAAATTTTTCACACATAAGTCGCATCTTTGTATAAACCACTATCTACCTTTTCCAATGTAAAAAAAACATGTAAGCCATGACTTGCTTATGCTCCAAAAATTATAGTATATTTTGCATTTCAGATAATATCCGTTATTGTCATATATTCCACAACATGAAATACAATAGAACAGATTTAGGATAAAAGCACTCTATCATATCATAAATGTTTTCAATCTTCCTGTGAATAAGCAAGCTCTAACTTTGCAAATACCAAAACCCAAACTTGCAAAAAGCATATATATAAAGTTAGTGCTGTATATTTTATATAACAAACAACATGATCTATTATTAACCCAATGAAAAATAACATTTTATCATTCTAAACCTCAGGTGTTTTCTGAATTGTTTTAATTGTGAACAATATTGTTTTTGTTTTTGAACAATATTATTTGAGAAATATTCAAATAATCAAAAAATTATGATTTCTTTCAAACTTATTAATGGGAAAAGAAAAGAATTTGTATTAATGAACATGGAAAAATATAACAAGTATAATATATTAATTAAATTAATAATGTAGTTAANCACGATTATTATTTAAAAAGTTTACGTTAGGCTTAACACTGACGAAAATTCAACGCAAAGCGACACACAATGGAGAAAAATTTCAACACGAAATAAGTTAATATATTTTTTCGTACATAATCGGTTATCTGAAAAATAAGTTATCCGAACAACCCCAGTTCCCATTGATTCGGATAAACGATGCTCTAGTGTATTTTAGTTTTAATTAACTGGCTACCTAGTATAAATAAATATTAATTATTATTAAACAGCATCAATGTAAAGATCAAAATAAAATGAACAGATTATTTACAAAAATAATAAGTTGGATGAAATTAGCTTAGAAAGTACATAAAGTCAATTCAATCCAATTGAATTGACTTTATTATGTGACAACATTATGTGAATGAGCTTCCACATAATGTTGATAATTTTGGAAAAAAAAGACGACACAGTTTTACTTTTTTAAGGTTATCAATTATTTTGAGCAATCAAAATATCTGAACTTAAATTCCTTTTTTAAATTTTAAAATGAACAAAATTTATCATTGCATTGATTTTGAAACCAAAAAGATAATGAAAAATACACTTACAGTTATTTTGGTAATATAAATTTAAAAAAATATTCATAATTGGATTTACTAATAGCAATTATGTTTTCTAGCAACAAAAGTATTAACTTTATTCAAGAAATTTGAATATACAGATAATTTTTGTAGAAAGAAAAATCAATGTATCTTAATATAGAAAGTGATTAAGTTATATATAAATAAAAACTTAAATGTATTATAAATATTTAACAGGAACATTAAAAATATATAAGTGAATGTGATGTACAGTACCAGTGCATTTTAAATATTTTCTTGACATAATTTGTAGGTATTATAATTCTTGAAACATGTTTCAAAAATTTACTAAAGTGAAGCAACCAGTGAAATATACAAACAAACCATAGTCCAATTATATTATGTAATTTAATTATCTAATTAATAACTAGTAAAGGTTATGCATCTCTGCAGACAATCAAGTGAAAAAGAATGACAATTAGTTGCATTTAAAAATTATTATTTATATATATACAGAAATAATTTACTTAATTATTGTACTTTTGCTATTAAATTAAGCAAAATTTATTATTTTTACAAATATTAGCATGCTTTATTATTCCAAGAGATGTACTCTTTTTTGTAAATAAGAATGTTTTTAATGTATATTTTTATTAGGATTTTATTATTATAGATTATTTATTTTATTTAAATTATATTTTATTTGTGGTAATCTGTTTTAAATAAATTTTGTTTATTGAAAGATTCATATTTTTAAAACAAATGATAAAAATATTATTATTATTTATTTATTTATACTCTTTTCATTTATTAAGAGATTATTTGATATGAATTTATAATATATAATTTAATTAATGTTTATTTCATTTATTTATTTTGAAATGATTAGGAAAATCAAATTAAGGCTGATGTCATTAGGCAAGAAAAAAGAAATAAAGCATTTATTCCTCCAGAAGAACCAATTCAAGATAGAAAAGAAGTAAAAGGTAATAATTAATACATTAATTAATTAATTATTTTATAAAAGTAAAAATCTGAAATAATAGCTAAATGAAAATTTTGACAAAAATTATACCTAGTTGTTATATCAGATTTTTCATTATAGAAGAAATTTCTGATATCCCACTTTTTTTTACTGCTTTATTTGTAATAATATAATTATTCTCTTGCTCCTCTTCTCAACCCAAGGGATGGTGACAGCATCAAGTCCACCACTCATTTCTGTTTAGTGCCAGTTACTTAATCTTACTGTAATGTGATCGGCCTTTCACTATATCTCAGTACTCTATTCTTGGTCATCTTCCTATTGCTTTTTTTCTTCATAATTTCCTCAAATAATACATCCTCTATTCTGAATGTCTTAATAATTGTCCTATTATGTTGCTTATTTGTTTATTTTAAGTGTTAAGATGCTTCTGGTTCTCTTGCTCTCTGTAAAACTTGCTTGTTAGACAATGTTTTAGTCCATAAAGGCCTATAGTTTTGTTTTCTCTTTTTTTCTCAACATTCATGTTTTAGAATAACACAAAATCACTTCCTAAATATAACTTTTAATGAGATTTTTTTACTTCCACAGAAATGTTTTATGATGCTAACATTCCTTTCATTCTGTTGAATGCTTTATTTTCCTGTGCAATTTTCAATGTCATATCTTTTTCACACCTTTCATCAGATGTTATGAGGCTTCCCAGCTAACAGAAATTCTCCACACTATCTAATTTTTTCCTCTCCAGTATTATTTTGGTATGTTTTTTGTTTCATTTTGAACAAATCATTGTTTTTATTTTCATGTGATTTATTTTCAAGTTGAATGTGGCCTTTAGTGCATCATTAATGCCTCCTCTGGTTGCAAAATTTAACTCTTGTTTACATTTTGCAACCAGAGCTATGTCATCTGCAAAACATATTTTGTTGAAGATTTTACCATTTATCTTTATACCATTATGGTCAGTTTCCCTATTTTCCTTCATAGCTACGTGAATACTGAATAAAATAGATGATAGTTCACAAAATGTCCAGCCATATATGAGTCTTTTCAAAATTCTTGCTTTTCTCTTACCTTTCCCTATTAACGCTACTTTGTCTTTGTACAGTTAATATACAGTAGTACCTTGTATTTTGAATGCTTCAGCATTTGAACACTAAATTTGACAAAAATTCATCTTTGAGTTTGAACAATGCGTCAAAGTTTAAATTGCATGTACAGTTCATGAAAAAACATGCTTGAAGTGTAAACACGATCTGTTTTGCAGCCAAGTCACTTCTCACTCTAGCATTATGCTAATATGTTTTCAGAGGGGGTTTTTTTTTTGGTTTTGATATTTTTGGTTATATATATTGTGTGTTATTGACAATTTTTAACAATTTCTTACTGCAATTTTTCTTTGTAAACAGCTTTTGGGCATCCCATACATTTTGTATCCTTTAGTTCAAAAATTTCTAAAGAAAACTTTTTAAACCACGTTTGACATGTTTGAAGTTTAGGAGCACCTTCTCCATACAAACTAAAATTTTTATATTATTATTATTGTTGTTTGTATGGCATTATATCCCGAACTCATGTAGCAGGATATGTCTGATATGCTTTTTATCTGAAGACATAACATCTTGATTTTATTCAAACAAAATATTAAGTATAAAGTTTAAAATAAATTTATAAACAAAGAACACAATATCAGATTAGCAATAATATGTTAAATTTCACAACTGTTACAATTAAATGACATATCTATATTAAGTAACCACTGCTGTTAAAAATATTCAAAAATTTTCTGTTTCATCCAATGTAACCTTTGCTTATCTACCATGGCATCTGAGAAGTGTGTAAAAGCAACTAAGCCTAAGAGGAAGGTTGTAATACGGACAACTGACAAGAAAAATAAACTTATTTATGGTACACATGTTGGATCTGCAGCCTTGCTTAAAATGCCAAAGTCAATGGTTTGCAACCAGTTAATGCAATTTTTATATTATTATATTGTATATTTTTTATATTTATGTATTTTATTTATTGTTTTTTTTTCTTAATTTATTATTGGGTCATTTAATTGTCTTATATTTTCCTTAAATTATGTGTATTTACTACAGTAGATCCCCCTATAAAACCGTTTCCTATAGTTATGATTCCTATAAAAATTGTGGCATTATCCGTAAACAACGGTAAAAATAACTCCTATAATACGTAAAACGTCATCGGGCAGCCGAACTACTTACCCGCCGTCCGTAGCGCCACGCTACGGAGGTTTAGGCGGATAAATTGAGTTTAGTATCGTCTGTTCATATAATTATATATAAATTAGGTACTGTACATATAATTATATATTAATTATATATAAATTAGGTACTGTATATATAATTATATATTAACTTAATTTATTGTAACTTTATTATAATTAAATATATATTTTTCGCCGTCTAGCGTCACGCTACGGCGAGTTAGGCGACCTATCGTCTGTCCAGTACTGTAATTTTATACATTTCTTGTGAAAGAAACATTTCTTATTTAACGGCCATAAAAATTATTTATATTAAGGATGTCTCCAAAGGTCAACGAAGTTTTCGCAGAAAAATAATATCAGAAATCGCGGCCGCGGTTTGATGCGCTGTTCCGCGACGAAACCAAGCTTTAGCAACGGGCGTAGTCGAACGGTACACACTCGGTAAGCAATCCTACAATTTTTTGTTTATAACGTAGTTTATACGGATTATTTTCAAAAAAATATACGTATTTTGGAAATGTTGAGTCGAATTAGTCTAGAATCGATTAATTTTATGAAAGAAAACCTTTCAAACAGCCGTAGTCCGTAAACTATGATTCCTACAAAATTGATTCATAAAGAACGGAACGTATCTACCGTCTTATAGGGGGATCTACTGTATTTTAAGTTTATCCAAATGGGTATTGTTTAGGGTCTGAATGAATTAATTCATTTTCCATTATTTCTAATGGGAAAAATTGATTCAGATTTCAAATATCCTCCTGGAATGAATTAAATTCAAAGTATGAGACTCCACTGTATAATTCTTCTGTCCCTATAGTTAATTCTAAACTCCTTTAGGATATTCAACATTATTGTCCAATCTTTTTCCATATTGATAAAAGCAATGGATACTGGCATATCTGCTCTTATTGATTTTTCTAAGATCTTAAAATAACCTCTCTTATGCCTTTGTTTTTTATAGTCCTCAGAGATATTGTCATTGATAATATATAATTATTTATCCAGTAAATATTGATAGTTTATTACAAATGATTGTAATAATTTTTTTATATAAATTTATAATAATATAAAATAATTANTAAAAAAAAAAAAAAACTAAAACTATCGAGCATAATATTTTAATACAATGACAATGTGATATATCATATTATTTGGGACCTTGTTACAATTCATTTTACAAATTATAACAAGGTTTTACAAATTGTTTTAGTTTTTTTTTAGTATATGGGTTACATTAAAAATTGTGAATACAGTGCACTGTATATATTATATATTCCTTTGTATTGGTTAACTAGTGGTGTTATAATTGTTATGTTGTTGCCATGTGTTTGTAAGCTGATGAGGGGTTCTTGTACCCGAAATGCATCCTTATCTAAATTTGAAATGTGATTATTAAAGACTAACTTTATTGTAAAAGTTCTGGTCCTTCTTTCTATCAGCCTTGGTGTGATAAGCCCTCCAAATTGTTAAATCCTATTTTTTAGGTTATCTAATTCTATCTAATTTAAGTTTAGCGTGCTAGTAATTTTCAAATTTTATGAAAGTATAGTATTTTCTTCACTAAAAAATTTCATTTTTAATTTTGCATTGTACAAAAGTGTTTCAATAAGTAATACCTTTTATTTTTTTAAACAAACATTTTAATGTATATGCAAAAACGTGAATATAGTAAATGAAGTTTGAATTTCTGGCAACACTATTGCACAATAAGAACACTTGTGACTTGTGTTGCCTGTTGGACATTTCTGACAAATGGGAAGAAAAGAGCAGCACAGTGTTCTTTGTTTTCTATAGGCAGGGGGCAAGAAATGTGAACAAATTCATGCGGAAATGCTGAACATGTATGCTGATGATTTCATGGACGATTCAAATGTCCATCGATTGTGAGAAATGATTAAAAATGGTTGTCAGTGTGTGATTGATAATGTGAGCATTGGGATTTATAGGTTAATTACCAGGTTGTTCAATAAGTTTTGTCGTTTGATAAGAGATGGCGTTATTAGGATCATCACTTTATTTCTCTAAAAATAGTACTACTATTTCATAAGCACATGTCAAGTTTCAAGTAGATCTGTCAACTCGTTTGTATATTTGCATCTGTTCAAAGTGGACATGTCACTATATTTTTTTACAATGGAAAAAATTGAATATAGTGCAGTGATAAAATTCTTATTTTTTGGAAGATGTAGCACCAAAACAAATTCATGAACGATTGTTAAAAGTGTATAAGGACTCTTTCCCTTCAATTAGAACAGTAGAAAGTCGGGTTAAACGTGGTCATACAAGTTGTGAAGGACATCCAAAAAGTGCATCAACACTAGAAATTGTAGCAAAAATACAGCATATGGTTTTGGAAGATCGTCGATTAACCAAGAGAGATTTAATAGAAGCCCTAGGGATCTTGTTAGGCAGTGTGAGCAGTATTTTGACTGAGGTTTTGGGTTACAGAAACCTGTGTGCACAATGGGTGCTGCATTCGCTAACTATAGAACAAAAACACATTGAAATGCAACTTTCTCAGCAACATTTGGAGCATTTTAGAAAGGATAAAAAGGATTTTGTGCATTGTTTCATCACTATAGATGAGACTTGAGTCTGCCACCATGATCCTGAATCAAAACAAGAGGCTAAGGAGTGGTGTGAACCCGGTACTTTAGCTCCGAAGCGAGATAGGGTCCAGAAATCGGCCAAGAAGCTGTTAATATCAGTTTTTTGAGATGCAAAAAGAATTTTGTTTGTGAACTTTTAAACTGGTAAAACAATAAACTCAGATTATTATTGTAACCTTTTGGACCAGCTGGATGTAAAAAGTTGTGAGAAAAGACCTGGTTTAAAGAAGAAAAAAAAATCATTTTTCATCAAGACAATGCACTCTCTCACACAGCTCAAAAAACCATCGCAAAAATCAGTAAATTAAAATACGAATTGTTGCAACATCCTCCCTATTTGCCAGATTTAGCTCCCTCTGACTTCTGGCTGTTCTCACATCTCAAAAAATTCATGCGTGGAAATGATTTTCATCGAATGAAGAGGTAATAGCAGTCATGGAAGCATATTTTGACAGTCTTCCAGATTCTCACTTTAGGGATGGAATCCATAAATTAGAAAATCACTGGAACAAGTGTATTGAAGTTCAGGGAGATTATATTGAATAATAAAATGTATTTCAAACCATAAAATCATGTTTTTCTTATCGAACGACAAAATTTATTGAACAACCTGATAGTGTAAGAAAATATATTATTTCTCTACACATTGTCTACAAAAAGGAAAGTTACATTCATCGTTTTTGGAGAAAAGGGAAACCAACTTTCCCACGGGAGCTTATCTACAATTCTGATGATCCTATGTCTGTTTACCTTCTTTGCACTCATTACACATCCCATAGAAACTGCGGTCCCCTTTTATGCTATTGGTCAAATTGTACTATAAAAAGGGTGATTTTTCCACCATTTGGGGCAGTTCTCTATAATAAAGTTGCCACAGAAGGCAGTCAATAGAAATCTGACATTGCCACATAGATGATGGGCAGTCCTAGAAATTATGGATCATAATTGTAAAGTATCGTCACCAGGGGAAAGCTTTTCTAATCTACATTCTCCAGCGCTTACTTCTTTGTGGATAAAAAGCCGAAACACTCCAAGAAGGTTAGATGGTATCAAGAAGACGTTTGTATGTCACTAGTTCCTATTTTAGAAAAATTTTTATATTTTTTAATTGAAAAATTTTGTGTTTTTTAAAAGGACTTTTTAGTGTTTTGGCAGCTAGTAGCCTAAAAAGGAAAGTTGGTTGCCAGGATTGTATTGTCTGAAACACAGAAGTAATAAATAGTGGTCCCTGTTTGAGTGAACTTTGTCTTTAAAAAAAAATATATGTATATATATATATATATATTTTAAAAAGTTAATCATTATGTTTACTTATTGATTTCATTTATTTGCTAAGTTCGGGCCATTCACCCGCTACAAGTCGGACTTACCCGCAACTCCCCCCACTCATCAAAGTAACAGCTCTCCTAATTAAATGATAACTTAAACATGTGATAGGGTGCGAATCTCACCCCTATCTGGTGTTGGGAGCTTGACAGAAGATGACAGTTATACGATTGCCTTGTCTTTGCACCTTCTTTAACTTTCAATTTAAAGCCATCCTATAACTCTGTGGGCAAGTCTTATGGACTTGATTGCTGATTAAGCAATAAAGAGTTTAGTTACAACTCTTTACTCCCAGTTATCCTCACAATAAGCACAGGTCAGATCATCCAGTAAGTGCAGCTTTGCCTCAAACAGTCACTGCTGTTGATTGAATGATTCAAAGCAACCGTTGCATTTGCTTGAAGATGTCAGAAAAATGCTTGGTGTCCTGTTTGGTTCTTTGAAGAAATTCCTGGCTAGAGAGAGGTTCCATTCCGTTAAGGAGGTTAAATTGGCTGTTCGCAGATGGTTGTATGGCCAGGAAATAGTGTTCTACAACGCAGGCATCTTCAAACGGGGGTACTGTTAGGACAAGTGCTTGAACCTGAATGGTTCCTATGTCAAGAAGTAGCCTAATCCACATATTTCATTTTGTATATTCTGTATTTTCCATATGCATTAAAACTTTTGCTTAAAAAAAATAAAAGGCATTACTTATTGAAGCCCCCTCGTCTAATTATTTCAGGAAAACATAATAAGTAATTTTCAAAATGAACAAAACTTGACACAGTTTTTAAATGTAGAGTCAACATGTCTGCATATTAAAAATACCAAAAGTATTTAATAACTAGAAATGTTTCAGCTTTTATAGACCATTCTTAAAGAACAGAATGCATTTGAATCATAGAATGGAACAACATTGAATAGATTTTTAAATTAATTAATTAATCATCAAACAGAATTTTGCAACATATTGTGATAGTCCATATTATTAAATATATATAATTTTTTATCCACAAATAAACATATTATTTTATCATAGAAATTATAAAAATTCTGTGAATTACGTATTACTTTTCATACATTCTCTAATTGAGTGGCATCTCAGGCATTGGTTATATTGGGATGTTTACAGAAAATATAAATTGGGATATCAGTTCATCATTTCAATAATTAATTTCACAAAAGCATTAATACAAATTAGCAGAAAAATCAATGTTAATATCTAATTAGTTAACATCGGTATGAATTGATGCTGGGGATAAAAATCTAGAGAGTGTTGAGCTCTCAAAATTTTGCTCTTGGTATACAGTTTATTTGTGGAAAAGTTATGATGCAATTTTGATAATTTTGCAAGATTAAATAAAATTTACTTTGATATAAACATCATATTGTAATGTTTAATAAAAGTAACTGTATTTTGAAATAAAGATAATTTTTCAATAGCTCATCTGACCATAAGACCATTTTTTAAAATAAAGGGACTTGTTTGGAATTAGCTCTCTAAATTCAATTTTTTTTTTATCAAAATGAAGTAAATTATATCATCTGATATTGTCAAGAAACAATGTATTTTTATGTAAAATTAATGTAAGAAATTTTTTAATTTTTTATAATTCTGTGGTTTGTTACTTTTCTGTATTTCAAATTAAATGTAACTAACCCATAGATGAATGAGTAATCCCTAATTATTCTAATAAAGTAATGTATCTGATTATTTAACTATGTAATAATGATAAATGTCACAAATTAATACTGAATTCAGGTTTATTAGTAATTAGATTGATGAATTATGATATATTTTGTGCTTAATTGTCATTTATATTTTTAATTTAAATAACAAAAAAAATGTAACTTTATAACATTTTGTATTTTCAGAAAAGAGGATTCAGGCCAGATCAAGATACATATGAAATACCCCAGAAAAAGAAAANATCTAATAACTTGAAAACAAATAAATTAATTAATGATCAATTACATTACAAATTTTTAATTACCATATCAATAATCAATTAATTCATTGATTGATTATTGATATGGATTATTTCCTACAAACCTATAAATTGATTAATTACAGCACTATATTCAAAATAAAATATTTTTCTCCTGACTTCCATTTTCTTTTGAAATATATTTGATTATGGATTGTTATATTTTATTGGAATCTGATTGTTTATGTTATCATTTGAAAAATACTTGTACGATAAAAAAGGGTGTACAAGAATTTTTCGTTTTCCTTAAGTTTTAAAAGAAAAATACAAAAAGTCTTCTTACATTCTTTACACAGGAATAGTAAATATTCTAAGATATAAAAACTAAATACTTTTAACAAAAATAGTACTTGAACTTGGCACCATATCCAAACATGTAGGCTGAACAATGTGCTACCTATGAGTGTATATAGATTTTCTTTTTCACTAGACTGTAACAGAATCAAAAATACATCTGCTATAAATGTTTAAATACCATCATTTGGTTATAAAGAAGGCAGTTATTCAGGACCAGATATATATTAGAAGAGATAGTCTTTGATTATATGCCACTGACAAGGTTGAATTCCTGGAAGACATGTGGCTTAAAATGGTATTATAATCAACTTGCAATGAAAACTCATTATGAGTTTTATTAAAAAGCTTAATTTTGATTTTTCATAATTAATTATTGCTAGATCTAAAGACTGAGGGAAAGACTAAATACCTACATAAATTGGATATTGTCTTATCTGTTTGTGTAGATGAGTGTTTTTTAATGGAGGCGATATCGTCCCCATGTGGACATTTTTCCATGTTGGAGGTGATTAGTAACAATTTATATTTTGGAGGACAAAAAACAATTTTCAGGGTGATACAGTAAAACATTATATTAAGAATAATTTGATATTTTATTCATGATATCGTACAATAATTAAACAAATAATATTATACTAGTGACTAGTCTATTCAATGCAATATGAATTTGACCTTAGCCTTGTCCCTCAGCATTGGAATTTTGAAGCTTGCAGCGGATAAAAAGTGTTATATTTTATTATATTTGTTAAATTTGTTAATACTTATGTTTTTGTAATACTTAATTTTGTTAATTATATCAAAATCTAATATGTATTCTGAGTAAATAAATATTTAATTTTTTACAAAGTATATAATTATCAAATAAACTAATAACCCAACAAAATTTTTTTCGGAGTGAAAGGGGCGATACTATTATTGAAGAGGGCGACAGTTCGTTAGAGGTTGAGAAACACTGGTGTAGATGATGATTACAAATTCAGCCACAAGTTTCTTCTGGGTATCTTGACTTCTTTCAAATTTTCAATAGTTTAGATGGAGCTGTTCTGTAATTGTTTACTGGATGAAACTGCAGCTAGAATTAAGAACTGGCTTTCTGAAGAGTTGGAAGATATAGGCAAGTAGGATGAAACAATCTGAGATAACAAAAGCATGTAACAAAACCAGAAATTGTGTGCAAGCTGAACAACATTGTGTTTATGCTGATAAGGGTAACATACCAGTGTTTCTAACTCATGGAACTTACAGAGAAAAATAAGGGAATATCTTATGAGGACTTACTAAACTATGCTTAACAGGTCCTACAACTTAGTTGCTACGTACGGTGAAGTTGCTAATCAAAGACAGGAAGTTTCTAAGATTTTTGAAGTTCTCACCCCTGCAGAGAGCTGTTGCATCTAGACTCTTTGGTAGGATCAAAATGCATAAATCAAATTGGCCACTAAGGCCATTGTTAGAATAGACATATACTCCACTGGTTACACTGGAAAGAACCTTACATCAGTTGCTTAACTTAATAGGTCCTGGATCTGAATATACAAAAGCAATGCTGAGGAAGTTGTTCTAGTCCTAAAAAGTCATACAAGAGGAAAATGTGTTGATGATAAAAGTGACTGATTATCTGGACTTAATTTATAAAATTTTTTGTTTGGGACAGTATGTACTATTAACAGGAGGTAGGCATGTCTATGGGCTCATTCTAGCAACATTTCTGAGACAGTGGTCTTTGTGAGTAGAAAATCTGGTGGTTAACAAATATAAAAATCTTATTTGTTAATACATTAATAATATTCTCATACTATGGAATAATGGAGGCAAACTGTGGGATTTTATAGAAGAAATTGGTAATAATTCAGTATCCAACTTTGGATTGATTGGACTAGTCAAGAAGAGGTCATCTTCTTAGACCTCTACATCTATAATTTAGGAGGTGGTTATGGCACAAGACTGTATAAGAAGCCTACTAGCTGTGATTCTTACATACATTGGCAATCATGAGACATTATGGTCCATAAGTTAGGAACCTTCAGAGCCCAATAAAGAGGGCAATAAAGCACTCTTTGTTAATAACACAGTCTGCAAGAATTTTTATGTTTTATACAAACAGCAATTAATAATAATTTCCCTCCCAATGTAATTAAAGACTTTATGAGTGCAACTTTAAATAGGTGAAAAGAAGGCAAAAAAAGCTGTCCAGGCAACTAAAGGGAATATATGCATAGTAATTAGTAAAATGATAGTTTCTCTCCTGACCAGTTACATTACAGACAATGATATTACCTGTAATGCAAAATCGTACATTGACATAATGAACACAAGTTTATTACTCATTAAAAGCTACCCAGCTTTTAATGAGTAATAAACAAACAGTTGAGTGGATAAGCAAACAGTCTGATTAATTGGGCAGTGCTACATATATCTTTTTGCATGCAAACTTGGAATTATTAATGCCCATTACTCCTTTGTCTTAGACTGCCATTTTAGACTCTTAATATACTTACTAATTTTTTTGATTCAAAAAGTCCTTTCTAACATAATCTAGAATCAGCATTAATACACGTGGAGTGTATTTGTTGAAGGTCATGTAGTGTGGGTGGCTACAAGGCCACATTTATTCATTGTATTGTGTTTTATTTAATTCAATTTGTTTATAATTTCTTGTTTTAATTTATTTTGATTTTTCTTTATTTTATTAATTTTTGAATAATTATAACTTGTAATTTTAAATTTTAAAAAGTTTGAACATAGAGATGGTTTATCTTTCAAATATATTAGTTTTAAAATGTGATAATTTTCACAATTGCTGATGCTCTTATAAAAGAACAAAACTATTACTGAATAAAATTTAACTTGGTTTTCAAAATTAAACATTTTTTCTTCTCATCTTTGAGTAGTTTTATCATAACTTTTATATATTAATTGTCTTCATGTATAAATGTGCCGAATATCATATGGTGCTGAAACTCTGTGAAATTATTGTGCAACAAAAAATTAAAATGGATTCTATTAATAATTTTAAAAAATCAGTTACTATTGTTTTAGTGTATATTTATATTGTGAAAGACATAATAAAAATGAATTTTTTACATTTATTATAATTTTTAAAAATTTGTACACTCTCAATACATGAACTTATTTTCTAAATTAGATGGGTCTTTTTGTAAAACATTTTTTTTTATATAAAAATTTTATATAGGATATGCAAATTTTTTATTAAAAGTATATAGGATATGTAATTTTTGTTGTTATTATAGTCAAATTTTTTTACTTAAAAATGGAGAATCTTAAGCTGCATTTTTGTCATTTTATGCTTTTCTTTTTCTATAAAAAGAAAAATGCTACAACTGCACACAAAAGGTCTGTGCTGTTTATGGGAAAGCTGCTATCAATGTTTATACATGTCAAAAATGATTTAAGAGGTTCAGTGCAGGAAACTTTCTTTAGAAGATGCATTATGATCTGGAAGCTCCTCAGCTGTTGATGATGCAAGCACTGCACTAATTAATGAAAATCCATATACACCACCATGGAAATTGCAAAAGTGCTATCCATCACTTAGATTCATTGTTGGCTAAAAAAAAGGTCCTATATCACTGATTGATATATTGAATCCAAAATTCAAATGAAATCTTAAAGCAGTGTTTTTCAACCTTTTTCTAACAGTGGCACCTCCAAATTGGTAATTTTTGTTTTATGGCACCCTTACTTTGTTATAAATTAGTTTTTGTACTTTTAGTAACAAGTTGCACATTATGAAAATGCTTGGCACTTATTTTGCAACATCCTTGAAGTGTT
The DNA here is from genome assembly GCF_000671375.1 of Centruroides sculpturatus. Taxonomy (NCBI): domain Eukaryota; kingdom Metazoa; phylum Arthropoda; class Arachnida; order Scorpiones; family Buthidae; genus Centruroides; species Centruroides sculpturatus. Next base: position 998,749 of record NW_019384361.1, on the reverse strand, counting down.
GTCATGGCATCTTGATTGAAAACTACTGACTTAGGGCCTAAGTGCTACATTACCTGAAAATACACTGAAATTGAAACCAAAAATGATGCACCTTCTTAGTTTTTCTTTACATAACAATAATGTTATTTAGAAAATTTGTTTATCTGGTTGCTGTTGTATTTATTCATTTTTAAAATTTTTTTACTTAAAAATGGAGAATCTTAAGCTGCATTTTTGTCATTTTATGCTTTTCTTTTTCTATAAAAAGAAAAATGCTACAACTGCACACAAAAGGTCTGTGCTGTTTATGGGAAAGCTGCTATCAATGTTTATACATGTCAAAAATGATTTAAGAGGTTCAGTGCAGGAAACTTTCTTTAGAAGATGCATTATGATCTGGAAGCTCCTCAGCTGTTGATGATGCAAGCACTGCACTAATTAATGAAAATCCATATACACCACCATGGAAATTGCAAAAGTGCTATCCATCACTTAGATTCATTGTTGGCTAAAAAAAAGGTCCTATATCACTGATTGATATATTGAATCCAAAATTCAAATGAAATCTTAAAGCAGTGTTTTTCAACCTTTTTCTAACAGTGGCACCTCCAAATTGGTAATTTTTGTTTTATGGCACCCTTACTTTGTTATAAATTAGTTTTTGTACTTTTAGTAACAAGTTGCACATTATGAAAATGCTTGGCACTTATTTTGCAACATCCTTGAAGTGTTGTCATGGCATCCTGATTGAAAACTACTGACTTAGGGCCTAAGTGCTACATTACCTGAAAATACACTGAAATTGAAACCAAAAATGATGCACCTTCTTAGTTTTTCTTTACATAACAATAATGTTATTTAGAAAATTTGTTTATCTGGTTGCTGTTGTATTTATTCATTTTTAAAATTTTTTTACTGGGTTAGCTTATTATCTATTGCATAAGAAATAAGTTTTATTGTATTCTATGTAAATTTTAAAATTGTTGAATTTCATAAAAGTATAACTTCAATATTTCTAAAAATTTTTTTATAATTCATTAGTAGTCTTATTGAATCAAGAATTTACATTCTAACAAAGTTTTGCATTTGGTTATCAAATAATAACATATTAATGATTTAATACAAGTAATTCAAATATAATAATTTTAGGTAACTAAGTATAAAATTTGTATTTATTACAAAATATATTTAATTAGAAATTATATATTATTGTTATTTTTCAGATACCAAAATTAATATAGAACAATTTAAAAAGAATATCAAGAAATCACAGGTTTAGTATAAAACTTTATTATGATCTTAAAAATATTTGTATAAATACATTTTAAAATATCTTTCATGCTAAGTTTAGCATAATAATAAACAAAATTTTTAGTCCATGACTATAAATTAGATAGAATTAGATAACCTAAAAAATAGGATTTAACAGTTTGGAGGGCTTATCACACCAAGGCTGATAGAAAGAAGGACCAGAACTTTTACAATAAAGTTAGTCTTTAATAATCACATTTCAAATTTAGATAAGGATGCATTTCGGGTACAAGAACCCCTCATCAGCTTACAAACACATGGCAACAACATAACAATTATAACACCACTAGTTAACCAATACAAAGGAATATCTAATATATACAGTGCACTGTATTCACAATTTTTAAGGTAACCCATATACTAAAAAAAAAGAAAAAAAACTAAAACTATCGAGCATAATATTTTAATACAATGACAATGTGATATATCATATTATTTGGGACCTTGTTACAATTCATTTTACAAATTATAACAAGGTTTTACAAATTGTTTTAGTTTTTTTTTAGTATATGGGTTACATTAAAAATTGTGAATACAGTGCACTGTATATATTATATATTCCTTTGTATTGGTTAACTAGTGGTGTTATAATTGTTATGTTGTTGCCATGTGTTTGTAAGCTGATGAGGGGTTCTTGTACCCGAAATGCATCCTTATCTAAATTTGAAATGTGATTATTAAAGACTAACTTTATTGTAAAAGTTCTGGTCCTTCTTTCTATCAGCCTTGGTGTGATAAGCCCTCCAAATTGTTAAATCCTATTTTTTAGGTTATCTAATTCTATCTAATTTAAGTTTAGCGTGCTAGTAATTTTCAAATTTTATGAAAGTATAGTATTTTCTTCACTAAAAAATTTCATTTTTAATTTTGCATTGTACAAAAGTGTTTCAATAAGTAATACCTTTTATTTTTTTAAACAAACATTTTAATGTATATGCAAAAACGTGAATATAGTAAATGAAGTTTGAATTTCTGGCAACACTATTGCACAATAAGAACACTTGTGACTTGTGTTGCCTGTTGGACATTTCTGACAAATGGGAAGAAAAGAGCAGCACAGTGTTCTTTGTTTTCTATAGACAGGGGGCAAGAAATGTGAACAAATTCATGCGGAAATGCTGAACATGTATGCTGATGATTTCATGGACGATTCAAATGTCCATCGATTGTGAGAAATGATTAAAAATGGTTGTCAGTGTGTGATTGATAATGTGAGCATTGGGATTTATAGGTTAATTACCAGGTTGTTCAATAAGTTTTGTCGTTTGATAAGAGATGGCGTTATTAGGATCATCACTTTATTTCTCTAAAAATAGTACTACTATTTCATAAGCACATGTCAAGTTTCAAGTAGATCTGTCAACTCGTTTGTATATTTGCATCTGTTCAAAGTGGACATGTCACTATATTTTTTTACAATGGAAAAAATTGAATATAGTGCAGTGATAAAATTCTTATTTTTTGGAAGATGTAGCACCAAAACAAATTCATGAACGATTGTTAAAAGTGTATAAGGACTCTTTCCCTTCAATTAGAACAGTAGAAAGTCGGGTTAAACGTGGTCATACAAGTTGTGAAGGACATCCAAAAAGTGCATCAACACTAGAAATTGTAGCAAAAATACAGCATATGGTTTTGGAAGATCGTCGATTAACCAAGAGAGATTTAATAGAAGCCCTAGGGATCTTGTTAGGCAGTGTGAGCAGTATTTTGACTGAGGTTTTGGGTTACAGAAACCTGTGTGCACAATGGGTGCTGCATTCGCTAACTATAGAACAAAAACACATTGAAATGCAACTTTCTCAGCAACATTTGGAGCATTTTAGAAAGGATAAAAAGGATTTTGTGCATTGTTTCATCACTATAGATGAGACTTGAGTCTGCCACCATGATCCTGAATCAAAACAAGAGGCTAAGGAGTGGTGTGAACCCGGTACTTTAGCTCCGAAGCGAGATAGGGTCCAGAAATCGGCCAAGAAGCTGTTAATATCAGTTTTTTGAGATGCAAAAAGAATTTTGTTTGTGAACTTTTAAACTGGTAAAACAATAAACTCAGATTATTATTGTAACCTTTTGGACCAGCTGGATGTAAAAAGTTGTGAGAAAAGACCTGGTTTAAAGAAGAAAAAAAAATCATTTTTCATCAAGACAATGCACTCTCTCACACAGCTCAAAAAACCATCGCAAAAATCAGTAAATTAAAATACGAATTGTTGCAACATCCTCCCTATTTGCCAGATTTAGCTCCCTCTGACTTCTGGCTGTTCTCACATCTCAAAAAATTCATGCGTGGAAATGATTTTCATCGAATGAAGAGGTAATAGCAGTCATGGAAGCATATTTTGACAGTCTTCCAGATTCTCACTTTAGGGATGGAATCCATAAATTAGAAAATCACTGGAACAAGTGTATTGAAGTTCAGGGAGATTATATTGAATAATAAAATGTATTTCAAACCATAAAATCATGTTTTTCTTATCGAACGACAAAATTTATTGAACAACCTGATAGTGTAAGAAAATATATTATTTCTCTACACATTGTCTACAAAAAGGAAAGTTACATTCATCGTTTTTGGAGAAAAGGGAAACCAACTTTCCCACGGGAGCTTATCTACAATTCTGATGATCCTATGTCTGTTTACCTTCTTTGCACTCATTACACATCCCATAGAAACTGCGGTCCCCTTTTATGCTATTGGTCAAATTGTACTATAAAAAGGGTGATTTTTCCACCATTTGGGGCAGTTCTCTATAATAAAGTTGCCACAGAAGGCAGTCAATAGAAATCTGACATTGCCACATAGATGATGGGCAGTCCTAGAAATTATGGATCATAATTGTAAAGTATCGTCACCAGGGGAAAGCTTTTCTAATCTACATTCTCCAGCGCTTACTTCTTTGTGGATAAAAAGCCGAAACACTCCAAGAAGGTTAGATGGTATCAAGAAGACGTTTGTATGTCACTAGTTCCTATTTTAGAAAAATTTTTATATTTTTTAATTGAAAAATTTTGTGTTTTTTAAAAGGACTTTTTAGTGTTTTGGCAGCTAGTAGCCTAAAAAGGAAAGTTGGTTGCCAGGATTGTATTGTCTGAAACACAGAAGTAATAAATAGTGGTCCCTGTTTGAGTGAACTTTGTCTTTAAAAAAAAATATATGTATATATATATATATATATTTTAAAAAGTTAATCATTATGTTTACTTATTGATTTCATTTATTTGCTAAGTTCGGGCCATTCACCCGCTACAAGTCGGACTTACCCGCAACTCCCCCCACTCATCAAAGTAACAGCTCTCCTAATTAAATGATAACTTAAACATGTGATAGGGTGCGAATCTCACCCCTATCTGGTGTTGGGAGCTTGACAGAAGATGACAGTTATACGATTGCCTTGTCTTTGCACCTTCTTTAACTTTCAATTTAAAGCCATCCTATAACTCTGTGGGCAAGTCTTATGGACTTGATTGCTGATTAAGCAATAAAGAGTTTAGTTACAACTCTTTACTCCCAGTTATCCTCACAATAAGCACAGGTCAGATCATCCAGTAAGTGCAGCTTTGCCTCAAACAGTCACTGCTGTTGATTGAATGATTCAAAGCAACCGTTGCATTTGCTTGAAGATGTCAGAAAAATGCTTGGTGTCCTGTTTGGTTCTTTGAAGAAATTCCTGGCTAGAGAGAGGTTCCATTCCGTTAAGGAGGTTAAATTGGCTGTTCGCAGATGGTTGTATGGCCAGGAAATAGTGTTCTACAACGCAGGCATCTTCAAACGGGGGTACTGTTAGGACAAGTGCTTGAACCTGAATGGTTCCTATGTCAAGAAGTAGCCTAATCCACATATTTCATTTTGTATATTCTGTATTTTCCATATGCATTAAAACTTTTGCTTAAAAAAAATAAAAGGCATTACTTATTGAAGCCCCCTCGTCTAATTATTTCAGGAAAACATAATAAGTAATTTTCAAAATGAACAAAACTTGACACAGTTTTTAAATGTAGAGTCAACATGTCTGCATATTAAAAATACCAAAAGTATTTAATAACTAGAAATGTTTCAGCTTTTATAGACCATTCTTAAAGAACAGAATGCATTTGAATCATAGAATGGAACAACATTGAATAGATTTTTAAATTAATTAATTAATCATCAAACAGAATTTTGCAACATATTGTGATAGTCCATATTATTAAATATATATAATTTTTTATCCACAAATAAACATATTATTTTATCATAGAAATTATAAAAATTCTGTGAATTACGTGTTACTTTTCATACATTCTCTAATTGAGTGGCATCTCAGGCATTGGTTATATTGGGATGTTTACAGAAAATATAAATTGGGATATCAGTTCATCATTTCAATAATTAATTTCACAAAAGCATTAATACAAATTAGCAGAAAAATCAATGTTAATATCTAATTAGTTAACATCGGTATGAATTGATGCTGGGGATAAAAATCTAGAGAGTGTTGAGCTCTCAAAATTTTGCTCTTGGTATACAGTTTATTTGTGGAAAAGTTATGATGCAATTTTGATAATTTTGCAAGATTAAATAAAATTTACTTTGATATAAACATCATATTGTAATGTTTAATAAAAGTAACTGTATTTTGAAATAAAGATAATTTTTCAATAGCTCATCTGACCATAAGACCATTTTTTAAAATAAAGGGACTTGTTTGGAATTAGCTCTCTAAATTCAATTTTTTTTTTATCAAAATGAAGTAAATTATATCATCTGATATTGTCAAGAAACAATGTATTTTTATGTAAAATTAATGTAAGAAATTTTTTAATTTTTTATAATTCTGTGGTTTGTTACTTTTCTGTATTTCAAATTAAATGTAACTAACCCATAGATGAATGAGTAATCCCTAATTATTCTAATAAAGTAATGTATCTGATTATTTAACTATGTAATAATGATAAATGTCACAAATTAATACTGAATTCAGGTTTATTAGTAATTAGATTGATGAATTATGATATATTTTGTGCTTAATTGTCATTTATATTTTTAATTTAAATAACAAAAAAAATGTAACTTTATAACATTTTGTATTTTCAGAAAAGAGGATTCAGGCCAGATCAAGATACATATGAAATACCCCAGAAAAAGAAAAAAAAGAAATAATTTATTTACAGTAATTAAAAATTTAAGGAATAAATTTTATATTTATTTTAAAAAGTAGTAAATTATTTTAAATTTATCAATCATTTGTACAAATTTACTAAATTTTATAGTATGAAAGTGATAAATTAACAAATTAATAACTTTATGTTATCTAATTCAATAATTTTTCTTTGAATTTAAATAATTTAATTAAATTTTGAAAACTTGAAATGTAGTATATGATTTAGGTTAGATGATTATAAAATAATCTGCAGGTTTAAACAAAAATTTGTTAAACTAATTAATGAACACAAAAAAGATAGTTTGTACTTAAGATATTTATTAAACATATATATTATATATTTATGATAAATACAAATTATTATAAGAACAAACATCAAGTAGAACATAGACAATTCAAAACAAGACTGTGGAGTTGGTATACTAAGCTCTAGCTTCCCAATTCCTGCCTCTAAATAATAATTTAAAATATACTTTGATTATATTAACCCAGAATGGCATTTCATCATTACCCCAAATGAATTCAACCACTCATTGACACCAAAATGTTTTCCACTGTTTTCCACTTTTTAAATTCCTAACTTAACGTTAGGAATTTAAAAAAAAAAAAAACTATTTAACAAGTTGTCTTAGCCATTTTGTATGGATCTTTTGACAATAAAAATTTAAAATTAGCTAGCACAGAATGTATTGGAATATAAATTTCTGAAAAGAAAATCGACAGTAATTAGTGATATGCAAAGAAAGATCATAAAATACAATACCATTTCAAAATATTCTTTTATCAATCAATATCATAGCATTTATGTTAAAAATAATAATGTTATAACTATAAAACATTATAGTAAATAAAGTATCACATTCCATCGTGTTTCATCTTTATTTCTTCCAAAAATCAGCTCATTATTATATACTATTACAGTTAAACTTTACTTTCTTACCTGTTGTTTTAAAATAATGGAATATTTTTATTTCACTTTATAAACAATTTGTACATATTAATATATTGATGTTGGTTTTAATTAATATCGTGTTAGGCATCCTTTGACCTTTACTACTGCCCTTATTTGACCAGACATTGATTTAGTTAATTTCTCACACGAATCAGCAGTAATATTGTTCCAAACAGACCTCACCATTTCCTTCAGTTCGTTTTTACTTTTCTGGCTGTTATATATAATAGAGGGAAAGTATGGTGATCGGTCAAAAACTAACGCCCCCAATACTTACATTGTTGGACCTTGGACGTTGAAACGTTGAGAAATGCAAAAAAATTCGTTTATTTTCTGTATGTGTGGGGGGCACGATTTTGTTCACCTTCACCTTCTGAATAACCCTGTGCTTTTTGTCGAAAATTTCTGAAATTTTGTAGGCAGGTTTGTGTATTAGGGGAATTGATGCTAATAAATTTTGGGTTAGGGGTGGGAAAATAAAGGGGATCGTGTCATATCTCAACTAGGTTTGACTTGATGACGATTTTTTTCGTTATTAGCATTTACAATTTTTATAAAACCCATCCCTACCCTTAAAATTAAATTTTTTTTTGCCATTTTATAATAATATAAAAAGTTCTTTTCAATAAAATATCGTAACAGACGGTGCTACCAAATGTTGCTTAACTTTCCCAGCAACATTTTTCCAACTCATTGCTGGATTTTTAATTGATTGTCCAAGTGTTTGCACCCTTTGTAATGTTTAAAAAACAGGCTGTTATTTCCTGTTGCAGTGAAACATCTCCATACCATTACACTTTGAGGATGTTTAACAAAATGTTTTAAACAATCTGGATCGTTGGTTTCTCCTTTTCTATCGCTTTCATTTGGTGACGAGATTCCTTGTCACTAAATGTAACACACAATCTTAATTCATCTGAAAATAATACTTGTTTCAGTCATCCACAGTCCAGTGTTCTTTCTGTTTTGTCCACAGCAATCTTTTCATCTGTTGTGATTTATTTAAATGTGTCTTCACTTTTGGTACGCAAGATTGGAATGTAATTTCTCTCAATCTCCACTTAATGAGCTGATTTTTGGAAGAAGTAAAGATGAAACATGATAGAATGTAATACTTTAATAATGTTACAAATGCGAAACAATATAATAAATATTTTAACATAAACATGTTGATATCAATTGAAAAAGGGAATATTTCATTATTTTGAAATGTAGTTGTAGGGAATTATGGCAGAATTTAAATGCTACGAGAATAGAGTCGTCTAACGAATGATAACATTCTTTTTTAAAGAATTTTTATTATTAGGCATTAAATACTACGGGCCAAAATATATAATTTAGAACAATCATCTTTCGAGAAGGATGATTGCAATAAATTGGGTCTCCAATTACTGGATTTGTCACGTGAACATCAATTATACACGGATAGAATCGGACTATCCGGCAGAGTTTACATGTTTAACTAATACAATCAAATCAATTGTTGATTTGACTGTACAGAAAATTTGTTGCCGTTGTGTACATTTCGAAGTTATCGACGACGACGATACATCGGATCATTTTACTATCTTATTGGTTATAGCCTATGAGCCAGTTCGAAACAGCGAGTCCAATTTAAAAACTAAGAATAAGTCAGCAATTAGCAGTCGTCACAACGCATCAATAAATTCAAACGTCATTAATTAATTTATACTGGGAATTATAATCTAAAAGAAATATGTAATTTTAAAATAATGACAGCAATTTATAAAAAAAACAAAGCATTTCGACGGTTTTTGTTAGCAAATGAAAAAAATTATTGAAACTAAAAAAATATAGGCCTATAAACATTGTATAGCTACTTGAAATTGTATTCTTAATAAAGGCGAAGATCGCTCCAAAACTTGGTTGTCGACCTTGAAAGATCTAAATTGCAATATCAATAAATTTCGTCATAAATCAAAATCTAAGAAGACATTAATTGACTTCAAAGAATACGTATCGTATGTCAATAGATTTACAAATATTACTGGCGAAGAGTTTAATAACCGATTTAGGAAAAAGATGAATGTCCGTTTTAGAGGAAGGTTTACCAACGAGTGAAATAAATGAAAGTTGTCACGCACCTAGCTTCTCCCGGAAAAAAAAACTTTCAACTAAATTTTTTAAATTTACTCCTCTGTTCAGAGGATGGTTAGCTAAAACATTCGGCCGATTTTATTTTATTTTTTTCGTGTTTCCCAGAATGTTGAAATACTATAAAGCTATTGTGAAGTATAAGAAAGGAGAGAAAACACCACAAAATTACCGTCAGTAACGAGGAATGTTTTACCGCTATACCGGTAGGAAGATTTCAGTAGTGGACTTCGAAAACTAATTTAAATTTTGAGCTGATCTTGTTAAGAACAAAGGTACAGAACAGGTAATTTTCTCGTTGCGTACAATATTAGAATTTCAATTGATAAATAAAAAATGATACTCTATTTTCATAGATTTTGAAAAAGCATTCGACTCTGGTTCAAATGTTTACTACATTTGAATCAGCTGGAGGATTTTTCCTGCAATCGATTAAATTAAGTTACAAATTATCTTGTTACAATAATATTTGGTATCTTAAATTCTTTTTAATAAGTATTCCCTAAGGATATCCGATATTGCATTATTTGTTCATTTTTCAAATACAATTTTTACGAATTCTGAAGATAGTTGTGGATAAAACTGTACGATTCTTTATGATGATGATCACACCAAAAACAACACTTTGGTATAGGCTAAGATGTTTCTTTATCTTGAAACAATATTCTTAAAAAGTAATACTTAAAAAACTAAAATAATTTTTATAATAATTGTAAAGTTCAAGAAAATAACTTTTACATTAGAAACAATTTAATACTGTATCTCTAGTAGACGAAATTAGGTATTTGGGGATTGCATTTAGATGGAACAACAACTTGAAAGAAAACGATAGATAACGTCGTAAAGTCAATAGTCTTTTCGGATAAAATAGAAAAAAGTTTTACTTGAGATTAATGAGTAATAGAGATGAATGAATTTGTAATATTGGTAAACAAACGAATCAAATAAGTTTAAACTTGATAAACTAAATACTGTAGTTAAATAAATCCCTTGTCATTCGAGATGGAATCCTATAGAGATTTTTCCACCCCATATCCTCTAAAATTGTTTTGCGTTCGATTTTCTTCGCGAATTTTCAGTCCGTTATTGATTTTGATTATTCTATAGCGATCTGATCTATGGCTGCTCCCTCTCTTTTGGACAAAATCATGAAAGAACTTAATAAAATATATCTCACCTTAAATTCTATAACCTACCTTTTACCAGTCATTCTAGCGTTGCTAGGTCCAGATTGGAACTGCCCTTATTTAATGATCGTATAAAATATTTTGATCAATTGCTATACCATAGATACCACAACGGATACGTAATGTCCGATTGACTTCGTTTAAGAGTTCCGTTACGTATTACTCGTAATTTTTCAAGCATCTATACACTTTTTTTAGATTATACCATTTTTTACCGCATTTCACAAAATATAGCTAAAGCTTAGTTCACACTGAGCGAATAGCGAAAGCGAATGTGAAAAGCGAAAAGCGATTTTTATTCGCTTAGCGAAATTGACCCTACAACCAAAAGCGAAAAGCGATTGCGAATTTTAAGCAGCCAATTATTTGCGAGCAAGTGAAAACGTCATCTCGAAAAACAAAATGGCCGCTTCCGACATTCCGTCGTTAACCACATTTGTTTATTTATTGAGAAAGAAAAATAAGTCAAAAATAAAACGATGTTGGGTGAGAGAAATATTAAAATCCGTAATTATAACATGTAATCTATTGTGTGAGAAAGTTTCTGTAGCCATCTTGAAAACAACAAGAACCACGTGACAACTAACGGGAATACGATTGGTGCGAAATTTTTTCGCTAGCGAAAAAGCTCGACAGTTCCGAACTTCAAAGCGATTCGCGAAATGGTAAAATTCGCCGGAAACGACGTCATGTCTGACGTGTTATTCGCTTTGTTTTTCGCTTTCGCTAGCGAATCGCGCTCAGTGTGAACTAAGCTTAATTCCGAACACTTACTTCAAATAGATTATAACGATTTCAAAAAGGCCTGTAAATGAATATTATACAATTCTTAATTTTTTCTTTTCTTTATAATTTTGTACTTTTTATTTGTATTTTCTTTTGTTGTACTTTACTCGTTGTATTTTATGTATTTTTTAATCGGGGTTTTATTGGGTTGTATAAATTTTGTCACCTGTAAATTAAAAAATGTAATTTTACAGGTGACAAAATTTGACAAATTGAATAATTAAAAAGAAAAAAAAAATGCTTACAAATTTACTTAACTTTGAAGTGAAAGAAAATAATAATTTGATTATAACAGATACAAGTATTTCCTTTAATGAAAAATCTGCTGCTTTTTTTGCTTGATATAATTTTTCTATGCGAGGTTCATAATTTAAGGTTTAAGACTTTCCATGACAGCTTTAGAACCCGCTTTCACATTATGTATGTAAAGTTTTGAAATGTATCAAATATTTTTGCTATAATTTATAAAAAAACTAATAGGCCTACTTTCCAAACATGGTGTACAATACCTTGAATTTGTCGCGCGGGTCAGGGGTTCGCCATCATCTATTAGAACAGGATCAGAAACATGGATAGATATTATTAACGCTTTTGACTTTTTTTCGATCAATCTTAAAAAATCGAGCCCTTTTTCATACATAGCATTACCAAATTTCAATAAATTTTCAGTGTTTCCATACATAAAAATGAATTCGTTTGAATAAATATTCAATTTTTATAAATAATATTAAAATTACAATAGAGAATTGTTATTGGTGTATAGTACATGCACTAGCTTTTCAACGTTCCATATCTTAAAGGAATGTAATGCACTAGATTAGAAAAGGATATCATCGGGTCGTCAACATATTCTCAAAGGCTAATTATAGAAATAATTTGAAATATATGAAATATTACAATGATATTTAATAATCGACGGTAAAAAAATAAGTAAAAAAGAAACTTAGAAATATATGTGTATTATACTGTCAATTCCATACTGTAAATTTATGTCTCTTTTATAACGGATATATTCATTAATGTAATACAGAATTGTGTGTGAGAATTTACAAATGTAACTTGATTGGAATCGTAAATTGGAAATCAATCGATACATACAAGCACTTGTATGCATCGATCTATTGTCTTATGTTTTTAAGAACACCTCCGAATGATTTTACGTAATGTAGGCATATAAATTTATTTTTCTTTTTCTCCATTGCAAAAATTTGAGTTTTTAATTTCAACAAAGATTAACCAAACAAAATGTATTTTAAAGTAGAAATAGTTAAAAATTACTGTTTTGTTTTTCCCGGAGATGCGAAGTATCAATATAACTCTACTAATAACAGAGTAATTCGCTGCATCTGTCCTTTCTTATATCGTATAAGGGTGGTATAATAAGTAAACTTTCAAATATTTTCTTAATCGATCGAACAGTCGTTAATTAATTATGAAGAAAAACCGAGAAAAAGAAATAAAAAGATTTAATGAAAATATCTCAACTATAATATCAATAAGTTACGAAAAATAATAACATTAATAACGAAATAGTAATGTTTTCTTCGCGTATAAAAGAAATATTAACGCGCTTCATAATTACGCACGCTTCACTTCACTACTCACGATTTCATTTTCACGTAGGCTACTTAATAATCGATATTTGTGTTAGCCACACTGTATCGAATATCGTCGACATTTCTTTAATCGAAAGAATCGATTGATTTACCAGGCGCAAAGAAACTGTAGCTTTTAAAATTAGGCTATATTTGGAATAAATGACTCCTTCGCATAATAATAATTTCAGTATCTTACAACGGGCCGAATTTTTCAAAATAAGAGATATATTTAGAGACGATGTACATGTCTCGTTGAAGCGTAAGGCTCTTCAAGTCCGTGCTCGTGACTCGAGGAAGTGAAGCTATTGTAAAATGACTGAAGTGACTTTAAAAAAAGTGACGTCATTTCCTGTTTAATGAAAACGAAGTTTCTGTAGATTTAACTCCTGTATGTTAAATAAAATTTTTATTTCTCCATATTTCAGATATTTTTGCCCCTGATTAAATACTATGTTAACACATGCTTCAGACGTTACTGCGGATAGACAAAAAAGGCAAAGTCTGATACTGTATGAAAACAGAGTAGCATAGTCGCAGGTCTTATTAACAGTTTTTAGTAGTTATTCTTTTAATTATTAATGTTATGGACAATTTCCTTATGCGTTCATGTTTGTTACACTTCAAATATAACAATACCACCGTATCTGAAAATTAAGCTCTATGGTCACTCGGCTATCACCGTTACAAGTAGATATGAAACTTCCAAAGACATATGCTAAACTCAATTTTCAGAGGCCCATTTTTCGGAAACGGTTGAGAAATGGGTCCTATTATTTGGACAGAGAGTTGTTTGTGTTTATGGCTACGTGCTCATTAAGTTTTATTCGAATCGGAGACTCGAACGTATGAACTTCTCCTTGTAAGAATTTTAATTCGCGTTACATGCAATTAGTTCGTGATTGGACATGAAAAATTTTATTACTAATAATTTGAGACGTAATATTAGGAAGAAAGAAATGAAATCGGCAACATCCATGAAATTCTTTTATTTATTATTTAAAATGTAAAATTGCACAAAAAACTTTTCAAATGCATTCGTGTTCGTCTGTCTCATACCGAGACATCTTAGAACTTAATTATAATTTTTTTTTATTAAGAATATAAACAGAAACAATCTGTAATGACTAAGAGACACAAAAATACATATACTTTTGAGCTTTCGATTTCTTTTTTAATTTTTATGTACATATATTTATAAAAATGCTTTAGCTATAATAATCAAAAGCACAGAAAAATAGCTTTTTACCTCTAATAACATTTTATATATGCTAACATTTACTACCAATTAGCTATTAGCTATTAGATTTCGCCATTACGAGCGCTACTCGGTGTTAATTAAACAAGAAGTGATTATAAACAAGGGTTATTTAAAGCAATTTTTGTTCCTTTAAATTAAATTAGATTGCAAAATTAGTAGGGATCTTATTCATTACATTCCTATTAATTTAATAAAGTCGTTTGTTTTTCGGTCGATGGAAATATCCAATTTAGTGAAGCAAAATTATAAGTTAGCAGAATAAAGCTTTAATATAACTCTCTTTTATCACAATCGTCGATATATTGCACATTAAAGGAACAAAAAATAATAATAATGATGATAAAAAATTGGTACATTGCACATTTTATTTTGTTCCCAAAATTCGTACCATTTGTTCTTATAATTTTATAATTGCTCGTAATTTTTTACTCTACTGTATTTGGACGGAGTATTATTATATTATATAAAAACTTTACATTTGTAAATACAATTTGAACGTAGTCTATATACGGGTATATTTCAATAAATCGAATGATTAAAAACTGAAGAAATTGATATAGATTATTATGTGTAACACTAACAAATTTAAAAATGAATTCGTATAATGTATCTGAACGATCACGACACAAATAACAATTCTTCTTTAATTTACATCGACGATAACAATATTTTTTCTCTTTTGACTTTTGAGGAACATAGAAGAAACCAATATACTCAAATTTTATATTTCTTCGTGCGTGTTTTGTATACATATATATTTATATATATATATATAACTAAGTATGTAGACTATCTACGTGTATGTATATAATATGCATTTGTATGTATATATATATATATATTAGTGTTCTCTTTACATCTAGAATGAAGTACAAATCGTACGAACACAAAACCAGAGAAATATCTTCCTCTCTTTCTCTCAAGAGTCTTTAAGTACTTTTATGTCCTAAGGAATGTGACTTTGGTTCGATTGTTCATATTGGACAAGATTAGAAAAGATAAATGATTCGTCCAATTTTCATTTAAAAGAGAAGTTTTTAAAAAGTGAGTAAATACAGGAATCGTCATCAAATGGAACTTTCTTCTAGATGAGAAGCGTCACTCTCGTCGGCACGTCTTCTCCAATTCTACGGCTCGACTGCGTAAAAGGTCCACTCGAAATAATGCGAGTTTAATATTCGATGGAAATTTCACCCACATCCTTGAATTTTACACGTCACAAGAATTTTGTACCATCTTTTTTATTATTTCTTTGGTTGGCAAGCAGACAGTCGCTTTTCTTTGTGTGTGTGTGCGAGTCGATTATCGGCATTTCCCGAATGAAAATCACTTATCGCACACTCGATGAAAGATCAAGTGATATTCGATAAAGGTATGACCCATATCTTCCACGGGCAAGGAGCACGGCTAGAAGATATAAGTAAAATGATAAATAGAATTATTAATTATATATTTATTTTTATAATATATTTACTTAGTTTAATGTTTTAAATGATTAATTGATTGTCCTATTCTATATATAATATAAAATGTCTACACGTTTGTTATTCGTACGAATTATTTGCGATATTAATTTGACAAGAAATGAAAAATATCTTTACGTTTTATAATCATGTGACTTAAATTGTAATCTTACCATTTGGTTATTGACGTCGTAGGAGAGAACCCTAAATACGTAAGAACTTTTGAAATAAAGACCTATCGGTAAGCTCCAAGTAGGATTTTGTTCCTGTTAATTAAAAATAAGTGGATTATAATCTTATTAACAAAAATGTTTTGAATTTTTATAATAGCTCTACACTTAGTTTTGAAGTTTCTTTTCCTTACGATAATTCTTACCAGTTTTATTATATTAATATGAATTATGGAAAATGTTTTAAAGTTCAATATAAATAAAAGGTCTTTATAATAAATTATGTTTACATTTATAGAATTTTACATTGATTTAGAAGACATTTTAACATAATATAGCGTAATTTTTCTCTTCTACGGACCTAAATTAGGATTACGTTTATATTTCATTTTTTCTATGTAATAGCGCAGATCTTTAGAAAATACACAGAGAGCCAACGTTAAGGAACAAAAAAGATATCCTCGCTTTTGAAAGAAAAATAATTTGTCACTCGAAAATAAGTATGCTTACTGCTAGTCTATTCTCCTGTAATTTTAAATTTGGTATAAGTCCCTTTTTCCCTTATGAAAAATGCCAAACCGAATTCGGTACATTTGTTTATCGATTTTCTTCAAATTCGATTTTTTACAACAGTAAATACAGTATACTTTATATGTGTACTTTACCATATTCTATACTGGGTCTGGCATAAATCGCATGACACATCCGAGCTGTGCTACGATGGGAAAACTATCCCTCGAAAACCAACCGGTAGCCGAATGGATAAAACCACCAAACACTGGTAATGGTCAACGGACTGGCACTTGCAGTGTTCCTGGTTTTCTTCGCATTTGTAACACCTAAGTAGAAATTAGTTTCCTTTAGAAAGTCCCCCGGGAGGCATACACCTCGGCAGATCGCCTGTTTGTCGTGTTGCCGAATACAAAACAAATAAATACGATCATAATACGGTAGAATAGTGAGATATCAATACAGATCTTTGCAGGGAGATGCGCGTTATTCGGTTTGGGGTCTTGAAGGTTTAAAAGTTTGAGAACCTATTTTTGGTAACGCGTGATCTTGTTAAATATTCGTCAAACGGTTTGTTCACTTCACTAAGTAAATAGACTTGTCTCTGCTACTGCGTATATTTTCAGCCCGGCCGAGATTGGCACATATAAGAAAATTCGTTAGGTTAAGTAAAATAATTGACAACTTATTTACTTCATCCTTTTCTGTTACATAGATACGTTTGTGTAATTAAAATTAAATATGAACGAGAAGTTTAATTTCACACAAAAGTTAGAAACAAACTATAGTTAGCATAAAATTATGGCCTCACTCCATGAATATGGTCGACACCATATTATCAAACTGGTAGGAGTGCTTAAGGGGCGGAAGGCAAACGCGAAATGTAGATCCTACGAGGTCCTTTGAACAGTAAAAATTTTCACGCAAAACTATCTGAAAAAATGAAGTTACTTTTATTTAATTTCATTGTAAGTTGCAAAATCCTCCAAATATTCCAGGCACGAAAGTAAACTGAAACAATATCGGTGAAAAATCGCAAGTACAGTAAAAAATTGCGGTTCCAATTAGCTTTCTTCACCTCTCCGTAGTTTCTCTGGGGACTGCAGAGTACTTTGGAAAGCTTAGCTCTAAAAAGTCTCGCTAAGGGTCCGACAAGCAGACAAATGCAAATAGGCTACTGTAGCAACACCGGCAAGCCCGTATCGGATATCCGACGGATCTAACCGAATGGCGTTTGGCCAAAGATGTCCTTTACCATTACTCCGTTATACGGTACAAATGCTCACCGTCCTCCATAATTGCTTTTGGCTTTTTATTGCAAAAATAAAAAAAAAAAAACGCGGGCTAAATACGAGGCATTTCGTAATAAGGTTTTAGAATGGAACGATAAGCTGGAAAAACGAAACATTCACCATTTTGGAGGTCTCGATTGTCTCGCATAGAATTTAAACCCTCGTCAGACGGTCGAGACCTCTACACCATCGTTACCGAGTTCCTCCGTAAGCCGAATTAATTCGATACGTGACATTTCCCGGAAAGGAAAGTCTCAGTTTTACGTCATCCGCAGTAACCAAATATAAGCCAAAAGCCAAATTTCACCTCTGACCATTCGAGGGTTAGTTTTCCCATCAGAGCACACCTCGAATACGTTTCGCGTCACCCGCCGGATACGGTATATGATTTAAACTTTCACAGATATTTTATAGGCTAAAGTTTGCCAGTTAGACAATAAAAGTTAAATTTTAAATATCACGTTATCGTTTGAAGAATGCGTTTCTTATAATTTGTTAATTATTGCTTTGGCAAGAAAAGCGCACGGACTGGCCAATAGCCACGCGGGAAAGTTCGCGAATTCTGGTACAGTACAGTATGTAGGCAGCAAAGAACTAAGAATGAAAAAAATTACAGTATATTTTGAAATAAAATTAATCATATTAGGGTGTTACAGAAACATACAAACTTCCGGGAGTTATAGAGGACACCAAAAACAATTCATTGATAAATTCATGTCCGAAAATGAACTGTTTTGGCAATAGAGCAAATTAAAGTTTTAATTTAGGACTACCACACATTGGCGGTCAATGAAAATCCGAGCATTTTTTCCCTTGCTTTTCTTGTTATGTTGTGATAATAAAAAAAATAACATTAATACTTTTATCAGGATAAATTCCTTTATCCTGATAAAGATTGAAAATTTTCAAATACAAAATAGTGGTTTATACTATCGAATGGCAACCTCAATACCTTCAAATTTCGTTTGTTACTCATTTACGTATTCGAAATTCTTCTTCAAAACGAACAATAATTTTTCTTTTGAAGAAGTGGCAGAGATGCATCTTGTTTACAGTGAAGAAAACGATAATGGACGAGAAAGTTCCATACTCGTATCAAGAGAGGTATCCAAGTAGCCGTCAAGAATATCTTTTGGCAAGAATCATGGTCGCTTACGCGCGTGTACAAGCTATTCCCGGAATATTCCGTAAGGTCAGTGAATCCATGAACCGACGATGCAATCTCTGTTTTGAAGTACAGTACATGGTCGCCATTTTGAATACCTGCTGAAAATTCAAATAATTTACTCTATTGACGTTTTATTTGAGAACATGGGCTTATTACAAAAAGAGATTGTTTTGGTGTTCTCCATAATTATTACAGGGTATTTTGACACCGAATATAACGTTTGTATAATTATTAAATTCTTACCCTTTAAGTTTTAAAGAATTTAAATATTATTCAGTTTTTTTCTAAATTAACAGAATGCCAATAAACCGGTATTAGTGCCAGTATAATGCCGGTATCGCAATCTCTACTTACCACTAAACGAATTGAGAATTATACTAACACGATTTGTTTGGCGTAGTCCCTGCCGAAACACGAAAGAAGAAAAATTTCGGATGGACGAAACTATTAAGAATTCGATAAAATAAGATCGTCAAAATATTATCTTTATCAAAAACTCATTTAGTTCCGGAAATTGTAATTTCGAGAGCATTAAAGAATCGGAGTGGGAATGTGGTATTTGTTTAAAAAACACGTGTTTCATTTATTTAA
The DNA here is from genome assembly GCF_000671375.1 of Centruroides sculpturatus. Classification (NCBI taxonomy): domain Eukaryota; kingdom Metazoa; phylum Arthropoda; class Arachnida; order Scorpiones; family Buthidae; genus Centruroides; species Centruroides sculpturatus. The sequence continues at coordinate 979,225 of NW_019384361.1, read as the reverse complement.
CATATGAGCCAAACTTTGACTTTTAAAAGTAGAGAAGAAGCGGCGGAAACCAAAATCAGCCGACCTCCATCGACATAAAACATCGAAGAAATTACGGGCTTAACAATGATAATTGGACAGTTTCTGCAAAGAATGGACCTACCACCGCCAACGGCCAAACCTTGTGAATAAAATTGTCTGTCTTCTTACTAATGAAAATAATTCCCAGATCCGAAACTATATCCATGGTAAATGCGGAGTTTCATAAGATCGAAAAATATATCATAACAGTTTTACGTATGTTAATTTGTAAGTAAAGATTAATACTTGATTGTTTGCTGTTCCCTCAATTGGTTGTATATTCCTTGGAACTTAGCATAAAATTGCTATTGAGAACTTATCACATAGGAACACTTCTCTTGATTGAAAAGGTGGATTTTTATTTTCTATATTTTACAAAGGATATGCATTTCAGGCCTTATACCCCTCTGTTCAGTCCTTATTAAGGCCGAAATGCATATCCTTTGTAAAATATTGCGAAATTCTATATACCAACAGATAGTTTATATATTCTGTACGTATCGAACAACTTTACGTTTAAATCTCTGTGGTAATCAGTGTTAACTCCGGTGAAATTTCCTAAGAACTTACCTCCGTTTGAGAAATTCTATTGGCCAAAGGAATTTGGGTAGGTGTGGCGCAATCGACGTGAGCTTCGCCGGTTAAACATTTGGCTACGGTCGTCGTTTGCCGCAAACTAAAAATAACCAGAAAAAGGAAAATGCCTAAAAGGTTTCTGACCTAAATATTAATTTTATTGATGTATTAAAGCGTTTATATAAATTAAATTCTAAATTTTGGAACATATTCTTTGTCGCCAACTTAAATTCATAAGGTATAGAAATTATAAATTTTAATAACAATATGTTAGAAAAGACGAAAATTCTTGATGCATATTTGGATTCCGAACTTTAAATAAAATAACCTACCGAAACTGTAAGGTGACGTTTTCCAAATTCATGTATTTCGAGAGAAAAATCCGACACGAATAGCGACTGAGTTTATTTCCTTTCGTAGACTGCTGACAGAAATTGTCATCTAAAGTTACGTTTAGTTGCAAAAGACGAAGTGATTCCACCGTCTCCGATAAATCTAAAATGTACATTTCGATTACGTCTCTTACTAATAAAATAACGACAGAAGACTTGAATGTACCTTTCTCGGATTTCGCTTCCACCTCTCTCCTCCTCGCGGTGTGGACTAGTTCCGTTTCCCCCACTCTTCTCACAGACTCCGCCGTTTGACTCTCGCTGGCGGCGTTGTTATCGTCGACGATTTCCAAAAAGGTCGAAGAATAGTCGTCGCTTTCTTTTTCGTCCGTCGTGTCATTCGTTTTGCGTGTTTTTAAATCTGTGTTTGTATTATTCGTTCCCCTTTGTGACGTCGTCCGGCCGTTGTCTGTAATTGCTGGGTGTAAGATTATGAATAACCTATCGTAATACGGAAATAACTTATCGTAATCGTCTTACCTCTCGTGTCGACGGGATAACTTTTGATTTCCTCTCGAGATTCGGCGTGTGTATTACTGCAACACGTAACCGCGCACGACGAAGAATCGATACATCGAGGCGGAATACCGATCGTCTTTGGCAGGGGTTTACGAGTGGAACCTCTAGAAACCGCTATCGTCGGTTGTTGCGTGAAGCCGTCTGCCAAGATGTTCCGTGGCTTATTCGTTTCTGTATTTGCAATTATTCCGATAAGTTAAATACGTATGTAATCTCCTATTTTGTATACCAGAATTTTTAATCGTCTTACCCGTTGCGTGGCCATTTAACGAAGTGGCGTTACTCGGAGAGGTCCTCTGCGGAGGACTGGAGTGCGAGTTTCCGGTGGAAGTTGTATAATTATTATAACTATTTTGATTTCTAAATTATACGAATAGGCCATTTAGAAATTATGTTTAAAAATTATTTCGTAGTATTGTGAAAAGAGGAACTTACCCTGTGTTTACAGACGTAAGAATAGCAGAAGGTTGGAATTCTTGTCTTTTATGCCATTCTAAAACGTAAAGTGTGGCAACGGCAGCCAGACTGAAATGGCAAAATATTTTTTATAATTGACAATTATCTTAATAATTTTTAAATTCTTTTTTGGCGTTAATTACGGGTGAAAATTTCTCGACTGCTGTATATTTTTGTTTCTTACCAGAAAGACATGAGAAGTAAAAGAACGAGAATCGTTGCTTGAACTATGTGATTTGTACAAAAGAGACTTTGATGCTTTTGCTTGTGGCACTGGTGCCTATAATATTTCTTTCTTGAATTTGTTACTGTACTACAACGACTGAAACGAAAAAGTTTTATTAAATCATTTGATAAGACAAGATTTGAATGTAATTTTATAAAGATATCGACATTAATTTCGACTGTACCTAGTAACGGTACTTCCGCTAGAAGTGGATTTGATGCTGTCTATTCTTTTCAGCCTGGCTAATTTTTTATTCATTCTCTCTAATTCGTCTATTCTTGTTTCTAGTTTATCGGTAACTTTACACAATTCTTTCACGGCGCCGACGTTTTCCATAAAAATGCGTTCCTAGGTAGTAACAGAAACGTACGAGATTAACTGGTGCAAGAATTTCTTAGTATTTGTTATCGTCTTAACGTACTTTATTTACTACGAGGAAATGTTCTACTTCCCGTCCGTCGGACAATACTACTTTTCCAATTTCGCGAACAGCTTCCGGTAAAATCTGTTGAATTTCTTGAGCCAAAACACCCGTTCCGGACAGATCTTCTTCCGTTAGTCCCACTTGTTTCCCAAATTCGGGTAAGTAGCTGTATTTAACTATTCTCATGTTGGCTACGTTCCGAAGTTGAAGCCGCGTATCCAGCTACAAAAATACGAAAAGTTTTAACATTTGTCGAAATTTTCCAAAGTTCTTTTAAACTTTTGTCCAAACTCACTTCTTCGATAGTTTTTTTCACCCGTGTATCGGACGGCTGTACAATATGACCCGTTAATTTTATATTTCCGTGAACGACTAACGATTCTTCGGGTCTATCCGTATTGATCCCGACTCGACCCTAAAATACAGTAAAGTAGAAACGATTAAAATGAATTATTCGTTTTCAATAAATACTTTCTATTAAATAACACTTACAGCGTGATATATGGAATCTGCCAGATGACCTTTCTGCCAACACAATTCCAAATCATTTTCAAATTGACCAGGATTAGATGCCTGACAGAAAGACAAAGTCTGGTAAGTAAAAACAATATTTTCAGTGAAAGAAAGAAGCTTAGAGGAATATATTATATATAACTAAAATTATAATTTTATTAGAAATTATTCTTTAAAGAAATTTTTAAGTCTATTATATAATTTATTTCTTTAACTTATTTACGCATTTTACGTAATAGTTATTTAATTTTAATTAGGCTAATTGTTATCGACAAACATCGAAATGCTTACTCGAACAATAATCCTTTCGGAAGCGTGCGCAATTATTTGATAGCTTTGATCGTCGACGTGAGCGCAGAGGCTGACAACCAAATAAAAGTACCTCTGATCTGGATTTGGTTTACCTTTCTTTCTCATGTTGTTCGATGTCGTTTCACTGAAATGCAGCCTTCCTACAGTCGTCTTAGTGACTTGTTCGGAAGCCAGTTCCACTCTGAAATATATTATTATTCAATCATTAACGTCAAGTTTTTAAAACATTAGTCAATTTTAATTACCCAGTTTAATTTCGTGTAATAATATATTATGCTTCTTTATATAACTATAAGAATAATATAGTTAAATTGAGGGAAACGATACGAATGAATTTAGGCAAAGGACACTCGTTACGAACTTTATTTTATTACTATTTAAACGTATAGAAACTTACGGAAAGATGCCGAAAGTGGTGAATCTCGTGTATCTATGTACTGTACAGTACAGTACCTTCGCGTACGCGTAATCGCATTCGGAATGACTTTACGTATAATACCGCTATCGAGTTTGAATACTTCCGAGAATGGTCTGCTTATACGAGGGCGGTTATTTTTTCAAGCTCCGATAGTCCATGAAAAAAGACAAGTGTAAATAACAAAATGAATTTACTATCAAAAGTTAGGTACAAACATGGTTACTTTTCGACATAATCATAGTGAAGATTGAGGCATTTGTCATATCTGTGGACGAGCTTTTCCATCCCCTTGTCATAGAATGTTGCCACCAGTGAATTGAGATGGTCTTAACAAAGTTGTTTTGAAGATCATCATTAGTCTCAAACCTCTGCCTTGCTAGCCCCGTTTTCAGTTCAGGAAAGAGGTGGAAGTCTTCACACATTAAAAAGTTTTAAGATGGGTAGAAGTCTGAAAGGTGGAAGTCTTTACCACCTTTAAACACCCAGCGTATAGCCCCGATTCAGCACCGAGCGACTTCCATCTCTTTCCTGAACAGGAAAAGTGGCTAGGAGGGCAGAGGTTCGAGACTAATGACAATCTTCAAAAAACGTTAGAGTCCATCTCAAGTTATTGGCGGCAACATTCTATGAAAAGGGAGTGGAAAAGCTCGTCCACAGATATGACAAATGCCTCAATCTTCACAGTGATTATGTCGAAAAGTAACCATGTTTGTACTGTACCTAACTTTTGGTAATAAATTCATTTTGTTATTAAGACTTGTCTTTTTTTCATGGACCATCGGAGCTTGAAAAAAAAACAGCCTACATAGTTTTGGGATTGGTATCGTACAAAATATTTCCTTTTTAAAAATCCACTATAAAATTTACCCCACTATTTCATCGTCTCTGTGGGGCTGATTTTCAGTAGAACACCCCTTATATAATATGTAGGATAAGAGAAATTATTAAACAAAGTTATAAGAAAATTAAAGTATCGTCTATTTCCGATTATAAATGTAGGCTACTAGTTGCTAGAGTTCTTGAGGGGTTGGAGAATTGGTGAGATTGAGTTGGGAGAGGCCGATAAAAACAACGGTCTTAGTAACTAAAATGTATGTAAATTTACCTCATTATTTACAATAATGAAACTGTAAAACACAAAAAAAAATTACTCGGACTAAACTTAACAGGGGGTACCCGGACATGTTTGTCCCATAGGCTTAACATTGTACTGTACCGATACCTTTGCCTCTTCGCCATGCCCGAACCATTGAACCTTTCTCAAATCCATCTTCAGCGGCATCATCTACAGGATAATAACTTAAATATGATACATAAACGATATTTTTAGCCCTATCCGTTTACTCGAAATAAGTCGGACAAACTGAAAATCTCTTTCAATTAATAAACTTATATAGATTAATCCCTCGTTGGCCATTTTAGGATATTTACGATAATAATTATCGAGCGTTAATATTAAAAATTAATCTACGAAACGTATTAAATATTTTCACTTACAGAACTGGATAAAAAGGTTTTTTACTTCTGTCCGATTGAGATTGCTCCACTTTAATCGTTTGACTGGGAGATTCGACCTTTAACAAACACATCCGGTTGAAGTTTTTAAAATTGTCGTATTTAGTGGAATGGATAAAAATCTTACTTTGACTCCGTGGAAATGAAGATAAAAGCTGTCTATCTGTTTGACCCCTTCGGGTGTTTTTACAAATTGAGGTTCTCCAACAGGCTGAACGTGGACGGTCACTTGAAAATGATTTTTCTTTTGGCATACGAAGGCATCGTCGGCGTTACTAAAATTAAATCCTTTGTCGGCATCGACCCGATAGTTTGGCGGAGGTCTAACAAAAACGATACATTTTTGGGTTTAATTAAACGTTTACAGCGTAATGTTTAAAAATCGTTATACTTACAGTTCTTTTAAGTTTCGATCTAAGAGAATGTGCCACGAATTTTGTTGAAAGGGTTGAAATCGTATACATTGATACGTAGAATCTAAAAACATTTGCGATGTTTCCGATCCTGCGAAATCGAAGCTGTAATCTTCGTCGGAAGTAGGAAGGACAGACGAAGTAGTCGCTGGTTCTGGAGACAAACCACCTACTTGTATCGAACGAAAAATAATCGAATATTAAAATACTCGTATTTGTTTTTACAATTGTTTTCAAACAATCCTACATTTTTAAATTGTATCTAAATACGACTCGTACTTTTGCAAATAATTTATTATTTTGTGGAGGCTTTTCGATAATTAATAGTTTAGAGAATCTTATTTACAGAATCGTTTTTGTCCATTGAATTAATATACAGTAAATGACTTGAGAAACTCTATTAAAGCAAATTACTTTTATTTTTTCATCTAAATAGATAAATTTTGTATTAAACTGTTGGCTCGGTTTGTTTGTTTTTTCTTATCTTTACGTCGGTCTGACGCCATTTTATTTTTATAAAGAGAAAGTGCAAATGTTGGTACATTTGCAACCGACCAAACCGACCTGTTATTAGACCGGTAAGTTAAGTTACTCTATGTCTAGACTCCGTCTACGATTAACGCCCACAAATCGGGAGTATCGATAGTCGAGAAAGAAAATAAATGTTAATTTTGCTTCGTTCCATCCTTCATATTAGGTCGGGACTCGGAATTAAACAGAGATTGGAGTTGAAAGATCCGATAAGTTCATTCGTCGTTACAAGAATTTTTCTCTAGAATTATGGAAAGAAACTTTAAAATGGACTTTAGAAAATTGAGTTTTAATTATTGTAAAGTTTTTTATTTTTTATTTTTTTGTTGAATTTTACCGTCCGATGGCTGGATTATTATTAAATAAATCAAAGACAAGTCTGTCCAAGAGGGATCACCATTTATTTTGCATTTCAGACTACACATACACATTAAAGGCGACAGGCCTTCCTTTTTAGGATTCATGCCGCCAAAAAATAAAAAAAAGTCCTTTAAGAAACGCAAACATCCAATTAAAAGTAAAAAGAATCGGTGACACAGACGTCTTACTGCTCATCCATCTGGCCAATGGGTGGTTCTGCTTTATATCTACATTCGACAAAAATTCAAAAAAAAAAAATTTTTAAATGTACTATCGCCAGGGGGCAGCTTCAAAATCTACATCTTCCAGCGCCTTTTCTAGTAGATATAAAGCAAAAAAGCCCATTGGCCAGATGGATGAGTAGTAAGACGTCTGTGTGTCACCGATTCTTTTTACTTTTAATTGGATGTTTGCGTTTTTTAAAGGACTTTTTTTACCTTTTGGCGGCATGAAGCCTAAAAAGGAAGGCTTGTCGCCCTTAATGTGTATGTATAGTCTGAAATGCAAAATAAATGGTGATCCCTCTTGGACAGACTTGTCTTTGATTTATTTATTGTAAAGTTGTCATATATTAATAAAGGTTTACGATTAATTCCAAGTTTCTTTGATTATATAAATATTCCTAATGGTGTCATTCGATGGCTTTTCTATCAGAAAACAAACTCCTATAAGCAAAATCCTATTGAAGGGAATTGTTTTCCACTGAAATAACTTTTGTGTTCGGTATCGATTGACAATAGATATTTGACGATTGCTTACAAAACTTTTCTTACATTTCTCAAAATTATTTAACAAAATTTGAAAAAGTTTGACGACGAAAATCATTATTAATGCTGGATTTTAAGTTTATAGTTTTAAAGTTATGAGTTTAATCATGTCCATTTTCAAAATGTAATGCATTTATATTCTTTGGATTACATCGGTAATTACCAATGGATTCTACATTAATACTTTATTAGATTATTGGACTCACAATCCGTAAAAATTGCACCCGATTTGAGCGGATCGCTTCCCGGTTCTTGTTTGACGTGAACGATTCCGTTGAGGAGATTGCCGACCACAACATTCTTGGAAGAATCCGACAATTTTCGTTTCTTGGACGGATTATTTTGCGGATTATCTAAACTCTCGCAGATGTAATCGTCCGCTCTAAAATAAGAAAACAAGCATTAAATAGGCGAATAAATACATATTAAGTAATACTTTATCCTCCAGGCTCTCACCCGGCGAAAAGATTTCCTAAATGAGCGGCGGTGGTCACCAAAGAAGGCAAACTTGGTTGTGGAACGTTTGGAACTACCGACATGGGAGAAAGCTGGGTTAGTCCTTGTCCTCCCGCGGTTGCTTGATTATGAGTCATCAGCGGGTGACTGCCCGAGTGAGGCTGTTAAAAACGAAAATAAAAGTCAACCCTCGCTAAACTATGCTAATTTAGTAAATAAGACTTACTGAATGCTGATGAGGAGGAGTCACCGTTAGCCCCGGATCGGGTAAGTGTTTCAAGGGCTGCGTGTTGCCGTACGTTATGTAATGGTGCTTGAGATTTTCGGTTTGAGATTGCATCTTCTCTAATTGGCCCGATCTTCCGTGTACTAATTTAGGATCTGTTCAAATATATTTCGAAATTTATTTTCAATTCTAAAAATTTCGGAAATTAGTCAAACATTGCTAAATATTAAAATCTTTACTGAAAATAATAATATTTGTAGTAAAATATAAAACGTTCGTGAACCCGAATTCTAATAACATTTATATAACGTAAAATATTAAATATTTGTCGGGATTCTATAATAAGATGTTAAATAATCTATGTGTGTTAATGAATTGACCGGTTAGGAAATATTTTAAATTTATTCTTTAATTAATCATAATTAAAAAGTCTTTAAACGTAGACTTAACAAAACGCAAAAGAAAACATCTTTTATATATATTTCCGTACATCTATTTTGAAAATCAATTAGTAATATTCATTGACGCGCTTATAAAATTTACATATCGGGAGGAAAACACTTGGGATTAGAAAGAAACGATATAAAATAATACGTAGACATTAATAAGAAAGTCGAGAGAATATTTCGAAATTTTTATTCATTAATTTTGATTGTAACAAACACTTGATTATCCATCGCATTTATTCTAACCTTAATAAATAAACTGTAAAAAAAAAACATAGCTTATGTATCTACATAAACATTACACGTGTATTCTACGTCGCGCAATACACAGGCAAACATATAACGGCCTGGATTATTAAGTTTATTAGCTACATAAACCTATAAAGATTATCCATAAAAACTTTCCTATTTAATGTTTTTGCAGTTAAAAATAGGTTACCATAGATTAGCATAACGAGACATTTACTATGCAAATAGGTTACCTACATTGTTTTCGTATTAGTAAAACGAATAGCGGAGTAAGATGGTAAGAAAAATTTTCATTATCAAATAAACCAAGTTAATTCATTTCAGTCTGTCTAAAAAAAAACTTTGCAGTAATTACGCCAATACAAATAACACGTAAAATCTAACGCTGAGACTGGTTTAGTTCTCGTTATTAAATTGGATGGCAACGAAAAGACAGTCGTTCACCCGTCAACCACGAGGACTTTCCTGTCACCGATAGCTTTGCCGACTTTAAGGAAAATCTAACGAATAATTTGGTTACACCAGTCCCAAAATACTTTTATTTCAAGTATTAATTCGTAATTTTTAATGACTGCTTAAATCCCCTCTTCGCTTCGTAATTTTAGAATTTTAATATTGTCAATGACCGAACTGTGAGTAATTCTTGCTTTACAAAAACTTCGACATTAGGGTATTTTTAAAGGGTGAAAAAGAGATAGAAATTACCTTCATGAGGAGGAGAGAAAGGCGGTTCCGATCCAGAATCGGGAGGGCTATCTGGAAGATGATGCCTGTGGAAATAAATAAAAGCATAAAATTAAAGAAAGGTAAGAATTAAGAATTTTTTTAATGATCAAAAATTCTATAGTTTTACTCAGTTATAGTTCATTTATCGTATAACACGTTTCCGGCGACAAAAATCGCTACAGAATTAAATGGAACAATGTCAAAAACTCGAAGGCGTAAACATTTGGACATTATCAAACAAATATCACGCAACATACTAAACCAAAAAATGTATTGAGGATTATTACATTTGATCCAATGGAAAATTTAATAACACGTTTTATTTTCAAATAAATTATTCCTTAAATTTGGATGTGGTTGTGTAAAGAAATAAATTGTTTAAAAAACCTTCGTAAATTTTATTGATATTATTATAAAAAGTATGTTTTGGTTTTAGTTATCAGAATATTAAAACTAAATTATTTTAGTAATATATTTAAAATGTGAAGAAATAAAATATACTATAAGAAAACACACTTTCTCCGTAATGTAAAATCAAAATTTCTAAAGAATTTGTTATTCAAAAAAGGATATAGGCCTAATAAAAATCCAGAAACAAGTTGCTTAACTTTCCGGGCAACATTTAAAATTGCGTATGACACCATCTGTGGTGATATTTTATTTTAAAATAACTTTTATACTTTTTGTTATCATAAAATGGCAAAATCTTAATTTTTAGAGTAGGGATGGGCTTTATAAAAATTGTAAATGCTAAGAACGAGTAAAATCATCATCAAGTCAGACCCTAGTCGAGGTATGACACGATTCCCTTTATTTCCCCACCCCTAGACTTTTAACCGTCAAAATTTAATAGCATCAATTCTCCTAATAAACAAACCTACCCTCAAAATTTCAGAAATTTTCGACAAAAATCACAAGAGTTATTAAGCTTCAAAGAGGGTTAACAAAATCGTATCATACACACACACACACACACACACACACTAACATCCATACATACCGAAAAACCCTCGAAATTTTTTTCCGACGTTTCAATGTCCCGAGTCCAAAAATAAAAAAATCTTGGGGGGATCATTTTTTGACCGATCGCCATACTTTCCCTCTGTTATAAGTTATATAACAGAGCCGAGAAAGTAAAATTCCTCTCTCGTAATTATGTATAATTTATTTTTCGTATATCGTCGACATCCGAAGTATTAAGGTATAATTTTATAAAGAAGAAATTTATTAATTTCGAGACATCTTATTTTCGATAAAATGAGATCGTCGTCGATAAAATTTGAAAAAAAATCTGATCTGCCAATAGACAATAGAGCAATTTTCTACGATACCGATCTGAATTATTATCTAATAATAATTCTTTTATGTTTTACTCGTCAGTCTTATCTAATACATGGGTATTCTCGTCGGAAGCGTACGCCAGACTTTTTACGAAAATTAAAATTTCTTCGAACGACTTCTATCTCGAGATCTGGACACGAATGTAATTCCAAATGAAAAATATATTAGACAAGAAATTTCATTAACGTAGTTAAGCGAAAGCGTTACTGTTAGTCTCTCGGATGCTGAAAAATACTTTATATATTCATTTTTATTTTATTAAGTAATCTCTCTTATATTTTTTCCAGTGGTCTGTATCCTGCGGATTTCTTTTAGTACGCCTATAACGTTCGAATTTAACAAGATTTTGTATATATAAATAATAATTCGACAGGTTTATACACAATTACACATGCTGCGGCGTTCCATTTTATAAATTTAACAATTATTTAAATTATCCGTAAATTAGGTGGTAATTTGTTAATATATTTTCTACTTATGTGTTGCCAAACAAGTTACGTAACGTACAATACTAAATATAAAAACATTTCGTTCGATGCAACAACAATATTTCAGTATTAAATAAACTTTTACGGAATAACACATATTTTTTTTCTTTTATTAATTATTTTATGTTATTATTATGCTACTTAATATACATTTTCTAAGGATCCTTTCGTATTCGTGTTTATTTACTCTACAGAATATTATACAATTTATTATAATATACTATACTGTATAATATGTACTGTATTGTACTGTACATGTATATGTTAAATTATTTATGTGTATATTTATTTCTAAACGACTCTATTGTTAATTTTATAGTTTCTAAAGCATAGTTATACTTACGGGAATTATTCTGACTTACTATCAAAATAAGAGAAAAATTCAAATATCTCTTCGAGTGTACACTTGATTTTCATTGCGCAATTGTTTACACTCCTTTTTCTTTAATTTCATACATTTTTAAAGAAAATCTTATGTTCGAGACACAGCCAACTTCGAAAATGAAGAAATTAAATAACTATTAAAACCATTATTTCAATCTAATACAATTTTTCATAAACTGAAAACGTATGTGTTAACATCATAATTAGATTATTTAGATAACAACAACGGTCTTCTAATTTGTTCTACGTTGCATATTAATTTATAATTAATACGAGTATTATACATTAACAGCATTAATCGGTGTAGAATTTTAAAAAGATTGATGTTATTTTCGTGTTTTCTGATGAATATCTTTCAAAACTGACTTAATTATGGGAGGTGTTTATATGAGATAATGCTAATATATCAAATTTAAATAGTCGATCGATTTATTTCTTATAAAGGCACTACTTACGAACATTTTTCGTTCTGTAGAACTTCGAGTTGAAGACAAACTTACAGATATAGTAAGAACTTGAATAGAAGTGTAGAGAGAAAGAAAGAATTATAAATCTAACTTGAGCTCAGAAATTATTAAAATATGTATTATTGGAATATTTATATTAATATTTTAAAAGACATAATAAATTATCTCAGCGAACATTAACTCTACATATATAATTATAAATATTTGATAAATGAAATAAATCAATAATGGGTCCTTCGGAGAATCTGCATAACCGGTATCTTCATAAGTTGTGTTTAGATTCTTGAAAGTTAGGATTTTAAAAATTACGCAGATTTTTTGCATTATTTATAAGCTGTTTCCTTCATATTAAGTAACCTAACTTTCTAGAATTTTGATACTTTATTAATAACACGATACAAATGGTAAATTCTCGTTTACGAAATACTTGCAACAACATATACCCTACATTAATTTATTTTATGTAGAAACTGGTAATATACCAATATATTTCATAGATTTGGTACTTTGGAAAAATAATTTTCCTTTTTGAACTATTTATTTTCAAATTAAAATAATTCATACGAAAATGAAAATGATAGGAAATAAATTTGGCAAAATAAATTTTGATATTATTGAAATAAACTATTATTATTAATATAATTTTATTCTATCCGATATATAAAATTATCACGTATTATTTTTTTACAACATGAAATATACAATCACAATTAGAATTAATGAAATTATTATCGTTAAAATCGCACGAATTTAACTATGAAACTCGACTCAATCCTATACCTGAATTACTAGTTAACGCGTCACGTAAATGAAAAATAAAACTGCAAAGGCCTGAATTTTTTAATCTAAATTGTATAACGTTTTCTGATCAAGTAAATAGATTTAAACTTTGTATCAAATAATACTTTTAATATTCTATCGAGTACTTCATTCTAATATAATTCCAAAAATACGAGCCTAATATACTATGCAAAAAATTTTCCGCGGATATTAATAAAATGGTAATCTTTTATATAATTAATTTGTGCATTTTGGTATTCAATAAAATTCTTTTAAATCCACTAACTAAATATATGCTTAAGATCCATTTTATGTTAATAACATCCTAGTTTGCGAGAAAAGAAGTCCAGAATCAATATCGATACCATTATAAAAGCCGAAAGTTAAATAAATTAAACGGGAAAACAGGATCCATAGATCACGTCCATAGATTATACAATATAATTTCGATGTCACGATTCATAGATTATACAATATAATCAATCAAATTTGACATTAAACTATAATAAAAATTCCATCGTAACTCTAGGTTAAGGGTTTTAAAATTTTATTTTAATTCACTCATTTCTTTTATAGTAAAAACATTAAGAAGAAATAACTATGTGGAAATTATACGATAGTCTGACATTAACAAGGAGAATAAATGTCTCCGTGGATGAGACGATATACTGTACTATAAACTAATCGATATCTACATTCACCTAATTGTTTTATTACGAAATATTGAATTTTACGTATGTGAATATGCAGAATTCCAGATAATTTGCAGAAAAAGTAGCCATTTTATCAGAAAAAAGCTCAATATAGATATTTATTTACAAGATGTATTTTGTCTTTGAAATTAAAATTCGGGGAGAACATCTCCCCGAATATTTCTTAATCCACTTCATTGTATTCATTTTATACATGCTTGAAGTATAGTTCATCGTGGCTTCAGAAGAAATAAAATTGAAGCAGCAAATATTTTATTCCTCTAATGTCATTTTGGTCTAAGAGTTGAAAGGAGATGCAGCCTCATCCGGTTTAATAGTTTCGTTTTTGATGATGATACTTTCGAAAATGGCCTTTTAATTGTGGTAATACTTATCCGTAAGCTGTACCGAATTGTGATAGTTCTCATTAACTGCTTATCACTGGCAGTTAATGAGAACTATCACAATTCTGACAGCATCAATTCGCCCGCTGCATTTTTTTATTGTCAATGCTTTGCTCCAAAATATAGAGCCATTTGCGGGCTTTTCAGAAAAGTATTTTTCAATTTAAGAGTTAATACTAAGCATCACTGGTTTTCTATCATTGCAAAATGAGACCTGACTATCGAAGTGTAATAGAAGAGCTGAAAAAGATGGGCGACTATGGTTTAAGCAAATGCTAGGGAGATATTTCTAAAAATATATTTCTTGGTAGCCAGACTCATCCAGTATGTATAATCTACCAAGAAATATATATTTTGTAAATCTAAATTCGTCCTGGCAATTTTTTAAATGGATTTATTAATTTTTAAAATATTTCTAACTTTTGGTTCGTGCTCCTGTAAATGTTAAAAGTTATTTTCATGATCATCTTAAAAACTTTATATGCCTGTTTTGTACTGAGACAGCTTGAGAAATATCCTTTAATTTTATCTTATTTTCAAAAGGGTAGCAAATTCATATCCAAAATAAATTTGTTCACACGTTAAATAAAACGATTAATTTTCCAGGTTTACTTCAAAGCTGACCTAGTGACAATGAATATCCTTCTGAGCATTGACAGCGTAAAACTGAATAATTAGTCTCGGATAATACAATGATCTGCTAGCGATATGATATATAGATAATACAATGTTTCTTTCTGGAAAAAGTAAATTTGATCTTTCGAACTCAATATGTCTCAGGAATGTTAGATCCAGCTCATTAGTAGCATCAGAATATATTGCGAATAACTCGCTTTTTTAATATTTATTATAACTTGAAGAAACCATCAGAAAATGCAAATTCAAAGCAAGTCACTACTTCAGAATTCTCTTCCCACAGTTACTTCCTGCAAACTACCATGTGTTCGAAAGGAGAATCCTTTTCAATGGTTCATTACCATCATACACGGAAATATATAAATTAAAGACTCGCATGAAAAAGTCGATCTATGGAACCACTTTAGTTTCCCTCAAATGTAATCAATATCGGACGGAAATTCTTCTGAACACACTAAATGGCGAAAATACAAATACATTTTATGTGTGAAAAAGTTGGGTTATCTGCTTTCACGAACGTTTACAAAGAATGATTAACTCCACAAAGATTAGAGGCTCCATCAGATACCGTAGAAAAAGCAGTTTTTAAAATCAACTCCCAAGTCACTTAAAAATGTTTTAACAGTTTCATATAGTACAGTACTTCTATCGTGGTTTTGCAATGTACAATAACCCCAAAAACTGTAATACCATTTTATTTTTTTTCATTATAATACTTGATTCAAATATGTAAATGTTTCGCACAAGCGATAGCTGTTGACTCTAACGATCAAAACGAAGGAAATACTATTTAATCTCCTGAACTGTTCTTTTAAGAAGGTTGGAGCAATAACAATTTTTAATAAGAGCTTTTCGCACAATCTTAAATTATTTGTATTAGAAGAGGAAGACATTTCTGTCTTAAGCAATTCGCTTAAATGATCTACACTAAAAAATACTAAAGTGGCACGCAACAAGTATAGCTAACTTTAATTCTAATTGAGTCAATATTTTTCTTCAAAGATTGCCGTGAAACAACTTTAGTGCTATTTTTCCGATGTTTAAAAGAAGAATATTTCTTCAGATCACTTTTACCAGCTCTTAATTCAACTTTGCATAAATCACAAAGAATTTTTGTTTCATCACGCTTTACTTCTTTTATCTAATTTGAAAGTTGAAGATCTGTCAGCCATGCAGAATTAAAGATTTTAGCGTATTTTGTCAACTTACACGTCGTTCTAAGCTATACAAATTATGAAACAAAATTTCTTCCTAGCTACGTCTAAATTGCGTAGATCATCGACTGTTCACTGATATACTTTAAAAAATGCTTTCCAATAAGTTCAAAATTCTTCAAATGCATTGATAATAGTTTTGTCAACATGGTGTTTTACCGTTCGTATTAGCACGGTCCTTTTTTAATGCCCAAAACATAAAAGTAGCAAATAGTTGTTTAAAAAAAGCATTAAAAATTTTAAGTAGCCCAAATAACAAATACAGTAGTCTGGTAATGGTCATAACAATAATACCAATAAATGTAGAATATCACCAACACTCCACATATTTTAATAAATAAATGCAATGTATGTATTTAATTTATATATTAAGTACAGTGCATAAAATAGTAACTGAGTTAATTTATTTCAATCGTTTTAATTGATATAACTATAAAAATTCTTTTTTTACTACAATTTTATCTTTAAAATTGGTGGCATTTTATTAAATATTAGTAGATTTATTCGAAAAATTTAAATTACAGCTTAAAGCTAAAATGTAGAGTGCTCATAATTTTAAAGACTTCGTTTCTTGCCTTAATACAAAAAATTTTTATCAGAACGAATTCAAATTTGATAAATTTACAAAAGTAACGAGCATTTATATGTTACGACATGGTCACAATGCCGGGCTGCAATTTTTAATCATATTTTAAATGTATTTAATTTAAAATATATGCTATCCATCTCAAATTAGTAGTGGTTTGCCCCTGTACATCATACTTTCCTTTAACAATAGTCATGCCAGTCATCTATTAATTCCTTTCAGGGGAAAAATTTTGAATTGAAATAGCATAACTTCCAGTGACGTTCTTATATAGTTAGTCGGGGCCTCCTACTTTTGCGGTTTCCATATCTGATCTCTTCTTTCATATACCTAACTCCGTTCTTGAGATTAATGAATGACAAACGGACGGACAACAGTGAGGATTTATAGGTCTACAACTTTTTAAAATTGCAGCCCAATTATAAGAAAGAGAAATTTTTGAAATTAATTTTTATTAGAGTATAAGAATTAAGAAAACAAAATTAAAGCCGTGCCCTTCTAAATTCTAAAGCTTATCATTATAAATGTTTCTGTCAAAAATGAATTACGAAGAAGTGACGTTTGTTGGAATTTCTCGAGAGGGCAATTTCTATCGTTAACTGTAACTTTTTGAGAGATAGATAGATAGAAACATTTTCGTTTAGTAATTTGATTTTTATGTCTAACGCAGCATAATTTTTCATTCAGGGGCGATGTTCGAAACTAATTACAGTATTTCTTTACAGTTTCTTTTACCGATAGTCGCATTCGCTCTATCGGACCAAAAATACGAAAAACAACTTCATACGCTGTGCATAGCTAAATGAAAGTTTGTAGCTGTAAATCCGAATTACAAATACATCCATTTCCTTTGCCAATTTGTAGTAACTTGTGCAAAGCGAAAGATACCACGTGCAATTTATTAGTGAAGACGACTCTTTTACCAAAAAAGAAACGTGGGCGAAGTACAATTTCGGTTTACTTGTAATAAAAAACGATTACAGTCGATGAGCGTTATGCGCGAACTGCGTATTGTTAATACATCCGGATTTCTATCCGATTTCTTGAGACTTCCATTTGCTAAAAGTCCCTTGGATCAAACCACGTCGGCAACAAAAACTGCGCTCGTCAGTGGTAACAAGAGTACGAATCTTTTTAATCTCGTTGAACGCATTATTGTCAGTAAGTGGAATAGCGTGCCGAATTTCGGGAATAGTGCCTCCGGGTGGATTTGTGCGTTACGTTGACTCTATTATTACGTTCCACGAGACGTGTTCAACTGCGGTTTCGTGTTAATGCTTTCGGTTTATTTTATTAACTCCACTCGACGTCTTATTTATGGTTCTGCAAATGTCCGTGTACAAATTTTCCACCGTTTCGAACGTGACGAAATTATTTTCGCTTTTGCGTGTTGCCGTCGTTTATGCGAAACGGTTATTTATTTAATTGTCTATATCCTTATTTTGTGTTAAGGACTGTATTTAGTTATTTTATCACTTAACTATTCCTTAGGCTACTCCGAAGAGCCTACGGGACTCATCGGAATAAAGAATATTTAAATCATAAAGTAGATTTATTCGTAATTTTAATATTATTATAGGTTTACACACATTAAGTAAAATTTAATTCGGTTAATGTAATGAAATGTTTGCGTTGTAGTTATGAACTATTTCGCAATTTTATAATTACTAGCAGATATGCCCGAACAAAAAGTAACAGCAACAAACATTAAAACCAAAAACGTATTAAGTGTTTGGTTATATTAGCTTAACGTTGTCACGTTTATTACGAAGTGCTGAATAAATTATAATAAGAAAAACATACAGCAAAACATTTAAAAATATCGATTTGTTTTTTCTTGTTTAAAGTAGATTTTTTCCTTTTAATTAAATTCATATAACAAAAATAAAAACAAACAATCAGATTTCGAGTCAAACCCTAGACTCACGCTTGGCATCTCAGAAAAGTCCTCTGAGATTTCACAATTTCAATTTCGTGATATATAGGATATATTAAAGTGAAATCTCGTTACAACGAACCTCGTTATAACGAACGAACTTTTAGATTTTTCCCGATCCAATCCCCTTAAGAACCCACAATAAAATCTTTCGGTTGTACTGTAGGAACGTATTTATAAAGAATTTTCGGTTTAACGCTCCTCTTCATCAGTTTCAAGATAAGAATTCCTGCAATTTTCACTGTACTATAATAGTTTTGTTACGACTTTCGCTATTGTATTTCAACTGGTAAACAACCGTATCTGAGGGACAGTAACGAGCTCGGAAGCAACTAAAGCCCGGTTTACACTATGCTATTTTCGTGCAATTTTTGTCGTTTGACTCGAGATGACACAAATTTCCCAATAAGCGAAACAGTTGAACTTGGTCGTTCGGAAATTGATCAATAAACATCTACATCCTAAATCATGTAACTTCATTACGTGATTTACGAGATGAGGATGTTTATTGGATCAATATTAGAACCACAAACGACAAAGTTCAACTGGTTCGACTTTGTCGCGTGTTGGGAGATTTCTCTGTCGTTTCGAGTCTAATGACAAAAGTTGCACAAAAATCTCATAGTGTGAACCGGCCTTAACGGATTGAGGGTGTACTAACTTCGATAAGCGATTGTCGTAGGTGCGGCCGTTTAAGCTTCTTTTAATTCCGTTATTTACCTTCGTACCTTATTCTTCACTTAAGGCACGAGAGTAAGATGGCACCGAGAGAGGGATACGTTGCCGGGGACCTCCTGGTCTGTCCTTTCCAATATAGGAAACTAAACCGTAGAAAGAATTTGATTCGGAAATCGATTTACAAACAGTTTATATAATATAGGAAAATAGATAAATATGAAATACAAGAGTGTATTAGTTGGCAGTGGGTGCCAAGACAATAAACCATAGAAAGTTTAGTTTCAATATCAAACACTTGACTCGAAATAAATCAGATCATTGATGTGGAAATTACAAGAAAATAAAACTGGAAAAAATAAAATGTGAAATACTATAAGGAATCATAATTCACTTTCCCTTAGAAGAACTACTGAGTACGGAAATCACACACTTAGAACATTCCGTGTTGCATCACCCCTCATACCAAAGACATTAAGGAGATGGATTATAAGACATTTTCAGTCAATATATTAAAGAATGCAGCAATATTCTTTTTTGAGAAGCCAACAGTCCTTCGCAAAGGAAGTTACTCGCGGCTATTTCATGAATAATTTTACAGAGTAAACAGCCTAAACCATTCATAGCCTCTAAGTCCCTCTTCTTCGAATAGCTATTTCGCATTATTTCTAATACAGTTTATAAAATATGCAAACATTACTGTGAGGACAAAGATTTTCTCATCCATTAGGAAATATATCGCACTAGCTTCCCTTCAATTTCAGATGGTAATGTTTTTTCAGCCTAATTTCGGGTGTAAAGTACTTGGCAATTTGTCTGTTCGCAGGTTAAGATGCCTTGTTTTTTCACTTTATACAGCAAAAATAGTAGTCTTTATCGTCTCTCCGTTCCACTGCATTTTGACACGTTCAGTAAAAGTAACAACACATCACTCCGATTGCTTATTTATCTATTATTCCGAGCATCTCCATAAGTCACAAAATTTATTTTCATAAACCGTGGGAAAAAAGTAATTTTTTTCTTTGTGACTAATTACGGGATATTCGATATCTGTAGCCCCCTTACTTGTTAGTATTCCGTATTTTTTGTCAATCACGTTCCAAAACTGCACGCCATACTGGATTAACTGCAATTGCCACTAGTTTAGTATAGAACAAGCCCTCAACTTACAGCTACAAGACACATTTCATACGATTTTTCCCCTGACATTATCCTGAATTTATTGCGAAGTTAAATACCCATGTGTAAAGTTTCCGTAACACGCAAAACAAATTCCTTTTCAATAAAGAATACAGAACATTCTGGCCACAAACCTCTGCATCAGAGTTACCAGGCGTGCAAGTGTTACTACCACGACAGTCGACGTAGGAAAGTATAATAAATACAAAGTCTAAAATATTCCATATTTCTCTATTTTCCTTCTATATAAATTAGATAGCTTATTATTAAATTTATTATTTTCTAAAGTTATTCTATGAAATGAAAAAGTATTAGATTTTACCAGAAAATAAATCGACTTTCAATCACAGAAGGAAAATGGATGGAAACAATTCAATAACTTACATGTTATTAATATTAACAGATTAATAAAAAAACATGTGAAATGAAATTTTTTTTTATTTTTTAAACAAATTTAGAATATTTTCAATTCAAACTGTTTTATTTTAACAAATAGTTTTTAAAAAAGTTAATCTTCTGGTAAATAACATATTTCTAATATTTCTTTTATAAATTCCAAAGACGATACACTTTCCAAAAACTTTTATTTAAACATAAAATTTAACGACTTTCATAAATTTTGTACTCTTTAAATTCGAAAATGAAGAATTTTGAATGCTTCGAAGAATAATTAAGCTCGACGTCAAATTAATCTTCAAGTCGAAAGAAATCTCGAATATTTAATACTTGTATTCAATAGTTTTACACGGGTTGGGAACATAAATTAAAGAAAACAAAAATCTGGAAAGCGGCTTAAAACGATTCTCGAATTTATTTTACTCGCTATTTATAACTGGCTTATATCTTCGTAGTACGGTAAAACCCGCATAAACCGGAATTGCACGGTACATAATATTTTTTCCGGTTTGGCAGGTTTCCGTTTCGAATGGTTCTTTTTTTTTAACATAGAAAATCGCTCCGGTTTGAAGAATTTCTTTCGTTTAAGCAGGTTCTGTAGAGTTTTATCGTATCTACGTTTATTTGGATGCAATTTTAAAATTGCAGACCTATAAATACATACTGTTCGTTTGTTCTTCATTAATCTCGAGAATTAAATTAGATAGAGAAGAAGTATATTAACTATAGTAGGCTATATAAGAACTTAGGGTCTAACCAGAAATCATGTTTTCAATTCAAAATTTTAACCTTACTATACAGAGAAAGAAATCTGGTATAGAATTGATCCTTACGATAATTTAAATTAAAATATGATTTAAAAACTTGCAGCCCGGCATTGTGTACAATAAATAAGCTAAATTCGATTTTTATAATTATCTTAACATAACTTATATTATCGAATTACGAATCTATAAACAATTTTTAAAATTACGATTAAAACATAAAAGCATTAAATAAAATCGAACGGAAAAAGTAGCCTAATCGACATTAATAATACATTAAAATTGAAAATTAAGTGTTTAAAACGCACGAATAACTTAAATTAGGTAAAGAAATCAATCGATTATCCGTTATTAAATATTCGACTTTTTACGCATCCGTTTAAAATAATAATCCGGCGGATCGTTTAATAATTTAACTATTTAAAATGCTGTCGAACCGATTAAAATTGCTAATTTATTTTTTCTTCCTCCTGCTAAAATAAAGTTGCGGGAACGACCTCCGGCGTCAACATAGGCATAATACCGACAGACAATTAAGGTTTAGGACTGGGTCCGATTATAAATTAGATAATTAAAAGACCCAAGCGGGTTATTTGCGCCACGCAAATCGTGGTTTCTCTACTCGCTCGGTGATTAAACGCGCTCGTCTCCATCGAAATTCTTTGACGGTTGTCGTTCGACCAAAAAATCCCGACGCGTTACTTAAATTTCCGCCGAATTTAAACTCGTTCCGAAACTGTATCCAATTTGGCTTTATCCGTACAGTTTATAATGAAGAAAATCGTTGGAGAAACTTGTAGAAAATAAAACTGGAAAGTCTCAAGTGTTTATTATTAGCGACGTTTTCGTAATTAACTCGTTTATAATATAAAATATTTCAAATGAGAAAAAAATGTTGACCTATTAAAATATTATTCCATAGATTAACTTTCTTCATATCTGCAAATTCGTTTCTTCAACTCGAATTAATTAATGCAGTTGTTCGTTATTCGTAGTTTGGGGTAAAAGATAAGAAAGTCGCTCTTTTGATCCAGATAATTTTATTTTCTGATAGAAATCGAGGCGCGACGACATTTCTCTATCGGACGAGAACGTTACAATTCTTACACCATAGGGATATTTTACAGGAGAGGGTTACCACTGTCCATGTGTAATGATAATCCAAAATGCCAGTTGCTTCTATTTCGACGGGGTTCCACGAATTACGAATTGCAGAAATTTTTCATGCGAAACGTAAAGCAATTTCGGACTAGGTGAATTTCGTCGTCTCCGCGTAGAAATAACCGATTCAAAATAACTGTTAAAGTCGAATTTCGAAATAAAGCAAATATTTTAAATGCGTTACAATCGTTTTAATAAAATAAAGCATCGAATATAAACAAAAATATTTTTCTATCACTCATTCCGATTTGATGTTTTCTATTCAAATATAACAGTTTAATAATACTGTATAAAATTACTGACGGTAACAAAATACCTATAAAAATTAATTATTGACAAAATATTAATTCTAAATACTTCATAGTAAATAATAATCTCCATCGTTTCTTATTTAATAAATTAGTTTATACCTCAAAAAAAATAAAAAAATAAAAAATAAAAAAAGAAACTTGTGGTAAAATTCTTTCCTGGTAAGACGGACCCATAGACAATGGGATAAAGATGCCTTTCCGGGAAGCCCGAAAATTTTCGTGGGTGGACGTACTCGGATCCGAACCTCCTAGAACGGACAAGAGCACATAATAAAGGTAGGTCGGTGCCCGTCGGAAGAAATAAATTTAAAACGAAAATGTCGCGTGACGAAATACGACGAATGAATAAGTCGACCCGGAAAGGTTTTAAACGTCAATTATCGATAAGTACAGTACCTTTGATAGAAAACAAATATCATTCGAAACAAAAAACGGAATTATTCTCGTTTGATTTCATCTCTTTTCTTCCTAAATTCGAATCAATTGCTACAACCAAATTCCATGACAAAAACAATTTACGATATGCTAAATTCGTATTGTTGTAGTCGCGCTTATTTACGTCTAACTTATATAAATAATTCGCGTTAAAAGTTATAATTTATTACAAGTGTTTGATTAATTTCTTGTACTATATATATATATATATATATATTTTTCTGAATGAAAATTCATTTCCATGCTGCGAGAAGGGAGCATGTCTCTTTTGTTCCATATACTGCTATTTAAATTTCTCCCTAAGATATATCAGGTTTTCACTGTAATATGATTAAAAAATGGTGGGATATCTGCATCATGTTACTGTAATCCAACTCGTATCTATAAACCTTTTACCGGTGCTCGTATCATCACACTCTACAACAGTTACAAACGTTTTTGAACCGTTACTGTTCTTCTTCAGGTAACGATCCCCTAATGGAATGCAGTTCAAAATTGTTACGAAATACGATCCGGAACGATGTCCCGACCCGATGACGTCACTACGGACTTGCGCGTTCTGCATGGTGTGCTCTGTCTTAGAGATTTATCTATTAGGGCCTGCCAGGCCGCCGATAGAGCGATTTCATCTTTATAGTTAATGCAATTACGTCCTTTGCTCGTGTTTAGGCATATATAGATCGCCTCCAGCCATCTGAGTTGGTTCGTGCGGTGGATGGTGTGAATGACCTTTGCTTGAGAGAATATGGGTTCTATGTCGGGGCCCGACGAGTATACGGCAAGAGCTGTGTTGATTCTTTCATGGTTGATATCCGCTTCATGCTCTTTGATCCAGGTTACTATGGGGCGTTTAGTTGGATACATAGGATCAACTAAACGCCCCCTAGTAACCTGGATCAAAGAGCATGAAGCGGATATCAACCATGAAAGAATCAACACAGCTCTTGCCGTATACTCGTCGGACCCCGACATAGAACCCATATTCTCTCAAGCAAAGGTCATTCACACCATCCACCGCACGAACCAACTCAGATGGCTGGAGGCGATCTATATATGCCTAAACACGAGCAAAGGACGTAATTGCATTAACTATAAAGATGAAATCGCTCTATCGGCGGCCTGGCAGGCCCTAATAGATAAATCTCTAAGACAGAGCACACCATGCAGAACGCGCAAGTCCGTAGTGACGTCATCGGGTCGGGACATCGTTCCGGAAGGTATTTCGTAACAATTTTGAACTGCATTCCATTAGGGGATCGTTACCTGAAGAAGAACAGTAACGGTTCAAAAACGTTTGTAACTGTTGTAGAGTGTGATGATACGAGCACCGGTAAAAGGTTTATAGATACGAGTTGGATTACAGTAACATGATGCAGATATCCCACCATTTTTTAATCATATTACAGTGAAAACCTGATATATCTTAGGGAGAAATTTAAATAGCAGTATATGGAACAAAAGAGACATGCTCCCTTCTCGCAGCATGGAAATGAATTTTCATTCAGAAAAAAAAATATATATATATATATATAGTACAAAGAATATTCAATTTAAACTGAGACTTTTAATATCACATGCAAAATAAATAATACAAGAATTCCAATTTACTGAAGACAGTAAATGTGTTTTTAGTAGTAGTTGGTTTTCTGCTATGAGATATTCAAAAAGTCAACTAAAATAGCTGATGCATGTATGGAACAATGCATTATAATTAATTCTTTGTTAAAGAAGACATTAAACTGTTACTGGTGACTTAGATGGCTTCAAGCACAGTACAGTAATGAGATACTCAGTCACAGTAAAACATTCAAATGGTACAAATGATTTAAGGAAGGCTGCACTTTTGTATGTGATGAGCCCAACCATGATGGTTTTTCACTATTATCAATTGTTCTCTGAATATTCAATGGTTAGAGCATCTGATCCTTAATAATTGACAAATAACAATTTATGAAGTTGCAGCATAGATAAATCTTTTTTCAGGTGATGTATACACATAATCATTAATAAACACTTTAAAAACTAAGAGAATCTCTTAAGATTCTCTTAATTTAATTTCTCTTAAATTTGTAGTATGAGAACTCAAATGTTTATAGTTCTCTTAATTTCTTGTTGCTGGATAGAACTTAAGTTTTCTGGTGTGTTTAGATAAAAATACATTGTGTCTTAAGACAACATTTTTCTTTCAACTGGAACTAAGATATTGCAATTGTGCATTTGCTCTAAGAAACATTTTGGACAAAGAAGACCAGGATTTTCT